>NC_056735.1:147784199-147921699 GCF_019279795.1 Protopterus annectens | reverse complement strand
TTCAAGTAATTCTGCTCCACCACAGGCTATTCATAATAACATTACAACTAGTTCTGTATCCTTGGAGCCTTTAATTAAGGACATGGCTGCTCAAGTTTCTTCGAGTGATACAACTCATGTTTTCAGTGGACACAAGCGAGATGTAGGTCCGCTGGGAATGAATAAGACTTCTTATAATGTATCCTCAGGTGAATCCAGTGATGTTGTTTCTTCACCTCAGTCTATTAAATCAGTGTATTTCACCCCTGCCGAAGAACCATCTATTTCTTCGGCAGGAAGTTCAGTTCGTACCAATACTGTGGTACGACGAAAGATACAATTAGATAAGTTACAAGTTAAGGAGAAGCGGGATTTTCCAGAAGTACCCCTCCCCATTCGAATAGGGAGGAAGAGGTCGATCGATTACGATCAACCCAGAGACCCCAAGAGGAGGGATACTTACACGGAAGTACACCATCATTACAAAATGAAATGGAACAACAATTGATAGTTATGAACATTTCTAAATATGAACTTTCTGTAGATGAACTATCAGTTTTGAATAAAGGTCTCACCTTTATTCCAAGCACAACTGTTGATTTGAGTGACATTCTTATAGCTTTACGGATGTTTGCTAGAGGTGTCAATTTGAAATTATTACATCATAATGACATGCCTTCATGTGAGCACAATTTTAAATGCAAGAGTTTGATCAATCCACCGTTGCATCCCAGCTTGGACCTATTTATTAAGGGCATTGAAAATGATGTATATCATGGTCTTGGTTTTGCTGTATCTAGTGTTGATGGTAATTTATCTGCTGGGGAAGTGCAGGCCCTTTCAGCTCTGAAAAATAATGAAACCATTATTATACGGCCTGCAGACAAGGGGGGCAGGATTGTAGTAATGGATCGCTCTTATTATATTGATACGATGATTGCTATGTTGAATACACCCGAATATGAAAGGGTTGACTTTTCTAATGTCACGGAATGCTCTAAAACAATTGCGAATACACTAAGTGAATGTGTAACGCTGAATATTATTACCAAGGATTTATATAATTATTTTATAGTTGATTCACCCCTGATACCACGCATCAGTGGTCTCCCTAAGGTACATAAGGACCCCATTGCTCCACCACTTAGGCCCATTGTTGCTGGAGCGGGGTGGTTGACAGAGTCCATCTCTGTGTATCTGGAATATAAGCTCAAGTTGATCTTGTCTAAATTTCCTTATGTCCTTAGGGATACTGGTCATTTTCTTGGAGACCTGTATCAACATGTTGGTACTATAAGCAGTTGTGATGATGTACTATTAGCCACCCTTGATGTTACATCTCTTTTTACGTGCATTCCCAATGGGAGGGGCATACAGATGGTTAAGTCACTGCTCTATGAGTATATGTCCATATCCGAGGCTGACTTTCTCTGCCTCTTATTAGAGATTGTATTGGAGAATAATTTTTTCCTATTTATGGACAGGATGTATAGACAGGTATCGGGGGTAGCTATGGGCACCAGTTGTGCCAATTCCTATGCCAATTTGGTGATGGTGGCCTGGGAGAAAGAGGCCATACTTAACAACATCCACATTGCCTTTTACAGGCGCTTTGTGGATGACCTCTTTCTCTTATGGCATGGCACAGATGCCTCGCTAGCTCTATTTTTACAAGAACTTAACAATCGGGAAGGTTTCTTGAGATTCACCTTACAGTTCTCTTATACCTCCATTGACTATTTGGACACCACTATATATAGAGTTGGTAATACCTTTCACACTAAAGTATTTAGAAAGCCTTGCCATACTAATTCTTTTCTTTCCAAGGATAGTATGCATGACCCTAGGATATTCAATAATATAGTGAAAGGGCAGGCTCTGCGAGTCTCTCGTCTCTGTTCTGAGAATTTGGATTTTAATAGAGAGCTAGAGAAACTAGAAACTTCTTTTGTCAATAGGGGCTATTCACCTAATGAGGTGAATAATATTTGTGAACAGGTGGTACATCTAAGACATTCTAGGGGAAAACCTTATTTTTCGGCCAGGAGCCAAAATAAATTTGTTCCATCTAGGTTCACACATCAATCCTTACTGGTATTACCATTGGGTAGTAATACTTCCAATGTTCAACGGATTATTTTGAACAATTGGGACATTTTAATGATAGACCCAGATGTGCGTGAGATAGTTGGTAATTGTCCACGATATGTTTATAGCAATAACAGAAATCTGAAACAATTATTGTGTTTTCCTGATTTGTGTCGTAATGGGAGCAATGTAATTGCACCATGGCAATTTGGCACTAAAAAATGTGGTTCCTGTCTTCAATGTCAATTCATTGATACATCTAGATTCTTTCGTAATCCAAATGATGGGAGACTCTGGGAGATCAGAAACAGCTCTGACTGCAACACCAGACACGTTGTATATGTTGCTTGCTGTCAGATCTGTTTCTGTTTCTACATAGGAAAAACGAACAGGTCTCTTAGAGAAAGAATAAGAGACCATATGTATGCATACAGTAGGAGAGAGACATATAGTGCCATCTCAAAATATAAGTTATTGTCTGGTCAGGAGCATAGGTTTTTGTTCCAGGTTTTACATGCCATGAAAGCTAGTGCACGTGGTGGTGATCTTGTAAATTTGACAGAAGAAATGGAAATCAAATGGATCTTCCGTCTAGCGGCACACAGGGGGGCCGGTTTAAATGAATGTATTCCTTTAAAACCAATTTTAAAAGCGAGAACCCTTAAATAGTTTTATAAGCATGCTTTTCTATACGTATTCAATTTTGTGTATTTATCTGTTGATTTATTTGTTTATATGAACGTGGAAATAATGTCTTATATACAGGACATGTGTTTTAATTGTAATGATTTTAAGTAAGTGAATGTGGAAATGACGTTTTGCTATAGGAAATGACATGTTGTATTTAAAAGGTTTTATTCTTCATTTCAATTGTAACGTCTGAAGAAGAAAAACTTGTTTTCTTGAAAGCGCTCACGTCCTCTGTCTCATTAAAACTGTGTTTTATCAGTATTTGAATTTTTGCTTGGAGTTGGATACTGCTATCGTTTTTATTACGGAACTTTTGATTTTATTCATTTTGCTGTAATCTGTCTGCTCTGCCTCCATCGCACGTTTGGGTTGTTGGTTTCCATATATATATATATATATATATATATATATATATATATATATATATATATATCAGTTACAATTTCCAGCACTTTCACGCAGTGCGACAGCAGTTTGTTACCTCTGTATTGCCCACAGTTGTGGATGTCCCCTTTGTTCTTGTACAATGGCACATGAATACTTATATGTCATCTTTATACAGAATGAAGAAATTTAAAAGCTTACTTTTTGAACTTGCATAAACTAACAATCCCCTCTGCTACATAGGACTATGACAAAGGAAACAGAGAGATAATCTCACACATAATGCCATTACCTTTATGCAGTAAACAGCATTTACTTGGTCTCTTAAGGTAAAATTGCAATGAATAAATCTATAACAAGTGAACTGAATATTTTTTTTCTAACTGCAAGGACTTACCTATGCAAAGCTGGTTTGTAAAGGTAAAATGATAATGAATAGATTGGTAACAAGTAAATTAAAAAGATTTCAAAACTGCAAGACAATACCTACCTACACAATCATCAACTCAGAGACATTGGCCATTTGTGTGGGTATAGAAAAATGCCCTGACCATGACTGAGATTATTCAGTTTTGATCAAAACTTGCGCATCTATTGGAATTGGCATGGGATGGATGGGCATGCCTATCCTTGGGTGGTTGGGGTTGTCCCTCTCTCAGGACTGAATGACTTCCATTGTATTAGTGATAGAGTTCTACCTACTGGAAAGTAGCCTGGGTGGTATCTTCCTTGTATAACTCCAATCAAAAGGCATTCAAGGAAGTTGCAACCACAGCAGGAGGGAGTTAAGTTTACTGGATCACACAACCACAGACTAACATGTTCTCCAACCCTCAACTTTTACATCTAGCTGGCTGAATTGATAAGGAACTTACCCTTGCCAGGGAACAAGGCCATAAAGTTCTTCCCCATGCAAAGGAATTAATGGTCATGGCTCTTACCCCTTTAGGAAGAATAACTGGACTAATGGGGGTGGGGTTATAGGAGCCATTGAGCAGATTATGAGAATGGAGGGAGGAAAATAAACTTGAAATAGTAAATGCTGCCTGCAGTGGAAAATCCAAATTTTATACTTTATTATTCTTTATGTGAGTCTTTCCTTATATTTAGCCTATTTTAAAGAGTGAGTCTGAAGATGTAGAATGTCCCTTGTTAGCAGTAAACTGCATCTTATTAGTGAGAATTTTTTTTTTAGTTAGTTATAATTGTTTACCATGGTAGAGCAATGATCTCAATGGACCATTTGCAGGCTCAGCCTGGGCAAACCAGATCACATAAGAAATGAGCAAAACATATGTACAGACACATGCATATGCTAATAAGGAAATATATATGTATAGTTACAGATGCAAGAGTATGCTACAACATTTAGTTCAAAAGCACTTTACAATGTCAAACCATGAACGGAAAATTGATACTATGTTTAGCAGAGCTTTATGAATAAGATGCAGCCATAATGACTGAGATGGCCTATGCCACAGGGATAGCAGCATGTGATTATATAGAGAGGTATAAAAATGCTAGAAGAGGCAAGTGAGAACAGTTACAGGAAAGGATACCATGAGGAGAAAACAAAGAAAAGGTGAGCAAGGCATGCAGAAGTAAGAGGAGTAGAAAGGAGAAGTGTGAGAGCTACAAAGAGAAAAGGGATAAGTAAGGGGGTGAGAAGCTGAGATAAGGAAGGATGTAATAGGGATAAAAGGATGAGTGACACAGCTTCATGTAATGTGACCAGTGAGTACAGCTGCACTTAGTTTGGGTGAACAGGTGTTCCTTGTGCTGCTGCCTGAAGTCCAAGTACTTTTGAATGTCTTGGACTGAGAGAGGAATCGAGTCCCATAGTTTAGGTACAAGGGTGTAGAATGCACTGTCAGTGCAATAAGGTTTATTTTTTGGCGTTAGTAGGGTGGGTTGAGACTGAGAGATAGCCCTGAGATTATATGTGGGGATTTTGGTGAAACGTGTATGAGTGAGAAGGAGCAACATCTCAGCTTTGTGAATTAGTAATCCTAGTAGAGGGGCACTCAAATGTACTGGGAGCCATTTGGGTTTGGTGAGCATTAGGCAGTGGTGTTCATTACTGGGAAAGTTGGTAATAAAAAGATTTTATTGGCGATGGTTTGTAGGGTGTGGCATTTTTCTATGAGACTGCAGCTATAGTGGGTAGTCCATATTCGAGTTGAGATAAGAGCATTCCTTCACCTATGGCAGCTTTGTCTGGCTCTGACAGAAAATATGATAGATTGTTCACCCAGAAAAGTTATGTGTTGATCTTTTTGCATGAGTTTTGAAACTGAAGTTGAAAGTTAAAAGACTGGTTGAGCCAAATGCCAAGGTATTTGAATGTCTCGCTAGTTTCTATGGTGGCATTGTTAACATTTTTAATATTAAGAAAGTTGGGTGTTTTGCAAGTTTTTTGTTGGTTGCTTTTATTTTTAAGGGCCTATTAAGCACAGGCTGGGGCTTTGGAGGTTACCTTGGAACTAAGTTTGTATAATAGAGTGGGATTTGTTTGACCTGTAGATGTCCATATCATCTGCATAAATAATTAGAGGCATCTGAGCATGATTAGATGGGAGTCTGTTGATAAATATGGAAAAAAGCAGAGGGTTTAAAGTGGAATCCCTAGGCCTCTTTTCATAAGACGAGCTGTTTCCAAGGTGATGGTGCTTACTTTCACCTTGAAGGGACTATTGGCGAGGAAAAGTTCATGAATTCTATGACCAACTGATAAAAAGTAAAGAAAGAAGTGTAAAAAAATATAGCTAATTTAAATACCTTCTACTTTTATAAACAGAATACAACAGAACAGATACCAAACAGTTACTTTTACAATATCAGGTCCAGACTTTAGAAGTATATTTTTATATTCTGCTTTCTGAAAACTGAATTGATGACACATATAATTGCTCACATAACTTAATTTATTTATATGAGAAACTGTAGGTGCAATCTGCACTACCTCCACCATCACTACACAAATAGGATACTCATTTAGTCTGTATTTTACTTCTTTACACTGACAGACTCATTGTTATCAAATCACAACATCTGTCATGAGGAAGAAAGACCACTAATATGATAAAATATCACAAATATTTTAATGGTGTAAACCTGGCTTTTTCTGAAACCTTAATGTGAACTAGTAGTTACTTTTAAAGTACAGTAAAATAGCCACTAACTTCAAAGGTGCACAGGCAGTTGTAATTTCAACACAGATTGGTAGGTGTCTGGTGGCTTTGCTTTCCTTGTGTGTGTGTGTGTGTGTGTGTGTGTGTGTGTGTGTGTGTGTGTGTGTGTGTGTGTGTGTGTGTGTGTGTGTGTGTGATCTCCAGCTCATATCCAGGATTGTGTCTGTGCCTTTTGCCCAATAAATGCCAATGTAGGCTAATATTCCCCTGTAACCCTGAACTAAATAAAGTAGGTTTTGGATAAATTAATAAATGAAAGCAAGTAGTTCTGCCATACTGACTGGAGGCTCACTTAGGTAAAATGTGGACGGCAAAGTAGCATAAGAAATTGTAGATAAAGACTTATAAAACAACTAAAGAAGTTGCTGTCTGTAATCAAGTAGTCAGAGAACCTGTGGCTAATTCAACTTTCGTGCTATGTAGTAGCTTGCATATATATTGCTATGAAATTCCCATCATTTTGACACTTTAAACTATTTTACTGTGTAAAGTATGGAACAGTTTTCACAAAGTAGAAGGTTATCTTCCCACAGATTCACTATAAATGTTAACAAAAGATTGAATTCATATATTAAGAAATATAACTACTAGAAAAATAAATTACAGTATCAGTAATGTCCTTCATGGGGTATATTGTACCAGGAAAAAGTCACACCTAGGGTTTTGACCATGGTCTGCCTTTGGTCAGCTGACCCGCAGCATACTACCCAAGACATGTCTTGAAGTGCATTATTGATATTTTTAAAAATGAACACTGAAAGCATATTGTAGCTGCCTCACTTCCAAACTGCTAAACTGAGACATTGAAACTAATTAGAGCAAAGTGCATATTATCATTTTACCTAAAGAGATGAGATTTCTAAACAAAACTGTCCTGCACAATATTCTGCCCACAGCAAAACATGTTTGATCAGATTATCTGTAAGAAACTATCATGTATCTTACCAGTTTACTGCCAGCAGTAAGCTCTGAAATGAGAAGCAAGTGGTCAGGGAAGTCTAAGATTTCATAATGGCCTTTCCCAGAGTGTAGCAACAATTTTGTGCAGCCTTTGCTTCTCACTTCCCTTTTTTCTTAAAAAGATTCAAACACGTCCTAGAGAACAGGCTTCAGCTGTGTAATGAATCATCCCCCAGTAATCCAGGAAGTATAATTCTTTTGTGAAAGGAAAGTCCGCGTTCAGGTTTTCTCTTCTGTTAGCATGTAGTGTGCAGAAATGCAGTGATTACTGTCACTGTACGTGACTAATTATGGTGAAGATATAGGCACTGTAGTAAGCAACAAGGTATTGTTACTGCAGCAAAGGAATGTCATGAACAGGACCTGAAAACATACTGTAAGTCTATAAACAGAAGCAGTAATGTTGTATGGAAAATCTGTGCAGCACCATTTAAGGGCCATTCTCTGATTCATGATATTCATTGCTGTGATTTTTTTATCTTTAGAGACAATGTTATACTACTTTGCACACTTATGTCTTTCATAGGCCTAGAAATAACAAAGACAAGGTAAATTCAGTAATAACTCTCCAGAAGAGGTGTAGCCTATACAAAGCTCATGACTATGCTTCAAGGCCTCCTCTGATCTATATCATAGCATGACAGTCCTCAGGCAAAATGAGAAGTGCTCACTTCTAGCCTTTTGTATACCCCATAGGTAGTTGGGTGCTGGGGAAAAGGGCATTTCTCACTTTGGATATCAGTGTCTTGCCTAATTAATCATATTCTAAGCACAGTTCATAAATATTCATTAATTATTCTTTAGCATCTCCCCTCAACCAAACAACAGCATAAGGTCTGACACATCCACAGACCTATTTTAGTTAAAAATGTAGTTGTATATCTTCCTACATAAATAACCCAATTTATTACATAAGGGGTTAAAAGAAATATGCAAATAAATTCTACTGGAATATAAGGATCTCTTTGCAACCTAGTTTTTCATTAATCTACCCAACAGAGAGGTTCAAAAGTCTGGTGAAAAAGCTCAAGGCCTTGTGGACATTGGCAAGAGGGGGCTGAAATTTATTGGTGGAAACTAACAAAAGAACCAAGGTATTGGGAGCAAATAACTACAGAGTGAAAGGTAATAGAATGAGAAAATGCCAAGAATTTATTGGACTGCAGGTTACAGATTGTCTTCCCTATCAAGGATTGATATCAGAAAGAAATGGGGGGGGATCCTAAATGAAAGCGAAAGAAATAGGGGGGATCCTAAATGAAAGACCAGCACTAAAGAAATAGGGGGTATCCTAAATGAAAGACCAACACTGGAATAGTTTTTAGTAGAATCCAGAACAGAAGTTGCCATTAAAAAGGAATAATTAGTAGAGCTCATAGCATATTGCATGATAACTATAAGAATCAGTGGTAGTTAGAACGGATTGGGAAGAGATATTGGATAAGCAATTCACAAAGAAACAATGGCAGGATATATGTATGTCTCCAAAATATGCAACAAAATCTAGAAGATTTAGAATTTATTTTTGCTTGGAAATGTTTACATACATATTTTTATATCCCAAGTAGACTCCAGAAGATTTTTCCACAGGTAGACAGCAAATGTTGGAAGTGTGACAGGGAAGAAAGAGATAATTGGGAACATATTTTCTGGGAGTGCAATAAGTTGGCAGACTTTAAAGATTCACAGCAGACTGCTTTGCCAAAGATGCTGGGTAGGAAAATTGGTGTAACAAGGGAAAATTTTTTTTTTTGAGTTATGATACATAATTGGAATTACCTAGACACAGTAAGGCCTCAATGAGTCTAATTATGGTGGCTGCCAAAAAAGCAATTACAAGAAAATAGAAATCAAAATCTAAACAACTGTACTAGAAGTAGTGAATGTAGTAACAGAGATAAAAGAACTGGAATTGGGAACTAGAAAATTGTAGGAGTAAATTACATGGGAAAAATGGGAATTGTGGTAACAATACATATAGGGGGGGAATGAGGTTTAAAAGAAGGTATGACTTAAATAAGCTATGTAATGTTTGATTGGAAATGATTGGTTAGATTACAAGTGATGTATAATCTTTACAACTGGGAGTGTGTCAGTATGCGTCATTCTGTAAAATGCTTGCAACTAGCATAGTATCAGCGTGGTTTGTTTTCATTTATATAAATGTATGATTGCCTATGTCATAAGTAACAATTTAATACAGATGTTTCCTGTTTAATTAAAAAAAGGCAGGCATTAAATAATTTATGTAATGTTCCTTAGGTTATATGATATATAGGTTCCCTATTATAAGGCCGAAGATGCATTCTTTCGAATGCATCTTGGTCGAACTGAAAAGCCTGAAATGGCAAAATATCGAAGCGGCTTTTGAGCGATTTCTTTCCCTGGGAGAGAATTTGCTTGGCTGCTTTGTTACTTTGCTGTTTTCGGCACTGTAGTGAGTTCTCAGAGTTGGTATATTTAAGTAGGGGGGTTGTGAGGGGAGCAGCCCCACACTTAATGTAATGTATAAAGTGTTTTTTTTTTTTTTTTTTTGTCGGAACAGCGATTTTTTTCCCCTAGAAAATAAATTGCTGTTCTGACAGTTCGAAATTGTAAGCTTTCGCTTACATAGGGTCGATTAATCACCGTTCACTTTTTTAAGCGTTTGGTGATCTAATATAGACCCGATATATAGCAATTTATGTGAAGCCTGCAATGATTTCTGTAAGCAGAAAAGGGCCTGCCATCAAAAATCAACCACTGATTCAGAAACATGCAAATTAGCTGATAATAAGTTTGTCCCTCATTGCAGATAATGTGCCTCTGAATTGCTGGTTTCTGCAATCATGCTAACAGGTCTGTTTTTTGCTACAGTCTTATTGTTTGCATCTGAGTCTGTTTCTGAATCCTGGCCTAAAATCAAATAAATATATATATATATATATATATATATATATATATATATTTTTTTCTGTTAGAGGCTTTACTCCACCACAGCACTTGTGGGGGGTCACTACCTTCAGCCCCATTTAAATATAATCCCATCTGAGGAGGTCATCACATCTTAGGGAAAAGCACACTGTGACTTTGCTAAAAACGCAGCTCACATAGCCAAATTCATTTGGAAGCCACATGATTGGTCTTCATGACACAGAATGACTCCCTAGCTTTCCTAAACATGACACAGAATGACTCCCTAGCTTTCCTAAACATGACACAGAATGACTCCCTAGCTTTCCTAAACATGACACAGAATGACTCCCTAGCTTTCCTAAACATGACACAGAATGACTCCCTAGCTTTCCTAAACATGACACAGAATGACTCCCTAGATTTCCTAAACATGACACAGAATGACTCCCTAGCTTTCCTAAACATGACACAGAATGACTCCCTAGATTTCCTAAACATGACACAGAATGACTCCCTAGCTTTCCTAAACATGACACAGAATGACTCCCTAGCTTTCCTAAACATGACACAGAATGACTCTAGCTTTCCTAAACATGACACAGAATGACTCCTAGATTTCCTAAACATGACAGAGAATGACTAACTAGCTTTCCTAAACATGACACAGAATGACTCCCTAGCTTTCCTAAACATGACACAGAATGACTCCCTAGCTTTCCTAAACATGACACAGAATGACTCCCTAGCTTTCCTAAACATGACACAGAATGACTCCCTAGCTTTCCTAAACATGACACAGATTGACTCCCTAGCTTTCCTAAACATGACACAGAATGACTCCCTAGCTTTCCTAAACATGACACAGAATGACTCCCTAGCTTTCCTAATTTCCTTTTCGTATTGATTGTGAAGCTTTACCAGATCCACTGTAATTATACAATAAATACAATAAAAGCCTCTTTCAATTTGTTGTTTTTACTTATTTATATTTACAGATTTTTTTCATAATCAGGCAGAGGAGCTGAACCAATGACCCCTTTTCTGCCATAATATTGATACAAGGCAGTAACAGTAAAAAGTAACACTGATGAAGGGTGTGTCCTGAAATGAGTCTCTATCCCACTACACATTAAAAATGCATATCCCTCTGCAAATGTTACTTTACATGCTTTATAAATCAAGAGACCATTTTTATCTGCTGCAGCATATAATCCCCACAAATGTGTCTTTTGAATAATCATATTTCTAACCACACTGTATAGATAATCATGAACATAAGATTAGCTATAAGTATGTTTTGGCCTCTGTTACTAACCAGATTCTGAGAAATGGTCAGACAACATACTCCACTCAGTACACAGGAGTATATCTGGCTATGGCATTGGTATTCATCTGCCCTACAATGATTCAGAGGCATACTCCTGGCTAGAACTTGAGGCTAAAATTAAGTCCATTGACTTACTATTACAATGAAATATAAACAGCGGAAAAAAGAAATTACAGTTTTTTGAAACAAGGTTTGCTTTTTATGAAACGTTACAACTCTTATTGAAAAGTGCATTATTTTATTTAATGGAATAAATGATTAGATGATTTTAAGAATGACAAACAACATAAATATTAGGTAATACCAATTAAATTCTAGAATATCAGTAGTCTACAAACTTGATATTCAAACCTATGAAGCCATGGACAATAACAAAAAAGAAATATATAAATAATAAAGCTTCAGTATTTCACAATTCACATTTCAATCATATTTATATTTACTAGCACAAACAAAGCAAAGTGAGGTCAATCATACCAGCATTTAACCTGCAGCAGTGCAATACATATTACTAGCCACAAAATCTAATTACTCTGCAGGTGTCTCACTCTACTCCTCCTATTTATCCAAAATCTGTAGCTCTGTCCCCTGCAACCTAAAACAAGCCCATAACTCCATAACCTTTAAACAGCATCTGAAGGAACATGGCCATGTTCATGCCATTCACCACAGTTATACCTCAGTGACTTAGTACCTACTAAACCTCATCCTCCAAATGTCAGAATAGAGTACCAGTAGAGAGTCGATTACCCAAACTAACTGGGACCTAGGGTAGTCTGGATAAGCAAACTGTTCGGATACTCAAATATATAATTAAACCAGATAAAAAACTTCTAAAATCTTGTTTTTTTTCTGCATACAGGAAATGCACTTTTTAACCATTCATCAACTGAGTGGGCTACAAGCTCAAAACACACACACACCAGTGAATATTTATAATGTTTACATATTCAGACTTTATGATTTTTCCTACCCGAAAACTTTTGAAGACTGCATTCAGATAACTGAAGTTTCAGATAATTGGCATTCAGATAATCGACTCTCTACTGCAATTCCTATTGACATTGTTTAATCTATCCTCTTCTGGTTACATGCTCTATACATACAAACCCTCTCTTGCCACCACTCCAACACCTTTTCTGTTACCCCTCTTCCATTAAAACTACTCTCCCATATACCTCACTTACTTCACTATGCTGCTCCACCTTTCAACTCTCAATACCTGCATCTGTTCACTGCCGTTTGACTTTTCATCACAATCTACTGTCTTACAAGTCATCTTTCAGATAAAACATTAAACTGGGTTTGAGTTGAATGTAAAAGATCTGATCACATCAGTCAAAAAGAGCTGGGAAAGTTCCCTCATACCCTGGTCAAATTACCTATGATAGTATAAATACCACCTTGGGTCTCTCCTGACAAAAGGCTACTAGCCTTGTGGGACTAACCTGGTCAACAGAAGATAAATGCAAATACAATAAATAGAATGGTATCTACCACCATTCTTCTCGACCTTACAAACGACTCCTAGTATCTTTCCTACCCCACCTATAGCATCAAAATCACTCATCCATGAATGCTGTATACAAGCCTCCACCTAGAAACCACTCTTAATAATGGACACTGTACTGTAGTTGCTCTACTTATTTGCTGTCGATTGCTTACACATACGCAGTGTCAGTGATATAACACATAGTGTGCTCAGCTTTAGTGTTCAAAGCTCAGAAGGTTTGTGTTCTATTCACACTCCAGGTGATTAGATTGCTGGCAGTGCAGTGCAGCATTTGAAGTTGCTGCATTCTGGAATGAGATGTCCATCAGATGAGATGTTAAATTGAGGTCCTATCTACTTGAGTTGTTGGTGCCACAGGTAGTTATAAAGGATCCCATGGCACCTATCAAAAAAGTAGGGGAAGGTTCCCAGTGAAATCTCTACTGGTAGTATAAACACTACCTTGGGTCTGCCTTACAAAGATGCCACTAGTCTAGTGGAACTGATTTGGCAAAGAAAGGTCTTCTCACTCTCTTCTGTCTCTTTGTTGAATATGCAGGACTATGAGCCATGTCTGTAAAATGTACAATGCAAATAAGCTATGTTTGTACTGTAATAGCACTACCTACTAAGCTGTTGCTAGTGTTCAAAGTATTCTATTTCCTTTCTTTTTTGGTTTACTAGTTAAGACTACCTACTGTAACATGCAATTTTTGTATTCTAACCATTAACTAATAATTGTTAGTAATGTTAGTAATGTTTTTAGTAAACTTGTATTCCTCTCTCTTACTATAACCTTTCATAATGTATCTATTCTGTGTGGAACTTTTCTCCCCAGGTTTCTACTGAACGCTGATCTTGTACCTCGTCAGACTATCCCAGAAAACAAAAGCTAATAACGGTAATTTTCCACCATCACTTCTCAGATGTTAGGCTGATGGACTATACCATCACTTTCAGACCAAAGAAGGTATGTAGTCTTTTATGGTGGAAATGTTCTGAAATGGGTAGTTTTGTCATTATTGGTTCATACATTTTGTTTCATTGTTTACTGGAAAAATGTTCAAAACTACAAATGTAAAACACATTCTAACAAGTGGTGCTTGTACTATACAAGGGATATAATTTTATGCGATCAGGAAGGTGAATCAAAGAGCACGCATGTGTATGCATGGCCCTAGTAGTGTGTGTAAGGAGCCCATGGTTTGAAATCAACCAGAAGGTAAGCTGAATCCACCATTGGCCAGATGCACTTTTTATGAATGTGGGTTTCAATGCTACTTTAATGAATGTGAGTTTCAAGGCCAGAGAAGTTTATTGTTATGCCAAGTCTTTTTTTCATTGTGGGACTGTATTGTTTGTTTAGGAATGACTAACAGTGCTTGTGCTATAAAATGTGTAATAAAAGTTTTTAATTAAATCCAATTATGTGTAATCATTGTAGAAGTAAAGAAGAAAGTAATATATACACTGACCGGTCTGAACAGTGTTAATGGTAACTGGGGAGAAATAACCAAGTAAAGGGACATTGGAATAGCTGCAGGGGGGCTGCTTTGCAAGAGCTGCTGTGGGGGGTGGGCCCCAATCCATTACCCTGCCTAGGACCCTATTTAACCATGATCTGGATCTGTCCTTAACCAAACCCAGTTAACTAGCAGGAACATTGCAGCATCTACTGTTATTATTATTAAGTTTGGTTTAGCCAAAATCTTCTGTCACATACACGTTGGAATACATTCACATTTCATTTATACGGTGGATAAAATGTATACAATCACATTTTTTTTGTTTTTTTATTACTTATAATTGCTACTGTTGATGTAAGTTTCCTTAGCAATCTTTTTGGAAGTATTACACATGAATGTCATTTATTCCAGTATTTTAGCAGCAGGAATATTTATTTACTTATTCATTTATTTTTTTGGGGGGAGTTGCATAAATTCATATTACTATGTGTGTGATTCCCAACTTTTATTAAGTATTGAGTGGTTTGAAGTGAAAAAGTGTGCCAGACGATGTTAGATGGGTAGAGATTACACTTTATGTTGTGCAAACTGTAATACATATGATTCCATTTTTTTCCTGAATGTATTAAGATTTGAGCATATTTAAGGCTCTCTGTGCATTCCCACAGCATGCTGGGCACTGCTGAGGATTGCTACTGCTGATGATGACTCTACTGCTTTCTGAAGTGGGTTCATGTAAACTCAAGGGTGCGTTCATGAGCAGCCGAGAGCGAATTACCTCCATAACTGGTCACGCAAGTTCATGTATTACTGGCCCAATGGACTATCCTGGTAAACCAACTGCAAATAAATAAATAAATGAATAAATTACTGCAGCTCTTAGAGCTAAACACAAAATGGCCTGATTTTTATATGAAACATGTAAATGGACATGAATTTGTGTGAGATAGTTTAACACTGCCATATTAAGTTGCTGTTACTCAAGCAAATGAAACCGGGGACTTCTTAAAGTAAGGAAAAAATAATAAAAATATTAATATTTGATATGAAACACTTGAAAATGAAGTAAAATAGTAATTTACCCTGAAGAAATATGATGGGTGTATTATCATGGCTTTAGTGAATAACGTAAAGCTGTCCTTTGTAAGTGGAAAATCATTAGCTTGGTGTCATGTTGTGATTGTGCATACAGACATGTTTTATTTGTGTAGTACTGAAGTAGTAAGGATGTGTTGTTGTTGGCTGAAACTAAATGTGTCCTTACTTGAATATTACTGAGTGTCACTGAAGAATGAAAAATGACAGTATTATTAATACACAAAAATGGTACCGTATGAATCTGTTAAAAAAGTGATAGCTTTACAGCTGTGAATGCATTCATGATGCTGCAGACATTAGTACAGCACAATTCTAATTTGTGAGACTAAAGATTTTGCACGTGTATATAATTATTGGGGTTTGTGTTAACCTTTTTATAGAAGAATGACAGACACACTAGTGTTGTTGGACTAATGACTATGGGCCAGATTCAGGAAGGCTTACACGGAGTTTAAGAGTAGTGTAAGCCTCCGTGTAAGCCTCCCGATCCAGGAACAGCCCAAACCTCCGTGTAAGAGACAGCTAACACGTCTCTTACATGGACTGGGCATGGAAATGCTCAATACCTCATTTGCAGCTGAAAGATATGCAAATGAGGTATTTGAGTGATCCAAGAAAGCCAAACCAGTCCGTGTAACGGACGTGTTAGCTGCAGAAATGTACTCAGCTGACAACTGAGTACATTTCTGCAAAATTGAAAACGGAGCTATGTCAGCTCCAAATAAAGGGTGCATATGTTTCATTTAGCATGCCAATGGCCAAATATGTGGCCATTGGCATGAAAAAGTGTTGCAAAAATATTTTAAATAACTTTTTTTTTTCATGGGATTATGATATTTAACTGCAGCGCACACCGGCACAAACAGGGTGCGCTGCCTAAAACTGAAAACCGAAGCTTATAAGCCCACAATTGTGGGATTTATGTATTGCATGGAATGTCAATGGAGGGACTAGCAGACCAAAAACAATATGGCCTCCGTGTAGTGGTTGTCAAGGGGGGGAAGCTCCGTGTAAGATATGTAACTAAGCATTACTAGGCAATCCTATGTAAATGAGGGTTACAATACTGAATCACACTGCCACATAGGTAATGAGCACTTTCTGAGTAGTGTAAGAGTTACAGAAGGGGGAGGAACAGAGTAAGAGGTAGCTGACATCACGGGGGGGAATGATCGAAATAAATGTATCAGATTGGAGGGCAATGTAAGGTGACAGATGACAGACAGACATCAGGGAGAGAGGTGTGTCCCAACAGAACACTAGAAAAGTCAAGAAACAGAGGGTGCACACTATCCCTACACTCCAACTTTCTTGATATACGTGCATGCGTGTGTGCGCGCGTGTAAGGCAGGTTCAACATGTGGGAGTGTGTTGCAAACCATTTACAACATTTTGCGTGGGTGTGCACGTGTTTAAGGCTGTGTGCGCGCGTTTTAACATGAATCAGCCAAGTTCACACCGTGTAAGGACGTGTGCGCGCGTGTAACACCGTGTAAGGATGTGTGCGCACGTTTAAGTAACTGTGAGCCTGCTTAAGCTGGTGTGCACATTGCTCCCCTGAGGAAACAGAGAGGAAACAGGAAACAACCAAAATACAGGGAAACTGCCAGAGGATACTGCTGGAGTTAATTGCTGGAAACAATTGGAAGCAGGCAATTACACAGGCAGACTAGAAGCCCAACCCAGCACTTAAAACACTGCAAAGAGCAGTGCAGGCTGTTTCTCAGAAGAGATACTGCAAGAAAGTAAGCTATCAGAATTGAAAACTGAAAAAAGCTGAACTCAGAGCAGAAATGCTAGGGGCTGCCATAGCTGTTATAATCAGGCATAGGCGAATTGCTGAGGGTGGTGACAATGCAGATGCTGACAGACAACCCAGAGTGAGGAGAAGGAGAAGAGTATACAGGCCCAGGGTCACCTACCATGGGTTACATGAGCTGGAGATAGTAGAGCTACAGAGTGGACAGAGACCTTCTGCAGCAAATTGTTGAGCTGTGCAGGCCACGCCTCACACACAGAACCAACAGAGGGAACCCATCCCAGTGGAAACCAAGGTATGTGTTGGCCTAAGAATACTAGCAACAGGTACCTTCCAGAGACCAACTGGTGATATGATGGGGATATCACAGGCATCAGCCTCCAGGGTACTGCACCAGTTCCTGGATGCCATGTCAGCACATGTCGGTGATCATGTATATTTCCCCAATGCCCGTGAGGTTGTGGCCAGCAATATGCGTCTCTTCCAGCAAATAGCGGGATACCCTGAGGTATTGGGTGCAATAGACTGCACGCACATACGCATCAAAGCACCAGCCGGTGAGCGGGGTAGAGCCTACATGAACCGCAAGGGCTCCCCTCCATCAACTGCCAGGTCGTGTGTGATGCCCAGGGCATAATAATGAATGTGTGTGCTGGCTGCCCTGGGAGCTACCATGATTCCCACATCTGGCATCTGACGCAGCTGTACCAATCATTTGCCAGTGGGGACTTCCCACACGGACACCTAGTGGGGGATGCAGGTTATGCACTTGAGCCGTGGCTGATGACACCCATCAGAAATGCACACACACCTGAACAGGAACGCCATAATGAGGCACACGCACAAACACGTAATGTCATAGAGCATGTGTTTGGGCTGCTCAAGTCACGGTTCCCTTGTCTGGACACATCTGGTGGAGCCTTGCAGTACACACCAACTACATGTACCCAAATGATCATGATATGTGCTATGCTACATAATATGATCCTGCGGAAACAGCTGCAGCAGGACCAGCATAGGGCTGGGCCAAACATACCCCCACCATTGCCAAGGCCACCACAGGCAGAGGGTGACTCGGAGGAGGAACAACCTGACCTTGCCCCAGTAGGCAGAAGGAGGCGTGCCCAGTATGCCCTGGCCTTGGCAAAGAGGCAACTATTAGCACATACACTTGGTCAGTAGGAACACTGGGACTGATACCCGCTCTGACTCACTCATATAGTAACAGGGATGCCTAACATGACACAACCTGCTTCCAAACATGTACAGGGAGTGTAGTATGTGCATCCGACAGAGGCAGCCCTGCAGCACCACCTGAGGCATGAATGCCATGTGTCAAGTAATGTAACACCATGTACCATATGCACACCTGAGGACCCTGACTAACATCCACCCTCACCAATCACAAACCACAAAACACAAACCCACATTCATAGGTACCACAAGGGATAGGAACCTAGATGTAATGCTACCCAATGCCAGAAGTATAAACAGCAAGATGCGTGCAGTGTAAACGCACACAGTATAGAGGATGTAGATATCAGTGCTGTAATAGACAACTGGGTCAAAGCCCACACCAGCACCCTAACACTACCAGGTCACACCTCATACAGGGATGTACATGTGCAAAAACATGGAACAAGCTACAAAACGAGGGTGACTAGCAATAAATGTCATGGATAACCACACCCCATGTTGGTACCACAACAAGAAGGAACATGGATTAGCCATGGTCAAATACCAATTGCTAAAACTGCCTACTACTAAATAGCTTGCTGCAGACCACTGTCCTAATAGCAGGAACTGCACCAGGCCTATGTTCATAGGTTCATAGGTTCATACTAGGCTATCTGCCCTAGGGCATATATAAGCCTAGCCCAGAGTTTTGTGGCTTCCGCCACCCCTTCAGTTCTAAGGATAATATGCCCATTATTTTGCTGTGCCTCTGTCAAGCAGTGACACTGATGTTATCCCTGGGGTATACCTGTGATCTCCCATCCATTGGTCATGATTTCTCTCGAACAAAGCCAGCGAGGTGCCCAGCCTCACATGTACCAGGATGATGTTCCACAGCATAGGGAGTCTCTGGGTGATGAATCTGTCCCTCCAGCACGCCCAATTAATAGCCGTGTTGAGGTTTAAGTCTCTTGCCCTTGTAGCTCTGATGGATTTAGAGGTTTGGAGGTGAAGCATGTTCATTAATTCCGGGTTGGACATGGCCTAGTATGTCAGGCACAGGCCACCTCTGAGCAGACGGTAGGTGACTGAATAGAGCTGGGGTTCCTTCAGTCGGGCAGCATAAGACATACATTTGAGACCTTTTATCCTTCTGGTGAGGAATGTTTGGGGCCTGTCCAATTGCTGCAGGTGTCGGGTCAGATACATTCCGAATGGGGCATTGTACTCAATCATTGGTCTGATGAGTGATGAGTACAGGGGAACAATGACCTCCCTTGATCTAGATGTGAATCCCTGCATGATCAGGTGGGCAATGTAGAAGGTCTTCCTAACTACTTTGGCAACGTGAGTGTCAAACGAAAGGTTACTGTCAACCTGGGTGCCCAGATCCCTGATAACCTCTCCTGTGCTTAGAGGAGTAACACCTATATGGGAACTAGGGGTAACCTTGTTCTTCCCAAAGGGTATGACTATGCATTGTTTAGCGTTTAACTGTAGGCCATGGCTCTGGCACCAGTTATCCGTTTCTATGAGACCCGTCTGAAGGATGTCTGCGTCAGATGGGTTTTCAACTATGGTTCCCAGTTAGCAGTCATCTGCAAACTTTGTCAGCCATAATCCTCCTGTGTTTGCTTGTACTACTGAAAAGTAGATGCCGAACAAAAGTGGGCCCAGGACTGAGCCCTGTGGGACACCACTTGTGACAGGCTTGGAGTGTGACATGGCGCCAGCAACCTTGACCCTGTGGGTTCTGTCACTTACCAGTTTGTAACCCATCTTGTGATGTATGGGTCTACATTTAAGCTGGTGAGTTTGTCAATGATACCCGAGTGGGGTATTGTATCGAAAGCCTTTGCCAGGTCAAGGTAGGCTGTGTGGACTGCCTTGCCCTTGTCAATGGCCTTGGTGACCGTTCTGAAAAAGTCAACCAAGTTTAAAAGGCATGATCGCTCTTGACAAAGCCAAACTGGGTTGGATCCAAAGTCTGCAAGTCCCCTATGTCTTCATTTATGAGTTCCATTATGATCCTCTCCATAGCTTTGCAGACCAGGCTGGTCAAGCTGATGGGACGGTAGTGTCCAGGGTTGGTGGAGGCACCTCCTTTGTGAAGTGGGACCACCGTTGCCGTACGCCACTCCTTGGGTATGTATCCTGAGGTGAGGCTAAGATTAAACAGCTGCCCTAACTGCGGGTTTAATTCCTCATTGAGTTCGTGGAGCACACAACCGGGGACACCATCTGGTCCCATGGATGCTGTGTTTCTCGCCCTGGATAGAGCAGTTCTCACCTGAGCATTTGAGATGTTTGGGGGGCTACAATCCCCTGGTATAGATATCCCTCCCTTTGGGGGGGGAGAAATCTGCACTGAACCTGTCAGCCAGTATGTTGGCAATGTCTGTAGGTTGAGTGATTTTTACATCATTATGAACTAATTCTGAGCATATCTGGGAGTCACCTCCCAGGTTTCCAACATAGCTAAAAAAGGCCTCATGATTGTCTTCTGAGTCCCTAGCGAGTTTTCTCTCAAAATGTGCCCTGGATGATTTTATGGGAGATCTCAGTTCTTTACTTATAATGAGCAGGGGTGTCTTCCCTTCTACGGATTTTGCCCTATCTTGTAGTAGCTCCTTCCTTCTGATGTAGAGCTTGTTTATGGCTGGGGTCCACCAGACTGCACGCATGCCTTTGGTACAAAGAGTCTCTGTTTTGTGTGGGATTGCCTGATCCATGCAGTCCTGGAGGTGCTGGTAGAAGGCATTTGTAAGTGATTCAGCGGCTTGGGTAATGGTTTCCGCTGGCTTGGGGTCTTGAAAGAGACCACACCAGTCTTTAGAAGTGTGAAGTCGGCTTTTGAGAAGTTCTTCACGGTGGTCTTTTTTATCTGGGGTGGGGGCGGGATGTGGACTTCCAGTGAGATTAGTTTATGATCTGATCTCACCAATGATGGGTATACTTCTGGTGTTGAACATTGTGACCCCATGTACATGATGATGTGATCTAGTATGTTGTCTCCTCTTGTGGGGATGGTGACTAGTTGTTCCATGGCATATGAGGTTATGAACTCTAGGAACCTTTGGGCTAGAGTGTTGGGGCTTGAGTAGTGATCCCAGTCTATATTTGGATAGTTGAAATCACCCAGTATGATGGTGTTTGGAGATACATTTATCCCCTCCAGTGTTTTCAGGAAAGCTGTGTGAGGTTCCTGAGTTTGAGAGGGTGGCCTGTAACCTGCTACAAACTGCCGAGCAGCCTTGCCTACAGTTAATTGCACCTGGATGGCCTCCGATGCATCGTGTGTTGCCACCAACCTTGAGGTGAGGGTGTCCTTGATGAATATGGACACCCACCCTCCTTCCCTGGTGTCGTCTGGATTTTGGGGCCAGAACGCATGATATGAGGTAACACCTGATACTGCCAGGGTGCTGTCAGGAGCCCTGAACCAGGTTACAGTCACAGCACAGACATCGATGTTCTCCATACTGAGAAGGGCTTCGAGTGCATGCATCTTGAGGTTGAGACGTCTGGCATTGAGCAGCATTACCCTTAGTTTATTTCCTTCTTTGTGTTCTAGGGTGGTAGGGTTAGAATCTGAGCCTTGCCTAAAAAAGGCACAATGGGGTGGCAAGAGCCCTAGCCAAATTCCGGAAGCCCAGGGGTGACAGGTGCAAGCCGTCCCCTGCGAATCAGCGTGGCTTGTCCAGCATGTCATCCCAGGCAGATGGACATTGGATCCCCTTTGAATGACACCATAGATTAAGCCAATTATTACAGCTGGTCATCTTGTCTCTGTATTGTGGCATCATTCTTGGTGAAGGTAGGATACTGCTCAAGGTCAGGGTCATACCTGCCTGGGCTACATAATCAGAGAGCTCCTCTATGTCTCTGTTCATGTAGTCCAGGGAGGTACATCTCAGGTCGTTCACACCAGCATGGACAATGACTGAGTCATACTTGTACTTGCAGTTGAGTGACCTGAGTGCTTGCATTATGTGGTGGATTCCAGCGCCCAATAGGCAGCTTACTGTGACCTTCTCCTTACTCAATCTGGTGAGCTGGACGTCAGTGTGTCTGACGATGGAGTCACCTATGACGGGTGTGTCTGGCATTGTGTTTGGCCTTAAGGGCTGTGAATGTTTGGCACACTGACTCTGTGGTCTATGTGTTGCATGTGCTGTGCCCTGTGGAGGCAGTTGTTTGGGTGTCTGCTTTGGTGGCCTCTGCTGTTATGGTAGATCTGTGATCAGAGGCTCCAGTATGTCTTTGTGTGTTTATGTGTATGATTTGAAGTTGTGATAGTGCTATGTGAGACTGGGTCTGTAGTGTGTGTGGTCACCTTCTCCTCCTCTCTGGTCCTGCCAGTCCTATGTTGAGAGAGCTCAGCCTCCAGTTTGGCTATATAGTTGCATCTCTTGCATGCATTTGTGTTTTGTGGGAGAAGGACAGGGTTGTCTGTGTACATGAGTCAATTGTAACATTGCCTCAATATTCCCAGGTTCACCAGCTGAGCAGGAGAGGACACTAGCAACTGATCCCTTGACATGCTAGAAGGAATAGACAAAAAACTGTTGGAAGACAGGAAGATATCAAGCCCCCCAAACCACATTATATTGCTTGACTGACAATACCTACACATACACCATAGTTTCATAGTTTCATAGTTTACTACTAGGCTATCTGCCCTAGTGCATTTATAAGCCTAGCCATAGTGATGTGGCTATTGCCACCCCTTATAGTGGTAATAAGTGTACAGAATAGATTCCGAATATCATGCCTCTCACTTAGTAGTGACACATTATGACCCCCGTACATAAGTGAATACCTTGACTGTGCCTCTGTCTAGTAGTGACACAGGGAGGACCCCTGGGGTAAAACTACAATCCCACATCCAGTTGTCCAGACTTCTCTTGAAGAGAGTCAGTGAGGGACTCTGTCTAACATGAACTGGGATACTCTGCTAGAGTGTGAGAAGCCTCTGAGTTATGACTCTGTCCCTCCAGCATGTCCTATACATGTATGTGCTGAGGTTCAAATCTTCAGCTCCCATGGTTCTGGTGGAGTTGGATTGCTTGCAGTGGAGCATGTCCACCACATCCTGATTGGACATGGTCTTGTATGTCAGGCATAGGTCACCTGTAAGTATGCGGTATGCCACTGAATAAAGCTGGATTTCCTTTAGTCTGGAAGCATATGACATGTGTTGTAGACCCTGATCTCCTTGGTAAGGTACTTTTGGGGTCTCTCCAGCTGTTGCAAGTGCTGGGTGAGGTACATACCAAATGGGGCTTTGTATTCAATCATGGGCCTGATAAGGGAGAAGTATAGTGGTACAATGACCTCCTGTGATCTGGATGGAAAACCCTTCATGATAAGGTGGGCAAGATAGAAAGTCTTTCTAACCACTTTGGCAACATGGGTGTCAAACGAGATGTCACTATCTACATGTGTCCCCAGGTGTCTGATTTGTATTCTGTGCTCAGTGGGTTGCTGTCTATGTATTGATTTGTGGGTACTTTGTTCCTCCCAAAGGGGATGACTACACATCAGTTGCAGTCAGTTTCAGGCCATGATTCCAGCACCAGCTATCTGTCTTTGTGACGGCATTCTGTAGGATGTGTGTGCCGGCTGATGTATTCACTTATGGTGCCTAGGTTGCAGTCAGCTGCAAACTTTGTCAGCCACAACCCTCCTATGTTTGCTTTCACATCTGAAAAGTAAATGCCAAATAAGAGGGGTCCCAGGGCAGATCTTTGTGGGACACCAGTTGTGACTGGCTTTGAATCTGACAAGGCACCTGCAATGTCGACTTTATGGGTTCTGTTTCTTAGCCATTTTGCAAACTATCCTGTGACATATGATGTTATATTTCAGCTGTTGAGCTTGTCTATGATGCCTGCGTGGGGTATTGTGTCAAAGGCCCTAGCCAAGTGCAGGTAGGCTGTGTGGACCGCGTAGCCCTCATCAATGGCCCTACTGACAGTATCAAAATAGTCAACTAGGTGCAAAAGGCAGGATCTGCCCTGTACAAAGCTGAACTGGGTGGGATCAAGGGTCTGTAGGTCACCAATGTCTCTGTTTAAGAGCTCCATAATGACTCTTTCCATAGCTTTGCAGACAAGGCTGGTTAAGCTTGTGTGGTGGTAGTTCCCAGGGTCTGTGGAGGCATCTCCTTTGTGGAGTCGGACCACTGTTGCTGTACGCCAGTGTTCAGGTACATATCCTGTAGCAAGGCATTGGTTATATAGCATTTGTATATATGGGTTTAGCTCCTTCTGGAGTTCACATAGCATGCAACTGGGGATACCATCAGGTCCCATTGATGCTGTGTTCTTGTCTTTGCTGAGTGCGGCTCTCACATGGACATCTGAGATGACAGTGAGGTTACATTCATCTGTGATAACTATCTTCTGTTGGGGGTGAGGGAGGGGGAAAATTGCACTGAACCTGTCTGCCAGAATGTTGCCAATATCTGTCAGGTCACTGAAATATATGTTGTTGTGTACCAACTCAGAGCATATCTGAGGGTTCCCACCCAGGTGTCTGACATAACTGAAGAAGGCAGTGTGGTTATCTTTATCGTCTTTGGTGTTTATGTCTCAAAGTTGACCTTGGATGTCTTTATGAGAGAATGTAGCTTTTTACTAGTGCTGCTCACAGCTGCCTTCCCTTTAGGAGATGTAGCTCTGTCTTGCATTAGTATCCTTCATCTGTTATACAGTTTGTTTATGGCTGGGGTCCACCAGACAGGCCACTTTCCCTTGGTGGAGAGGGTCATGTTATTATTTGTGATTGCATGGTCCATGCTATCTCAGAGATGTCCGTAGAAAGTGTCTGTGAAGGAGTCACCATTGTGTGTTGTGGTTTCCACTGGCCCAGTGGGCTTAACGGATACCATCTCAGTCCAAAGAAGTGTGAAGTCAGCTTATGAGGTGTTTGTCACTATACTCTTTGTATTATACTAGCACTGACACAAGTGTAGACAATTTCCCAGATTCCATCAAACAAAACGGACATGCAAAATGTAACACTTCCACAAGAGGGGTAAGCATACTGGATGTGATAATCAGAAATATGTGTACTGGATGTCAAGATGAGAAGTGTATCCCTCACTGGTAAGACCAGACCATAGAGTACTCACACTGTAGTTACACATCACGACCCCAGTCCCTGGCCAGACTACCACAGTGAAACACATGTATAAAGCATAGCTTGCACCCCTACAAACCAATGTGGAATCCATGAAAAGCCCTGTGCAGGTCCAGAATATGGGACACACTGCAGAACATGTTATACAGGCATACCATGAACACAGCCAAGAGTGCTTTGAGTCTGCAATCACAAACAACAAGACACAATGCCATACACCCAGGCATCTGGCATGCTGGACACCATAAATTACTAAACCATTGAAGAGAATGAGGAAGCTACCACATGATAGATCAAACATGAAAAGTGAAGTAATCAGTGATCACTAGTATGGCAATAAAATGTGTCCACACATACAATCCACTAAGGCCAGGCAAAACAAGTATAATCTGTGAATCCAGTGGCAATGTGACACCTGTCCCAAGTACACACACAACAACAACTCACCCCAATAAATACAAATGTATGTGATAGACACAACCAGGTAGCCAAACCGGGGCCTGAGCACCCCCAAATCAGTACTGTCAAAAGTAGTCAGGAGGACAAGGTAACCACATACACCACAAACCCAGTCCCACATAGACCTACAACGACTATAAACCAAACACATAAACACAAAAACATTCCCAGAGGCCCTAATTACAAACACACAACACCAACACAAGCCTCCAAAGCAGACACCCAATAAAACAAACCCCAGACATAGCACATGTAACACATAGTACACAAAGCTGGTGTGCCAAACAGTCACAGGACAGAAGGAGAAACAACATGCCTGGTACAGTTGTAATAGGTGACTCCATAGTGAGACATGCTGCTGTCCCAGGGATGGCTTGCACCTGTTACCCATGAGCGTCTGGATATTGCCTAAGGCTTTTGCAAACTACAGAGATTCTCCCGTAGTCAAGGCCGAAAAGAGCAACCCACCACCATAGAACACAAAACTGGAAAGAAACAGAAGGGTAATGCTGATCAATGCCAGATGTGTAAACCTCAATATGCATGCTCCTGAGGCCCTCCTCAGTATGGAGAACATTGATGTCTGTCCAGTGATACAAACCTGCTGCAAGCCTCGTGACAGCACACCAGCACTACCAGGTAATACCACATATCATGTGTTATGGCCACAAAACCTGTAACAAAACATAAAAGGAGGGTGAGTATCCATATTCAGCACAGACAGCCATACGTCCAGTTAACTGACAATGCTTATGTCATTGCAGTCCACCCATGTGCAACTAACTGTAGGCAAGACTGCTGTACAGTCTGTAGCATGCTACAGACCACACTCTCACACACAGGAACCCCACCCCACTGTCCTGAAGACAGTGGACAGTATGAATGTACCACCAAATACAAAACAAGGTACACACAAATTACCACATAGGTGGTAAACCATTATGTGTGGAAGGAGTAATCAGGGACCTAGTGACACAAGTGGACAGTCACCTGTTATGTGACAGCCACATCGCCAATTTGTCTAGGAAGACTGTCTATATTGGACACTGTATCATGAAAGGATTCACATCTACGTCAACAAAGGTCATTGTGCCCCTATACTGTTCCCCTATCAGACCATATTGTAATACAATGCCTCATGTGGGATGTACATTACCTGGCACCTGCAGCAGTTAGAAAGACCTCAAAGGTACCTCAGCAAGAGTCAGAAAGGGTCTCAAGTATATCTCATATGCTGCCTGGCTGTAGACACCACAGCCGAATGCAGTCACATACTGCCAACACAGAGGCATTGTATGTCTGTTGTACAAGTCCATGTCCAACACAGAAGTAATGGACATGCTCCACCCCAGAAAAATCAAAGCCATCGGAGCTGTGTGAGTCAGAGATGTCAACCTTAACACATAATCAAATAGGATGTGCTGGAGGGACAGATACCTAACCCTGAGTCTCTCCACACCCTGGAACAGAATACCACTACATGTTAGGCAGAGACCCTCACTGACACTCTTCAACAGGAAGTTAGCAAAATGGATGGATAATTGTAGGTGTACACTGGGGGTCTTTACTGTGTCATGTCCAGACAGAGGCACAGCTAAGTAAATCATAAGTGGCCATAATATTCACATAGCAAGGGTGGCAAAGCCACATGCACTGTGGCTAGGCTTACAAATGCCCTAGGGTGGATAGCCTAGTATGAACCTATGAACCTATTATGATACAAATTGTACAGGACACTAAGGATAACCCCAAGGCTGCTGCAACTGATGGTAGTAAGCGTGTTGTGAATTCCTGGATATGCTCTGGATCACACAAATATTACAAACATACCAAACACACACACGTATTGCCAACATACATCCTGACAGGTGCAGTGCAACCCCCCCCTCATAATGCCAAATATCTTTCCCAGCAGACTGCTGCCTCCCTGACATTATGTCAGCCTTACCACAGGATATGTACCCAAAGAGCAGTGTACAACAACAGTGGGTGTTCTCAAGAAAGGTGTCGCCTGAATGGATACTAAAACAACCACCACAGAATCCTGAGAAGCTTGGTCTGCACAGCTATGGAAAGGAACAGCATGTACTGCAGACATAACGATATTGGGGATCTATTGACACCCGACCCTACCCAGTGTGGGTTTATGACGTGCAGACCCGCCCCTAAACATGTGTGACTCAGTTGAAACAGTGATTGAGGTCACTGATGAGGGCAATGTGGTCCACACAGTGTAGCTGGACCTTGCAAAGCCTTCCATACAATACCCTACGTGTTCAATATAGATATGCTCACCAGCTTATATATACACCCCAATGTCACTAGAGGGGTTGCAAACCAGACCAACGACAGAACTGACATGGCCAGACATGCTGCAGCCATGTCAGACTACAAACCACATATAACAGGTATCCCACAAAGCTTGGTCCTGGGACCTTCCCTGTCTGGTATATATGCCCCATAGGTACAGGCCAACATGTAAGGACTGTGCCTGAACATGTTTGCAGAGGACTACAAACCGCCTAACATATCTGACACTCCAGCTGACACAAGCATCCCACAAAAGGGCCACATAGAAACAGACAACCGGTGCCATAGCCATGTCAGCATGTGAAATGGAGAAAACTGTATAGTCAACCTCTGTGGATATACAGTAAGTGACCACCAATTACCACATAGGTGTTAACCCATTACATAC
The DNA here is from genome assembly GCF_019279795.1 of Protopterus annectens. NCBI lineage: Eukaryota > Metazoa > Chordata > Ceratodontiformes > Protopteridae > Protopterus > Protopterus annectens. Next base: position 147,892,891 of record NC_056735.1, on the reverse strand, counting down.
TTCACATGTAATGATGGACCTGGGTACACAAGGTGATAGATATCCTGCATAGGACAAACATGTGGCTGTAGTGTTAACAGAAACAATCCATATACCAACCTAATCATGAAGGTTATGACATCTAGATAAGGGGAGGTCATTGTGGTTCTGCAGTTATCCTTCATCAGCGTTACAAATGACCACAACAGCCCTGTGGGGTGTACCTCAGCAGACACCTCCATCAACTGTAAAGTCCACAACAGTACCTCACCAGGAGTATCAAAGAGCTGGAACACATGTAATGTGTCGCCTGATTAAACAGAGTGCAACTCCACACACTGCCATGCTGGCCACCCAGACGCAAGCTGTGCCTGATGTAGAAAGCCATGTCCAAGCTGGAATCAATGAACATGCTGCACCTTGTACAATCTGAATGGCAGTGAGCTATGCACATGAGGGACCTGAACCCCAGCACTGACATACATAGGACAAGCTGTACTGCATTATCCATAACACAGAAGCCACCCCACGCATGAGTAAACTACCAGTACAGGTTATCCATAGAGTCACTCATTGATTCTCCTCAACAGGAATCTTAATGAGTGGATGGGAGATGGTAGGTTTACCCTGGGTATCAATGTTATGTCACAGGTAGACAGAGGCACAGTATACTAAACAAGACATATGTCATGGCAAACTACACTTACAATGTGTCGAAGGACAAACACACTCTCTGACTAGCATTAGAAATGGCCTAGGGCACATCAGTAGTGTTTGCCAATGTACACCTATGTTGTGGAATACACTACTGATGTTGGATGAGGCTGTTGTAAGTAGTTCATATCCGAACATAATGCAACATGGTCAGATAGGTTCATAGGTTCATAGGTTTATACTAGGCTATCTGCCCTAAGGCAGTTATAAGCCCAGCCCAGAGTTTTGTGGCATACGCCACCCCTTATATGGAAACAATACTGTGCCCATTAGTTTGTCGTGCCTCTGTCCAGCAGTGACACAGAGACGATCCCCGGGTAAACCTATGATCTCCCATCCACAGGTAAAGATTCCCCTTGAACAGAGCCAGTGAGGTGCTCTGCCTCACATGGACCGGGATTGTATTCCACAGCATAGGGAGTCTCTGAGTGGTACATCTATCCCTCCAATATGTCCTACTTATATCCCTGCTAAGGTTTAAGTCACTTGCCCTAGTGGTTCTGGTGGATTTGGCGATTTTGAGGTGGAGCATGTCCATTACTTCCTGGTTGGACATGGCCTTGCATGTCAGGCACATGTCACCTCTGAGCAGACGGTATGTGACTGAATAGAGCTGGAGTGTCTTCAATCTGGCAGCATATGACAGATGTTGGAGACCCTTTATCCTTTTGGTGTGGGACTTTTGGGGTCTCTCCAATTGCTGCAGATGTTGGGTGAGATACATCCAGAATGGGGCATTGTACTCGATCATTGGTCTGATAAGTGAAGAGTACAGGGGAACAATGACCTCACTAGATCTGGATGTGAATCCCTTCCTGATCAGGTGGGCAATGTAGAAGGTCTTTCTAGCCACGTTAGCAACGTGAGTGTCAGGAGAAAGGCCACTGTCAACCTGGGTCCCCAGGTCCATGATAACCTCCTCTGTGCTTACAGGATTGCCACCTATATGGTAGCTTGGGGTTACCTTGCTTTAACCGAAGGGTATGACTATACATGTTTTGGCATTTACCGTCAGGCCATGGCTCTGGCACCAGCTATCAGTGTCCATGAGTCCCTTCTGAAGGATATCCGTGTCTGATGCACTGTCCAGTATGGCACCCAGTTTGCAGTCATCTGCAAACCTTGTCAGCCAAAGTCCTCCCATGTTGGCCTGTACCTCTGAGAAGTAGATGACGAACAATAGGGGGCCAAGGACTGAGCCCTGTGGGACACCACTTGTGACCGGCTTGGAGTCTGACATAGCGCCAGCAACTCTAACCCTGTGGGTCCTGTCCTTAAGCCAGTTTGCAACCCAACTTGTGACATATGGGTTTACATTTAGGTTGGTAGGTTTTTCTACAATACCCGAGTGGGGTATTGTGTCGAAAGCCTTTGCAAGGTCAAGGTAGGCTGTATGGACTGCCCTTCCCTCAGCAATGGCCTTAGTGACTGTTTTGAAGAAGTCAACCAAGTTCAAAAGGCATGATCTGCCCTTGACCAAGCCAAACTGGGACAGGTCCAATGTCTGCATGTCCCCTATATCTTTGTTTATGAGCTCCATTATGATCCTCTCCATAGCTTTGCAGACTAGACTTGTTAAGCTTATGGGGTGGTAATTACCAGGGTCCGTAGAGGCACCGCTTTGTGCAGATGTGCACAACTGGACCCTAACCAGGCTGTTGTGCACACTATGGAAATGTAAAGCAGTGATAGGACTAAAGCCCAGGATACTGTCCACCACAGTGAAAGTACTGAACCACTACACTATACAGTACTACAGTGTTAGGTCAGTATGAACGGATGTTGACAATTGTATGCAAAGTATCCCATGCAAAACCTGCAGGCACAGTATAATCCCTGTTGTGTTCACACAAAAGCATTTGGACAGTAACTACACAACATGGCACAGAACACACAACCATAAACTGGAGATATTTGTTGAAGGTCACACTCATCCACAAATGTGATGGGCTGCAGAGTTCAACATATGGAAAGCTCACACTGGGCATGCTCACACACTTAGATAAATGAGACATCTTTCACACAACATGCCATGGGAAGGCTGAACTGGGCATGCTCACACACTTAGTCCAAATGTTACTCTTAGCAACTGTGAAAACACACCAGAGGATGCTCATTCCCCTTTCTAGACACTGATCATGTCAGCACCCTATAAGTATATCAGGAGAAAAGGAATCTCCCAGTAATGCGAATAGCACACTCTGCTAATGCATCCATCTCTAGTGTCATAACATAGTTAGGTAGGGGTTTGAATCCAGCAAGTGGCAAGTGTGTGTGAAAGGAACATCCCTTTTGGCAACTGTGAAAACACACCACAGGATGCTCATTCCCCTTTCTAAACTCTGATGATGTCAGCACCCTATAAGTATATCAGGGGAAAGGAAATCTCCCAGTAATGCGAATAGCGTGCTCTGCTAATGCATCTGTCTCTAGTGTCATAACATAGTTAGGTAGGGGTTTGAATCCAGCAAGTGTGTGTGAAGGGGGGTAAGTGTGTATGAAAGGAACATCCCTTTTGGCAACTGTGTAAACACACCACAGGATGCTCATTCCACTTTCTAAACTCTGATGATGTCAGCACCCTATAAGTATATCAGGTGAAAGAAAGTCTCCCCATAATGCGAATAGCGCGCTCTGCTAATGCGTCCATCTCTAGTGTCGTAACTTACTTAAGTAGGGGTTTGAATCTGGCAAGTGTATGTGAAGGGGGGTAAGTGTGTATGAAAGGAACATCCCTTTTGGCAACTGTGAAAACACACCACAGGATGCTCATTCCCCTTTCTAAACACTGATGATGTCAACACCCTATAAGTATATCAGGAGAAAAAAATCTCCCAGTAATGTAAATAAAGCGCTCTGCTAATGCGTCTGTCTCTAGTGTCGTAACATAGCTAGGTAGGGGTTTGAATCCAGCAAGTGCGTATAAAGGGGGGTAAGTGTGTATGAAAGGAACATCCCTTTTGGCAACTGTGAAAACACACCACAGGATGCTCATTCCCCTTTCTAAACCCTGATGATGTCAGCACCCTATATGTATATCAGGAGAAAGGAAATCCCCCAGTAATGTGAATAGCGCGCTCTGCTAATGCATCCGTCTCTAGTGTCATAACATAGTTAGGTAGGGGTTTGAATCCAGCAAGTGTGTGTGAAGGGGGTAAGTGTGTATGAAAGAAATATCCCTTTTGGCAACTGGGAAAACACACTACAGGATGCACATACCCCTTTCTAAACGATATCACAATTATTTATGGCTTTTGATTACAGACATGTCACGTGTGTTTTGCCCACACAGAATGCCCATGTGTGCGGGTTGTCTCTCACAATAATGCATGACATTGATTAAACCAGTTATGGCAATGCACACATGATGTATGTGTGCCAAATACACATATGTACCTGTGACCTTCAATAGTTACCATGTGTGATGCCTGCCACATGTGAATACATGGTATTTGCACAGGGTAACATTATGACTGTGGTCTTCTGTGCAGGTGCTGCATGTGGGATGTGTATATACAGTGTGAGATGTAGATGCTATCAGCCTAGTAGTGAGGGATACACACCTGGTCTGGGGCATATAGTCTACATGTTGTTGATGAACAGGTGCTGCATGTCTTCACCTGTTGTGGGAGTGGTAAGACGTTGTTCCATAGCAATGCAGTGACCGCATGCTAAGAACCGTTCAGCTAGGGTGTTGTAGCTACAGTAATTCATCAGCATTCAGTAATATGTCAGCATCCCTGGTGAGGGTCTGATGCCAACCAAGGTCAGGGTTCTACCAGCCTGTGTCACTTGCTCAGTGATCCCTTCCATGTTCCCTATCATGTATCCCAGTGAGGGACATCACACATCAGCTGTAGTGGCATGGACAATGACTGAGTCATATGTGTCCATGCATCTGACTGACCTGTATGCTTGTGTTATGTGGTGGACCATAGTGCCCCATGAGCATATCACTGTGACCTTCACCTTGTCCAGCCTGGTGAGCATGTCCTCACTGTACTGGACAATTAAAGTACCTAACACAACCGCAGCAGTAGTGTTGTATAGCTGTACAGACTGTGCTTGTTTGGCACACAGGATTTGTGTGCTATGTGTTATGCGTGCTGTGTGCAGGCCTAACGTATGCCTGTGTGCCAGCTGCAGAGGTGTCTGCCAGTCATGCAGGATGCTATCCTTAGGCTCCACGAATGGCCCAGTGTGTTTCCGTGCTTGTATTGCTGTCAGTGTAGGTCCACATCAGACTGGTATTGCAGTCACTGTAGTATTTCATGCCACCTGACAGGTTATGCCAGTACTGGGTTCAGAGTGCTTAGTCCACAGTTTGGCCATGTGTTTCCATCTCATACATGTGTTGTACATCCATGGGTAGGGGATAGGGTTGACTGTGTACATGTGGCAGCTGTGACATTACTACATGACTCACATATTCCACAACTGTACCATAGAGGTGGCTGACAACTGACCTTTGCACATGCTACCATAGTATTGAGATTGCATTGGTGATTAACAGCACATAGGGCCAATGGTGAACAAGATACATAGGTCCATAGGTTCATACAAGGATATCTGCCCTAGGGCATTTATACACCTAGCCAGAATGTGTGTGGCTTTCACCATGCATTGTAAATCTATCTTGCTATGCCCTTTTCCAAGGTTAGTATACTGTGCCTCTGCCTAACAGTGACACATAAGTGATACCCAGGGTAAACCTACAATGTCACATCCAGTCATTAATATCACTCTTGAAGATAGTCACTGAGTGACTCTGCCTAACCTCTATTGGGATAATATTCCAGAATGAAGGAGCCTCTGAGTTATGAATGTGTCCCTCCAGCATGTGCTATGTATATCACTCCTGAGGTTCAAGTCTTTCCAGTGTGTATCCTGATGGGATCTGGATATTCTGAGGTGCAGCATGGCCATTAAGTCAGGGTTTGACATGGCTTCATATGTCAGGCACAGATTGCCTATGAAGAGGCAGTATGCCACTGAGTAGAGCTGCTGTTTCTTTAACCAGTCAGTATGTGGCATCTGTTTGAGCCCTTTGATCCTCTTGTTGAGGTATGTGGTCTTTCCAGTTGCTGCAGGTGTCTGGTAAGGTGCATGCCGACAGGGTCATTGTAGTCAATTATGGGCATGATGAGGGATGAGTAAAGAGGCACAATGTCCTCCCCTGATCTACATGTGAATCCCATCATGATGATGTGGCCCATATAAAATGTTTTCCTAACCACTTTGTCCATGTTGTTGTCAAATGGTAGAATGGTATCAACCTGTGTACCCCAAGGTCCATAATTCCTTCATCTGCACTTAATGGATTAACACATATGTGGTACTTTGTGGTCACTTTGTGTTTGACAAAGGGGATGACTATACACTTTTTGGCATTCAGCTTGAGGCCATGGCTGTGGCACAAGTCGTGTGTTTGCAAGAGGCCCTTTTGGAGGATGCGTGTGTTAGCTGGAGAGTTGATTATGGCGTCCGGTTTGCAGTCATCTGCGACTTGCTCAGCCACAGTACTTCCATGTTGGCCTGTACCTCTGATAAATATATAATGAACATGACAGATCCCAGGGCTGAGCCTTGTGGGACACCACTTGTAACTGGTTTGGAGGCTGACATGGCTCCAGCGATTCTAACCATGTGTGTTCTGCCCTTGAGACACTGTGCAATATCCGTAGTGACATAGGGGTTAATATGTACACTGGTGAGCTTCGCTAGAATGCACAAGTGGGGTATTGTATCAAAGGCTTATGCAAGGTCCAGGTAGGCTGTGTAGACCACCTTCCCTTGACAGTGGCCTTGGTGACTGTTTCAAAGAAATCAAACAGGTTTGAGAGGCAGGATCTGCCATTAACAAAGCCAAACTGTGTATGGTGACATGTCTGTAGGTCCCCAATATCTATATATATGAGGTTCATGATGATCCTTGCCATAGCTTTGCAGACCAAGCTATTCAGACGATGGGGCGAATAGTGTCCAGGATCCGTTAAGGCACCACCTGAATGTAGAGGGACCACTGTTGCTGTACGCCACTCTTTGGCCACATATCGTGTAGTGAGGCTGGGATTGAACAGTAGTGTTATGTCTGGGTGTAGCTCTTCTTGGGGTTCATGTAGGACACAGCCTGGGACACTGTCTGGTCCCATTGATGCAGTGTTTATTGCTTTGGAGAGGGCAGCTCTTACCTGAGCATCTGGGATGTCAGGGGGGGCAGCACTCTGCTGGGAGACATATATGCCCTTTTGGTGTGGTGGGGGGGAGAAGGTAGCAGTGAACCTGTCCACTAGGATGATGGCAATGTCTGTGTGTTTGGTATTTCGTGTGACATCTTGGACTACCTCTGAGCATATCTGGGTATTACCACCCAGGTTCCTAACATAACTACAGAAAGCCTTGTGATTATCCTCAGTGTCTTGTGGAATCTTCTCTCAAAGATGGCCTTAGACAATCTTATGAGTGCCTGTAGTTGTCTTCTAATACTCATCAGTGATGCCTTCACATTTTGGGAGTTTGTTGTATCATGTAGTGGCTTCATCCTTCTATTGTATAGTTTGTTTATGGCTGGTGTCCAGCACACAGGACGCCTGCCTTTGGAGGATTGGGTCTTGCTTTCATATGTGATTGCATGATCCATGCATTCCTGAATGTGTCCATAGAATGCCTTTATACAGGTATCTGCAGTCTGGTCCATATTTTCAACAGGCCTGGGGCTTTGAAGGTTTCCACATCATTTATGAGGGGTGTGAACATGCTTGACATGAGCTGTTGACTGACGCACCGCCATCCAGACTGAGCAAGGTGAGGGTCACATTTAGCTACCTGTCGGGTGATAGAATGTGCCACATAACACAAGCACACAGGTCACTCCACAGCAAGTACAAGTATGAGGCAGTCATTGTCCATGCTGGTGTGAACAACCTGAGATGTACCTCCCTGGACCACATGGAAAGAGACACAGAGGAGCTCTTACAGCACCCTCTCAAACTCAGGACTCCCACACAGCCTTCATGCTGACACAGGAGAGTATAGATTTCTCTGCAAACACCATCATACTGGGTGACGTCAGCTACCCAAACATAGACTGTGAACATTACTCAAGCCACAATACCCAAGCTCTAGGGTTCCCATAGTTCAGACACTCTTTAGCTATGGAACAGGTAGTCAACTTTCCCACAAGAGGGGCAGATATACTAGACCTGATCATCACAAACATGAGTACAAAATGCTCACCACTTGAAGTATATCCCTCATTGTTGCAATCGAACCATATACTAATCACACTGGAGTACTGGATCCCCCACATATGCAAACCTCAAACACATTGATGTGTGTGTGGGAAATGCCCCTATTAGCAACTGTGACAGTACACTACAGGATGCAGATTCCCCTTTTGAAACACTGATGATGTCAGCACTCTATAACTATATTACCTGACTTAAAGTTCTCCAGTAGTTCGTATAGCGTGCTCTGCTAATGCGTCTTTCTCTGGTGTCATAACATAGTTAGGTAGGGGTTTGAATCCTGCAAAGGGAATGTATGAGTGGGGTTTGTGTGTGTGCATAATGCTGTGAGGGAAAAGTGCCTTTTGCCAACTGGGAGAACACACTACAGGGTGCACATCCCTCTTTCTAAACACAGATGATGTCAGCACCCTCTAAGTACAGCATTAGAAAAGATTTCTCCCACTAATGCAAATAGCACACTCTGCTAATGTGTCTGCCTCTAGTGTCATAACACAGTTAGGTAGGGGTTTGAATCTTGCAAATGGAAAGTATGTGTTTTACTGTGGGTGGGGTTAGTGTGTGTGCACAATGGTGGGGGTGGGATGTGGCTTTTGCCAAATGGGGCTATGCACTACAGGGTGCACATTCCCTTAACAAACAGTGATGTTGACAGCACCCTATACAAACAAAACAACAAAAGAGAAGGTGTTGGTACCAATAACGCATGTAAGGTAACACTTCTTCAAGTAATGTCCACAAAACGAAGTAGGATAAACGAACAATCCTTTTACTCTATACAAACAACATGACAACAGACAACTGCCAGTACTCAGTATAGTGCTACATGCTACTGTAACACGCACATGTACCAGAATATACCTAGATAGTGTTTTGAAGCCTGAATGTGGCAAGTGTGTGGATGTGGGATGTTTCTGTGTGTGCATTTCCATATGGAAAACATGTTTGATGTGGCAATCAGGGTACCACAGTACCTGATGCACATAACACATTTAAACTAATGAGGTTGCCTGCACCCTGTGAGTACAGGTAGAGAGGAGGAAATCAGTAGTAATCCACATAGTGCACTTTTCAAATGTGTACCTGTCATGTATAGACAGCTACTCATGTAGGGTAATAAATAATGGGAATGGCAGGTGAGCGTGTGCATGTGTGGGGGTAGCAGGGTGTGTGTAAATGCATGTGTGACAGAACAGATACATATAGCTGAATCTACATAACAGCACATGATGCACATTCCCATAGTCAATGGTAGCATGTGATGGTGTGCAGCTGGTACACTTTGGTAAGTAGTATGGGTGCAGATAACAATTCAGGACATTCATACAGTTACTGCAGCAGGAATGCTGGGATATACACACAATCATAGTGGAACAGTGAACAGTTACCAACATGTTACTACTAATACACATCTATGTAGTCACCCTGTGCATCAGCAACGTGTTTACCTTTTCCTGCACCAATGTTGTAGTATGCAGGAGGTGGCACAGTGTCATCATATGCACAGGGTGTGGGTTAGGTATGCCCAAGCCAGCCACTGGTAACACCAATTGACATGTGTGTGTATGTGTGTTTGTGAGGGGCAGCAGTACAGGGTGGACCAGTGTTGGTGCAGTGTGTGTGTGTATGTGTTTGCCCTAGGTGTTAAATTTCTGCATGTGTATAAGCACGCACACAGTCCCACATAATGGCTGCCATGTACAGGGTTTTGTGGACAGCCACAGACTGCACCTGTCAGGTCATCCAGATCAGTGTCTGTGGGCACGGACATGGTACCTGTGCCTGGCAGGGTGCTACGGACCGTATCTGGTACTAACCCAGACTGGGTACTGTCATCGGAAGCGGGGTGTGTTGACTGGACACAGTTCCCTGTTGGGACTGTCCAGAGCCACGTGCACGTGGTCTCCTGGGTCTTCCTGATGACAGCACAGACCCAGCATTGCTGGGGCTGCTGGCACTTGAGGTGCGTGAGTGGGCCTGTTGTCGTCTGCGGCCACTGCCAGCTGGTGCTGTTGCCAGCATACGGCCACGTCGACGTCGCAAACGCACACCATCGCCCTGGCCCATGGACATCTGGTTGTGGAGCAGCTGTTGTATGTCCCCACAACGTCTGTCAATGACATCTGTGAAGTTACGAATAGCATTCGCAACGTCACGCATGCCGTGACCCCCTCCTCCTAACAACAAATTCAAACACATGTGAGTGATGCAACCATATACCAAACTGGAGGCTAGGCTCTCTCTACTCAATACTGCCATAACCAGTCAGGTGGAGAAGGAAACCACACTCACTACACTTCCAGTCTCACATAGACCTACCACGACAGCAAAACTAACACATAATCACACAACAACATACTCAGAGGCTCAGACTACAGATCTGCCTATGCAGCAGAGACCTCCAAAGCGGACACCCAAGCAACCACTACCACAGAAACAAACACGTGCAACACATATCTCACAAAGCCAATGTGCTGAACACTCACAGCCCTTAACAGTAAACAACACACCTCATACACCTGTAATAGGTGCCTCTATCATCAGGCACACTGACATCACGTTCACCAGGCTTAGCGAGGAGAGGGTCACAGTGTGCAGCCTGTCGGGCACTACGACCCACCACATAACACAAACACTCAAGTAACTCCAAGGCAAGTACAGGTATGACTCACTCAATGTCCATGCTGGTGTGAATGACCTGACATATACCTCCCTGGACTACATGACATGAGACAGAAAGGAGCTCTCTGAGCATGTAGCCCATGACAGTATGACCCTGACCTTGAGTAGCATCTTACCCTCACCAAGAATGATGCCACAATATCAAGGCAAGATGATCCCTTTCAACAATTGAATGAAGTACTGGTGTCATTCACAGGTGAGCCAATGCCTGTCATCTTGGGGTGATATGCTGTACAAGCCACGATGCTTTGCTAGGGACAGCTTGCACCTGTCACCCCTGGCCTTTTGGATTTTGGCAGAGGCTCTTGCTACACCCATAGTGCCTTTATTAGGCAAGGCTCATAAGGCAAACCCACATCCATACGTATCACAAAGGATGTGGAACTAAGAGTGATGCTACTCAACACCAGAAGTCTGGACCTCAGGATACACGCACTCAAAACTCTACTTAGCATTATGGACATCGATATCTGTGCAGTAACCAAAACCTGTTTCAGGTTTCCCAGGAGCACACCAGCACTAACAAGTTATACCTGTTACCATTCTTGTCGGCCCCAACACTTGGACCAGACAACAAAGGAGGGGGAGTATCAATATTCATTGCAGATTCCCACACCTCCACATTGGTGGCAAAGTACCACATAGGTGTTAAGCCATTGAGTACAGAAGACGTAATTGGGGACCTGGGGAACAAACTTGATAGCAATCTGTCATTTGTCAACCACATGGCCAATGTGGATTGAAAGACATGTTATATAGCCCAGCTAATCATGAAGGGATTCACATGTACGGCAGAGGAGGTCATTGTGCCTCTTTACTCATCCATCATCAGGCCTATAATTGAGTACAATGCACCTTTTGGGATGTACCTAACCAGACACCTACAGCAACTGGTAAAGCCCAACAGTACCTCATCAAGAGGATCAAAGGGCTCAAACAGATGCCATATGCTGCCCAGTTAAAGAAAATCCAGCTGGACTCAGTGGCATACTGCCTGTTCAGAGGCAATCTGTGCCTGCCATATACAGCCATGTCCAACCCAGAAGTAATGAACATGCTGCACCTCAGGAAATCAAAGTCCCATACAGCCACACGCTCAGGAGACCTGAACCTTAGCACTGACATAAATAGGACATGCTGGAGAGGCATATTCCTAACCCAGAGGCTCCCTTCACTCTGTAATGAACTCACAGTACAGGTTAGGCAGAGTCCCTCATTGACTCTCTTCCATAGGAATCTGGATGAGTGGATGGAGATCATAGTTGTACCCGGGTATCACTACTATGTCACTGTTAGACGGAGGCACAGTATACTAACCTCGGAAAAGGGCATAGCAGCATAAATTTTAATTGGGTGGCAAAGACAAACACATTCTACTAGGCTTATCAATGCCCTAGGGCAAATAGCCTAGTATGAACCTATGAACCTATGTGTACTGCTATAGTACTTCTGCCATATGTTGCATGTGTGTGTGTTGTGGGGATGCACAGGTAATGGCCAGATATTTCTGCACAGGCAACACGTCTGAAACACTCTGGGTGTTCATCCCTACATACTGTATGTGTGTTGCCATCCAACCCTGTGATGTGGACACACATTACTCAGCCTGGATATACATATCCCAACAACACCACAAGCACAGTACACTACCTTGCTATGTATGCATGTAATTACACAGTTATTCACTAGTTAGGACTGTGATGCTATCCATGCAGCCCACTGGGCCAGTGGAAGCCACAACACACACTGCTGGCCCCTTTACAAAAGCTTACCACAGACATCCCACATAGTGCATGTACTGTGCACACACATATCTAACCCAGACCGTATGCACACCACTTATTTATCCTGTCCAGTGGACTACAGATACAGGCACATTGTATAACAATAGCAGGAGGCTACTGCAGCACAGGGCAGATTCACATGAAGGCAAGGCATCTGTGGTCAGCAGTGTTAAGATGCTTCACATTCACCACATGCACAGATATTGGCAACATTGTTGCAGACAGTTTAGGTGCAGGTACCCCCCCCCATTCTCCTACACAAGTGGAATTAGTTATCACAGATGACTGTAACCTCCCTATCATCTCACATGTCCAGGTGAGGGCCACCCTCAACATTGCAGAACACATAGCATCACTGTTACAAAATGGTATCCCTGGATGTGTGATACGTTCACCCCTAGAGGACATAGCACCACATTACAGACTGATATTAATCCCTGGCCATACTACAGGATATGTACCTGAACAGTGCCATACATACACAGTGGTCCCACACCAATGAGGAGGAACCTCTACTGACCATGGGAACTACTGCATCATATGCATAACTGGCCTTGTGTTCTAAGCTATGGAAGTTTTAAGTATGGACAACATGTACAGCAATATTACATATGTATATATTTCAGGACTATGTACACACAACCTATCTCATGGACATACCTATAGATAGTGAACTATGATACATTTGGAGGTGTCACAGTAAACGCAGTATTAACCTGCTACTTTGCATTACCTGTGTTTGTGGCAGCTGTTGCTGTGTCAGTGGTGCTGCTTGCTGTTTGCTGTTTGCTGCTGCTGCTGGTTTTGCTGCTGGCTGTCTTTATTTCTGTTTTGTTCTCTCTCTGTCTCCCTCTCTCTTTCTCTGTCGGTTTTGTGCAATGAATGTATTGCATGTGTGGAGTGTGGGTACTGGATGCTTTTGTAGGTATCTGCATAGGTCCATGTGATGGCCTCTGCACCAATTGTAAGGCAGCATTTGCTAATTGCATGCAGCCAGTTGTCTACTGATTGCATGTCTCACTGTGATTTCAGGACAGTGCTATAAAAGGGTATGTGAGATAGGCGTTGCCCTTTCAGATTGTAAGGGCGTGGACCATGCTGGTATGCTGTTGACAGTGTTCTGTGAGTGTGAAGGTTAGTACGTCTCTCATGCTTCATGCTGTGTTGTAAATTCAGGTTGCTGCATTTCTCTCACCTGTTCCCTGTAGTGAGTGTGTATGCATACTGACACCTACAACTATATTTCTATATATATATATATATATATATATATATATATATATATATATATATATATATATATATGTGTGTACATATACATACTGTCATATATGTACATTAGCTGACATTATTGGGTACAAGCTAACAATTAGCAGGGCTGTTTCTGTTAACACTACACTAGTATGGGAATCCAGTAATTGGGACAGTAAAAGTCTGCCTGACATGCTTTGGGTAGTACACATACTATATTGCCTTTATCTTCATTCCTACTATTACATGTTCCACTTATTTTAGCACTATATTCCTGTATGAGAGTCATGGCTTACTGGTAGGTCATACAGACTAGTGTTACAATGGTCTTGTGGTAGGGCCTACTAGTATGCTTATATTTTGCTTTCAAATTGAGTACAGGGCCTATCAATCAAAGTGCTGGAGGCACCTTTAAGCAGTTAAGGGGTTAGTAGGTCTCACAGGAGTCAGGCTGTGTTGCAGATCCTGGTTGCTGCATTTATCTTCACTGTTTCCTGTAGTGAGTGTGTATGGATACTGACACCTACCACTATATTTCATATGTATTAAAATATGTATATATATATATGTGTACATATACATACCTTCATATATGTACATTACCTTACATTATTATGTACAAGCTAACAATTAGCAGGGCTGTTTCCATGAACACTAAACTAGTATGGGAATCCAGTAATTCAGGCATTAAAAATCTACCTGACATGCTTTGGGTAGTACACATCCTATATTGCCTTTATATTGATTCCTACTATTACATGTTATATATATTTTAGCACTATGTTCTTGTATGAGAGTCATGGCTTAGTGGTTGGTCATACAGACTAGTGTTACCAGGGTCCTGGGTTCGAGACTGACAGTAGGAATTTATTTTTCTTTCAAACTGAGTATAGGACCTGTCAATCAAAGTGCTGAAGGCACCTTTATGCAGTTAAAAGGGTTATTAAGTCTCACAGGGGCCAGGCTGTGTTGTAGATTGTGGTTGCTGCATTTATTTTCACTGTTTCCTGTAGTGAGTGTGTGTGAATACTGACACCTACCACTATATTTCACATGTATTAATATATTTATATATATATATATATATATATATATATATATATATATATATGTGTGTGTGTACATATAATACTTCCATATATGTACATTACCTTACATTATTATGTACAAGCTAACAATTAGCAGGGCTGTTTCCATGAACACTAAACTAGTATGGGAATCCAGTAATTCAGGCATTAAAAATCTACCTGACATGCTTTGGGTAGTACACATCCTATATTGCCTTTATATTGATTCCTACTATTACATGTTATATATATTTTAGCACTATGTTCTTGTATGAGAGTCATGGCTTAGTGGTAGGTCATACAGACTAGTGTTACCAAGGTCCTGGGTTTGAGACTGACAGTGGATATTTATTTTTCTTTCGAAATGAGTACAGGACCTGTCAATCAAAAGTGCCAAAGGCACTTTTAAGCATTTAAAACCAGGTCTGCGCTCGTTTGCGGAGCTCACGCATGCACACTGGCGTTGAGCTCACAAGACACAAGCACACCCGCTTATTTTCTTTGAAAGAAAAGAAAAGGGGTGACAGGAAAGTGGTGAAAAGGGGTCACAAAGAGGATAAGACAGTAGGGAAACAAGCTTGGAATTTGCAGGAAGGATGTAGGTGAGGCCCATAGCTGCCCATGTCTTTCTCAGCAACAGCTGTGCATTTGTATGCAATTTGGTGTGAATTTGGAACCTTCCACCCCTGAGAGAGGTGTCAGGACAACATTAATACCTGTTGTACAGCCAATTGTAATTAACAGTTTCAATGTCCAGCGGACATGTGTGCAACATGGACAGCTATGTATGGGGCGTAATCTTTTTGTGCGTACAGAGTGCCCTTTTTTTTTATCAGGTGAGAGTGGTATGTCAGGTGAGGTAGTCGGTATAGCTGGGGAGGTAGGTTGGGTAGGTTAACAGACAAGACAGACAAGACGCATACAGGGGCGGTGTACGACACATGTGGGGGGGTTACACAATTGACGGGGACGGAGGTTGGGATATCCAAGACACATGAGCCCACAGATGGCAACAGTGGAACTGATATCCCCACCCATAGGCAGTTGCCACTGTTCCTTCACAGCCCAGGACGGGGCTGTGCTGGGGGCTGTGCAGGCGGGACAATGGGCAAGCCTGTAAGCTGTGCTAACCGGGCCTCAAGCTGGCGTAGGGGCCCAAGAACAGAGTCTTGGATCTCCCTTCGCACCACAGACTGGACACCTTGGAGGGTGAGTGGACGAGCTCCTCCGGCCACGCTTGCAGAGGGGGGACGGGCCCCATCCCCTGCAGCGCTTCCACCCGAAGGTGGCACAGGGCCACCGGAGGAGGGTCCGGCATGGGCACTAGTGCCAGGTGCAGTCGCCAGCTGAGGTGGGAGAGGTGGGTCCACTGGGACCTGCCTTCCCAAGCATTCTAGGTTTGTGTGTATGTTATGTTAGTTTGGGTTAGTGGCATATTATTCCATTCAAATTAGTTGTAACAGCATGCATTGGTATTCCCATTAAACAAACACCCAGATATTAACACCATTGAACAACGGGCATATCAATATCACATGCATTATTTGAACGGAAATACACAATCAAACAACATGCAGGGTTGATTAATGGCAACAGGCCATCAGGTTTGCAGGTTTGCAGGTATGACCAGGGCACATGCAACAACAGACATGCATATATTTTTGAAACAGGACAAATGTCCATGGTTAATGAAATGTTCACATACCAATATTTGGTGGTTTTTTTAATTTGCAATTATAGGGTGGGGTGGAGAAAGAAAATGATGACACATTCATAAATTATACATTGATATACATTTGTAATAGAAACACAATTAACTTGTGGGTGATACTTTCCAAATGATTTTTACTTGACTGTCATGCTAGACCTGTTACAGATACATCACTATCCTAGTTATTTTGAATTTGATCAGATACATCATCCTGCTACACTTTGATGACAGGGCAGGGGACAACTATGGATGTTTAGTATGTCAGACAATCATTCATTCTATCTGCAAATTGCTGACTGTGATCACCATATACAGATTTTGGCCTGAACATTCAAGAGTCAGACACACTGAAATCAGTTTGGGATGTTAAGTTTTAATTCCCACATGCATTTAGTTCTGTAGAACCACACTGAAGCTTATATATTCAGGTGTTATTACTACTTTATTCATTGATACATGACCCTTTCTGTCACTCTCACACATCCTGCAATTTCACAGTTCAAGTTGGTACTTCTAGGCTTTGTTCACATATTAGACCTGTGGGGATTCCAACACTTTCCAGCAGCCTCACTTCTGTCATGATTCAGCATTTCAACAGAGGATATATCTCACATGTGATTACCTCAGATTCTGAAGCTGTACTCTTGAGACTACTGCAGGTTATACTACATTTAATTAATGGTGGGACATCTGTATTACAGCACTATTTATTTCTATCACTTATATTTCCAATTTCACTTGCATACTGATGAACTTGTTGCAGCCATACCTGCAGACTTTTACTTGCTGCTTGCACATTCTATTACTTTTAAGCAATACACTGCAGTGTTCTGCTACATGCTACACTATAATATTTATTTACAAGTACTAGGTGGGGTTACTAACCTGCATGGTGGCGCAGCCACACCAGTCTGCGGTCATGTGTCTCTCGATTCATAGACCGGACACCTGCAGCTGTAATACAAAACAAGTAATATTGGGATACACATCTCCATGGTATCAGCTAGTTGAATTCCTTACATACATAGGTGAAATGTAACTTACTCAGTAGTGGGGCGTTGGGCATATCCCGGGCCTCCTGGATCCATTGGGTCAACTGGTCTTGCTTACGTCGCTTCAGGTCTGCATGGTGGTGACGGACCTGCTCACCAGTGCGTGGAATCCCAGTAGCACTAGTAAGATCATGAGCCAACTGGTCCCATGCCTCCGCCCTGTACGCTCCCCATGAGACCTGGCCCTGCATGAGTTGGGCCTCATGATGGTGAACTAGGAGCCAGACCATGTATCTGGACTCCTCAACGCCCCACCGCTGTGCTCGAAAGCAATGTCCCTCCCCTACTCCACTCATTCTGCCTGCAGGTGTATTGTACAATCGTTTATGGTGTGTATTCCTGCCTATGGGGCTTATATATGCCGATTTTCCGCACATTTCTATGATTGGCCGGTTTAGAATTGTATCAACTTCACAGAAACTGCTTTATCATGCTCCATTTTGGATTACATCCTATATATATGCTATTTCTGCATTTCTAAGTACTGCTGTCATGGCTTAGTGGTTTAGTACCTTGACTCTAGTGCATGGTATCCTGGGTTCGAATCTGACCACTGAATTTTAATTTTTATGACTGTCTGGAAATGACTTCAGGACCTGTCAATCAAACATGCCAAAAGCACTTTTAAGCACTTAAAACCAGGTATGCTCGTTTTGCGAGCTCACGCATGCGCACTCGGTTAGCTTGTGGGCGCTGCAAACGGTGTGTGCTGGGTTACACCTTAATTGGCTAGTAACACACATGTTAAGCTAAGCACAGCTAGTTGCGCACAGTTTGAGCCTGTTAAACCAGTGCTTAGCTCTGAGCAAGCAATTTGCAGTTTGTGAAACACTACTTAGCTACTGGCACTCTGTCTCACTGCAGTTTAACTATCAGTACATTTCTAACAATATTTATTCTTGTATTACTTGGAAATATATGCTCCATTTCATTCCATTTTACAAAAGGAAATACTTTTACATTTGTACAATACTGTCAGGGGCCTTTTTAGTGCTTATTTACCAAAAAAAAAAGGGTGTTGTGTGGGCTCGAACCTTGCCTGCCTGCTCTCAAGCCAACAACTCTACCGCTCTGCTATTACTTCTTGGCTTACTTTGCATATTTAGTTCTTATATCCTTTTCCACTGATTGCTAACTGCAGTTGCGCTAGTAGCACACCCAGCGCACACAGTAGCAAACATTTACGGGTTTAAAAAATAAAACAGTTTTTATTTTCATTTTATAACATCTGTTCACTCTTTACATTGCTGGTCTGTGGGGGCATGTGTTGTGTAGTGTGTTTATTCACATTTCCATGGCCTTTCTCGTGGCTGTTTACTTTCAGCAAAGGACTACCTAAGGTTCATAAGTGTGTTTTTCCAATACCTTTACGCCCGATTGTGTCAGGTAGAGGGTGGGCTACCTCCACTATATCTAAATATCTAGAGAACACATTGAGACTGATAGCTGATGCAATTCCAACTATATTAAAGGATACCTACAATCTATTGGATGATATTAATCAGCTAGAAATTGATTCTTCAGCTCAAGAACTTATATTGGTGACATTAGATGTCAAGAACATTTTTACAACAATACCAAATGATTATGGAGTACAAGCTTTGAGAGAAATTCTTAACAGTGATACAGGGTTCAGCATAGATAAACAGGCTTTACTATGTCATTTGTTAGACATAGTCCTTGAGAATAATGTGTTTATGTTTGGCAATAGATATTACTTACAGAAATGGGGGGTTGCCACGGGCACCCCTGTAGCCAACACTTACACTAACCTTGTAGTTTTCTACTGGGAAAAACATAATTTGTTTAATAATCCATTCTTTAAGAAGATCAAACTCTATAGGAGGTTCGTGGATGATATCATTATTTTGTGGGAGGGCAATAACATAGAATTTGAAGAGTTCTTGACTCATTTAGAATCCACCACAGAGTTTTTAAGATTTACTATGGAGTGGTCACATGAGAATATAAGTTTTCTGGACATTAGTTTGACACTCACGGATGAGGGTTGTATTGGATATACGCTATACAGGAAGCCCTGTTGGAAGAACACCCTGTTGAACTACAATAGTATGCACCCTAGGCATATATTTCCAGGGATTATAAAAAGTCAATATGTCAGGCTGGTAAAATTATGCAAGGATAGAGATTCATTACTTCAAGAAGCAGAGTATATGCAAAACCTGTTTCTAGATAGAGGCTATGACAAAGAGTTAGTATGTCAGATTAAAGAGAGTGTTCTAGGCTTATCACAGTCAGGAAATAAAACTCATAGTTACAATAGAAGGACAAACTATGGTTGCTCGGACAGAGGCTTGACGTTTACCATACAATATACTAATGATATTAAGGCCTTAAAGAATATTATTTGCCGTAATTGGAATGTACTCACGACGGATGACATGGTTAAAGCTATAGTGGGGGAAAAAACCTAGGTTTGCCTATAGGAATTCTCTTAATCTTAAATGGACACTTTGCTTCAAAGAAAATAAGCATACTATTAAACATTATAGGTATACTCCAAGGCTAGGAACTTTTCCATGTGGCAAATGTAATATGTGTCAGCACATAACAACTATACAGGTCTTTGAACACCCTAAGATGGATTTTGTATTCACCCCTAAATGCAATACAACATGTGAGACAAAGAACGTGATATATTTAGCCTCTTGTTTAGAATGTGAGGCATTTTACATAGGCATGACTAAAAGGAAATTCAAACAAAGAATCTATAACCACATCTATGATACCAGGAAACGTAATGAAACCAATGCATTAGCCAGACATATTATTGAATATGAACAACACAAATTTAGTTTCAGGGTCCTACAGGTAGTACATCTTAGCAAAAGAGGAGGTAGCAATACGAATTTGTTATATAATAACAATTGCTATACATGTTTTGCATTACATTAGGAGCAACATTATTGTTGCATTCCATAAGTGTATTTATCCTAAAACAGTTTTTATACAAAAAAATTTTTTACTTTGATGAATTGATATTCATATATATTTAGGCATATGTGCAAGAATATTATTGTTTTAATATTATTGTTTTAGTACTTAATTATGTATATACAGATGTAATGAGATGAACAGAGGGATATATATGGATATCATTAGTTATACGTATATGTATATGTTTCCATATACTTTTTTATACATATATATTTTCATTCATCAGTATATGGATTAGTTTTTTACACGTTTTTACACGTTTATATACGTATATATACACATCTATTTTTAATATATTATTGACATACCTTTTATATATATTTATTTATTTAAATATTTGACATTTTAACACACATACATGGAATATGTCTGAGGTATTTATTATATATTATATACTTGTATTTATTTATATATACATATTTTTAATGTTTTTATGTTCATGCACAGTATGCACTTTTTCTGCAAGTAAGGTTAAACACACTTAATTAAGATTCAAGGTTTAAGATCAAAAAGAGATGTTTAATATATATGTGGCTTCATAATGTTTGGTTTTCAAGTCTATCATTCTTTGTGTTCCCTGTTGTCTAATACATAGATCTTGACATGCCCCTTTAAGGATGACTTCAGTAATTTTATTGTTTTATTGAATGATTTATTGAATGATTTTTGTTGTAATTGGATTAATTATTTTTAAGTTGTGTATAAAAGTGAAATGATAAGCACAGTTAAGTAGATCTGATGAAGCGTACTTAGGTACATGAAAGCGCTTATCCATCTGTTCGTCAATAAAGAGAGTTATTCTTTATCTTTGGTGGTGAGTTTTGCAGTGTTTTACTTCAATACTTCTTGGCTTACTTTGCATATTTAGTTCTTATATCCTTTTCCACTGATTGCTAACTGCAGTTGCGCTAGAAGCACACCCGCGCTTATTGGCCACAGTAGCAAACATTTACGGGGTTTAAAAAAAATAAAACAGTTTTTATTTTCATTTTATAACATCTGTTCACTCTTTACATTGCTGGTCTGTGGGGGCATGTGTTGTGTAGTGTGTTTATTCACATTTCCATGGCCTTTCTTGTGGCTGTTTACTTTCAGCCATTATAGACTTCCAGGGGCATGTCCGCTTGCAGGGCTTAGCCAACAGACACGCCCCCTACTGTCTTACATGGTCCGTGTAAGAGTTACAGTGTGATTCAGCATGCCTCATGCACCTCATGCATATGCATGACATGCTGACATCACACCGTTTAACTGCAGCCTCCGTGTAAGAGTTATAACTCTTACACGGAGGCTTCCTGAATCTGGCCCTATATCTAAAGATTTCTGTGTATGACTGTGGCCTTTTTTGTGAGCAGTAATGATGCTAAACAAGGAATCAAGACATTGAAAGGACATCTTCAACCATGAGGAAAATAGCATCCTTATGGCAGCCTTTAGAACTTATGGGAAAAGTCTGTTTGGTAAAGGGGCAGCCCAAACAAGTTGAGAGGACAAAAGCCTGGAATTAAATTCTCCTAAATGTTAATGTGGGTGACAGAAACTACACATTAACTCATTCTCTCCAGTGGATCTTTTCTGAGTTTGTTCTAGTTGGCGTGGCCTGAGACTTTTAAAAATGAAGTCCTTGCCTCACAGTTCATACAAATATTCATATTTCTAAAACCACTAGTGTTACTAGAAAACTGTAAATGGCAAACTGTTTAGCACAAAGTAACCTTTACATTGATTGCGTTCATTAAATTTTAAGTCTTAAACTGGATTTTATAAGCCAATATAACCACAGTAAAATATGAATTATGTAATGTTGCATAAAAAGCTTATGGTATCTCAGAAACCATTTAAGCAACAGACACATACTGCCAGAATCATACAGCTGTGAGCTTTCATATGAAGCTAAGTAGTTTTATCAATGTCAGTTGATTGCTGGGATAATTAAAGAAAGACTGACATTATTAAAATGCCAATAAATTGTATACAAATAATATTAAATAATTCTTTATGTGCTCTACACATAGGTCAAATATCAATACAGCTGTGTTTGCCATTGTGTAAGCTTTAAGATGAAATCTTCTCATACCTTATATGTGGCATGTTTTTTTGGAATTATTAATGCAAATATGAACAAACAATAATTTATGCCAGTAGGGTGTAACTGCAGATAAGACTTGAGATTTCATTAAGCTGTAATGAGTTAACACAGTGCATGAAGAAGCAAGCGAGCATACCTCTCTTGACAAAGCCATAAATAATGGGGGACAAAGACCCAAAAATAGGGTCAGTTTTTAAATATTGCTCTTGCAAACAGAAAATTGATAGAGTAACAGGTTTTGCTTCAGCATGAAATTTCTGAAAGGTATGAAGTCTGAAACTCAAATGCCTGTCATTATTTTCTGTCTTTAGCCTTTAGTGACTTGCCACTAATTTGCCAGAAAGCCACAATTTTATGAAAAATGGACCAAAAATATGAGGCAAAAAATCTGGGCATTCTGCAAAAATCTGTACAGCTGAGAGGAACGAAAGTGAGGCAGAATGGAATTGCACGTATCAGTACTAGGGGTGCTCATAGCTGTATCTGAGAGAAAGACGTATCCCAGATGACTAGAGGATAGGCATACTAGTGCCAGTGTGTTCCAGAACAAAGGGGACATTCACAACTGTTGGCATTACCGAGGTAGCAAACTCCTGCCAGAATGCATGAATGTTTTGGAGAGGATGATTGATAAACAAATATGCATAGTAGTAGAAAGTAAGGTTGTAAATGAGCTGGATTCAGCTCAGGATACAACACAACTGACACAATGTTTTTAGTGAGACAGATACTTGAGAAGAAACTAGAAATGAAGAAAGAATCCAATTGGGCATTTCTATTCTTGGAGAAAACATATGACAAGGTCCCGGGAAAGCTGATTTGGGCAGTTCTGTGGTGTGTCAAAATCCAAGAAAACCTGAAAGAATTATTGCAACCTATATAGAAGGACCCAATGACTCAAGTATAAATAGTGTTCGATCTCACAGAGGGGTTCCCACGGGGAGTGGGTTTGTATCAGGGTTCAGCTCTGAGCCCACTGTTGTTCATACTAGTGATGGACTACATTAGCAAACAGGTAAGGGGGGACAGGTCTACAAAGTTGCTGTATGCTGATGATGTGGCATTACAGGTAGGCTCTGAGCAAGAACTTTATCAAATGATAAAAGAATGGAATGCAAAAATGAAGATGCATGGGATGAAAATGATAAGACAGTTGTAATAGAAGCAAATGGGGCAAATCAGAAGAAACAGATAACAGAGAGAAGGTAAAATAGTGGAACAGGTTAACAGCGTCCAGTATCTGGGAGGGGTGGGTGAGAAGAAGGGTAGTTTGAATTATGTGGTCAAAGCTAGAATCAGAGGAGCTGCAGAGAACTGGCACAAAGCGACAGATGTAGTATATGACAGAGAAATGCCAAATAAGCTGAAAAGTAAGGTATACAAAACAGAAGTGCGACAAGTACTACTATATGGTACAGAAACCTGGGCAGTAAAGACAGAGCAGTTGAGAAAGCTAGAGGTGATGGAGATGAAGTGCCTGAGACAGGTGATAGGATGCACACTATGGGACAGATGAAGAAATAAGGGCACAAGTGCAGAAGCCAAAGTAGCTCCATTTGCAGAAAAGGTCAACGAGAATAGATTATGGTGGTTTAGCCAAATGTGCCAAACAGCAGAAGACAATCTGGTGAAGAGGCTTTGGGACAGAGAGGAAGAAGGTAAGATGAAATGAGGGCATCCAACAAAGAGGTGGATAGATTGTGTGAGAGAAGACCTGTAAAAGTCAAGCATGAGTATCAGGAAGGTAGGAGCCAGTTAGACATGACACCCTGACCCCATGTAGAGAATGGGAAAAGAGGGGTTGATGATGATGAGGAGGAGGAAAAGTACTAGGAGAGGGCCTCCAACAATTATCCAATTAACATCAGATGTGAGACACCTCCACTCCATCTGTGGGATAACTATGACACACAATATGGCTCCACTCCATCTGTGGGATGACTATGACACATAATATGGCTCCACTCCATCTCTGGGATGACTATGACACACAGTATGGCTCCACTCCACCTTTGGGATGACTATGACACAGAAGATGATGGCACTGGAATAGTCCGACTTGATGTAGACAATGGTATTACCAACGTCTGCAGCAGCACTTGTCTGTTCCAGAAGGTTGTTTTAATAACAGTAACATAGTTACATAGAGAAGTGAATGCTAGCAAGGAATGATTACATTAAACACATGACAATTACTATTAATTGGTGAGCCTTCTATATCTACATAGAATGATCTCCTGTACCTCCTTAGTAAGCATACACTAGTATGTGCTATTTCTCTATTAATAATGTCTTCAAATTATTTTTACAGGGTCTACAGCAGAAACAAAAAGTTCCACTATACCAATAAATTTGTTGCAGAATGGCTGATGAAGATGGGTTCACAGCTGTTTACCAGAGTAACAACCACAAAGGCCTTTTTAAGTCTAGCCACTCATCCCAAATCTCTGGCAAGTTCTAGTATCCTTGATAAGTGTAAGCAGGGGCTTGGAAGATGAAACATTTACAAGCAGGGCCTGGGAGATGACCCATTTACTGGCTGTCTGTGTCCAGCAGATACATAGGTGCCAAACTATGGATGAATTTCTTTTTCCCCATCCAATTGCCCACATTACACTTGAATTGGGTTATGGAGGAACTCTGCTTCAAATAAATAGGAACCCTGTTCCAGAGACATGGTAGTCTCTGGGATACATTCCTGTCTCTCCAGCAGCTCTTATTTATATCATAGGCAAGGTTTAAATCTGTAGAATGGGTAACTCTGGTGCTTTTTGATGACGATGATGATGATGATGATGATGATGATGATGATGATGATGATGATGATGGCGACGATGATGATGATGATGATAACGATCATGGCGACGATGATGATGACAATGATGATGATGACGACGACGATGATGATGATAATGACATAGTTATATTTATGAGACAGCCTTAGGAAAGTGACATGCATTTCCCAAGTTTAATGGCAGGATATTACTCCCCACAATATGTTAGCAATTCAGCAGGAAGTGACAATGCATCACAAAATCAAGCACATGCTAACATCACACTCACACTTGTACAGGAGGAAAACCCATGGACCTCTACAGCAGTATCTCCAAACCCAGAACAGTACTTTCAGGATAATGGCAGGCATTCAGAAGTAAGCGTCCATAGTGACACCTTTGCAAAGAGGAGCCAGGCACAGGAATTTGTTGCAGCTACTCTAGGAATGTGTAAAGCATTGGCTGTCCAGCAACAAATGTGCAAAAAACAGATTATTATGTCCTGAGACTAAAGCATTTCAAGGTTTGTCTCACTTCCTCTATTTTGCTCCTGTCAAGCATAACACTATTCAATATTCATCATCTTCTCTACAAATATAAGTATCATTTCCTCATATAACTAAATATCCAACTATAAGCATATCTTTTCAGACCAGATCTTAAGAAACTTTAATTTCTAATTCAGTAATATCTGCTCTGCCAGTTGTAACAAAGGAATGATCTTCATCACCATTAGTCTTATTAATCCCATTGTTTTCATTGCTTCTTACATTTGCAAGCAGACAATTCTCATCTAGCTGGCTTTGTACATGTACAGCTTCTTTAGCCATGTTGTCAATGTCTGTCTTTCTCCTCTTTTTTCTTACAGTAACATTCCTTGATCCTTCATTGTTCATTTTTGAGTTCAGTCTGTGCATACTTAGGTAAAAAAAAACTCAGTAACTGTATTGTACAAAACAGTTATTTGTGATTATTCCTGATATGATGCCTTATAGCATCACTGAACAGGAGTCAGCGAGCACTTAGTCGTACCTTTTACAAACAATAACACAAGCAACTGTTTTGAAATAAAAAAAAATATTTAAAGATGAGAAGGAATGGTATATGAACAGTGACAGCAGGCCATGCATCACACGGCATAGCCCACAGATATCACTGCATGCATCAATTATACTCTGTATGTTGTTTACAGAAAATGAAACTCTAATCTGAATGTTATGGCCCATAGTTGTGGAGTAGATGCCGCCTCTTTACATGTGCAGCCATATGCCATGCATGAACCTACTACATCGGGTCCCTTGCTACTGCTGCTGGTCATCGTTAGTCATATTTTACACCAGGAGGTCCAGAGACTCTGTGGGTCACTTTACCACCAGACTGGTGCATGATCATGTTGTGCAGATTACAATATGAGGTAAATGTCCTGCACACAGTAGCTGAGTCATACTGAAGGGCACCCCAGACTCATCTAATCACCTGAAATGGCTCTTCAGGAGGCCAAAGACCTTCTTGATGACAAAACTGGCCTGGGACAGGGACAAGCGATAAGCCATGGCCCCATTGAATATCTAGTATCATCTGAAAGCCAGAAATAGAGAGAGAGTTTAGCATTCAGCAATATATTTTACCATGAATAACTACTTAATAAAGTAGAAAAAAAGAAAAATATATATTTTCCACTTACTAATAAGATGGGCATCCAGCTATACAGGAAGATGTGGTTGACTGAGCTAGTGTGTCAGATCTGGGAATCATCTGCACTGCCAAGATGCCAGGCAGAGATGTTGGTGATACACCAACATGCATCACACAAGTACAATACAAGAAGGTTCTGATAAAGTCCTTAAGGTTGGGACAAAACCTAGGTCAGCATAATAATTTTTTTTGTGCTACCATTTTTTGTGTCACCATTAAAGTTTGGCTTGCTGTTCTTCAGTCGGTTTCTTTATGCATCACACAAGTGGCAACTGATGGAATGATAGCCTTCCTATTCAAGTACCACTCTCCTCATGGCAAAAAGTGGCACTAATTGCAACATGGGTACAATCTATCAGACTGAGTACCTCAGGGAGATCTGGCACCCCATAAAAGACATGCATAGTCTTGGTTCAGTCCTGAGATAACTCTGGGAAATAGATGCACTTATCCACATGTGCCAAGAGTACATTCAGTAAATGCTGGAATATCCTGAAGTCAGAAGCTTCTGAGATCCCCACTGTGTTTCCAGTCTGTCTCCAGAAGGTCCCCATAGCAAGTATAGTGAGGGCAATGCATACCTTAGTGTCCACAGTGATAGGAAGTCAGTGCATTCCTCCAGAAGCCCTATAAGGATGATACATACCCACTAAGACCCTTATAATGTTCCTGTCTACTTTGAACCTATCTCCTGATTATCAACTCACACCTGGAATAGCAGGGCTTGCAGCAAATGACAGCATTTTTATGGATTGCAAAGTTGATGGGTTGGGAAAAAAACTCATTATATAATGTATCTATGGGCAGTGCTTACAAGTGGAAAAAATCCACTAAGAATCACAAATAGGCAAAAGAATACCTCATTAGCACATATTGGGTTGCATCTTTCCTTATTTATTTATTTGTTTTGCTTGCTTGCTTCCTTGTTTGTTCATTTATTGAAGTGATGCAGTGGCACACTTGCCTTTGATACAAAAGGCTGTGGGTTTTATTCCCCTTCCAGGTAGATGGATTGTTGATGCTGTAGTGCAACATGAGGGGGATGCTGCATTCCTGAACATGTTGTCCTTTGGATGAAACATTATCAGGGCCCACATGCCTGAGTTGGTGGTAGCTCAAGCGGATGTAAAAGATCCCATGGCACCTATCAGAAAAAGCAGGGGTTCTGTATTTAAATAAACAGTATGTACCATACTATTTACAGACTTACATACTGACATATTTACAAATTTATACAGTGTACAAATTTCTATTCCTTTCTGTTATCGTCTTATAGTCATAGATCTCTTACTTTTTATTATTATTTTAAACTTCTATTTTCATTATCTTATTTGACCCTCTACTTCTTTTTCCACAACCACTATTTTTTTCTTAAAATTACCATTAGTCTCCATTTACGATTAAACATGGTTTTGTTTAGTCTTTCATTCCAAATGATCCACACAACATAAAATAATATTTTATCTATTTTCTATATTCCTTATTTTTATGGCTATAATATTCATATTTCATTTATATCCTTTACATTTTCAAATATATTTTCTTTACACAATTTTTTCCACAATTGTGCAACCCTTATACATTATAAGAAAACATGTTCTGTACTTTCTTCTTTGCCACAATATATACAAACTCTTTCATTGATTTTTATATGGCATATTTCCATTTACTGGTAATTTATTAATCACTAATCTCCAAATAAATCTTGACATTCTACTGCTTATTACAATATGCTTTTCATACTTTTATAGTTTTAACTTACTAATTTGCTAACTCGGCCCAAGGATTATAATAATAATATTGTATCATTACATTTTTATACCACACTTTCCTCTCATTTTCTATTTCATCAATTTTTTTTAAATATTTTTCTTCCATAATGGAAGTTTTTCTTGATAACAACTCATTACTTTATTTAAACATACCTTTTCTCTTTTGAATTTTGTTAAAATATCCCAATGCCAATTAAATTTCTACTTTAGTAAATTTGCTAATAATGTATCATTTTGATCATTTACCCAAAACAAAACTTTACACTAATTCAATGAAGTGACAAACAATTGGCTTTATTGATCCTTAACCACCTTCTTTCTTATCCATGTATAAGACTACTCTCTTCAGTGGATTCAATCTTGAACCCCATATAAAATAAAAAAGTACTTGTAGTATTTCTTTTTAACAGATTGTTGGCAACATATAGACACTAGCTAAATATGCAATCATTAACAGTATAACTGAATTAATTAAATAAACCTTTTTATTAAATGATAGCAGATATGTTTTCCAAAAACAACAGCGCTCCTTTATTTTATTTAGTTTCTATTCCATTATTCCTCACTTACATTTTTACCCCCAAATCTTTTCCTAACATGGTGATTTCTTTCATCAAGAATGAGTTCACATTACTTTACTTTTTTTTCTTTATTTAGAGTCATACCTATTATATTTAACCATTGATGTATATAACATATAACTTATTTCTTCCAGACTTTTTTTCTCATAATCAACATAATATCATCTGCATAAGTAAGCATGACTGGATTTTTTTATGTCTTCATTAATAATATGAGCAGCACCTTTCATGTGCAAATTTACACCTCTGACTAATGCATTCATAACTAATGCAAATAATACATTACACATAGGACATCCCTGACATGAGCCATTCTTTATGTTAATGTCTTTGTTTTACCATCCATTCTCTAAAATATTATTTTTATTATATGCAGAACATACATTCTTAATTTTCTTACAAATTAGTACTATTCAATGACTGTCCACAAAAGTTCATGTTGTGCTGTATCAAAAACATTATTTAAATCTCCTATCATGATCTTGGTCTCATTTGTCCTGATTATAATATCATTCAGAATTTCCCATTCACATGAATACAAATTCCTGACATACTTTTCATTTAAACTATATATATATATATATATATATATATATATATATATATATTATACAATCTTACATAATAGCATTAATTTTACTTTCCATTCTATTCTGAATTATTTTTGTAAAAACCTTACATAAAAATCTTATAATCTGAATTGTTCAATACTATAGGTCTCCAATTTTCAATTTTATTTTTAAATTCCTTTTTCCATATAAATTTAAGTATACCACTGCATAAATCCTTATAAATAAAACCTTCATTTCACCATTCATAATTTTAAAGAAGTATTTTTTCTGCCAATCTGCAAAGTTCTTATAAAACTGGTATCTTATTCTACCTGATCATAAAACAACAGTAAATTAACTTGTCCAAGTACCTCATCTAATTCATATAAGTAAATCTCATTTGTAGCATGCCATTCTTGATTTGTACTTTTGGTCTATCTTGAAATGTATTCTTATATAATTTATTACAATACTCATTATTTGCACTTTCATTCTATCTTGAAACAGTTTCTTTATATAATTTATTACAATACTCAGAATTTGCACTTTCATTCTACCTTGAAACATTTTCTTTATATAATTTATTACAATATTCATAATTTGTTCCTGAGATATTCTTACCTCTCCTCTGTCATCTTTCATTTCTCTTATTATACTCATTTTCACTTTAACTATGCTACTCAAAGCAGATACCTTTCCTCGGATTTACTAATCTTCTGTGCAGGACTAGTCTAGTCCTGCATGGAAGCGGCTGCTTAGGAGCAGGACGGCAGCGCACCATGCATATTAATGAAGGTGCACTGCCCGACCTCCTACGCATACACGAAGCGTGTACAAGTGCAGGCGGTGTGTCTTAGAGCAGAGTACTCAGAATAAACATGCCCCTGCAAAGTAGAACAGCAGAAAGTGGAAATAAATGAGCGAGGCCACTCATAGGTGTCCGCATATCCCCACCAACAGTCCCCCATGTGTACAACAGCAACAGTAATATAAATAAACTGAAAAAAACAGTCATATTTATCGTAAATCTGAGTACAGCTAACTGTAGGTGCGCGGGTGTGCCCATCGCTTAGCTATGGTTAAAGCAGCTGAAAAGGCAGAAGAGGATAACAAGGAAGATATATGCAAATGAAGCAGCACAGCAATAGTGTAGTGGGCAGGCCATCTGCCTAACAAGCAGGCATTCCCAGTTCGAGTCCCACTGCAATACATACCATTCTCCATGTGAAATCTGTAAATGAACCTTTTTTCTCATATATTTCCTGTATAACCTACCAAATAACATAAAATGTGAACTGGACGACTGTATAAATAAGGCACTAGTAAGCAGGTGTAAGCACAAATAAGCAGTAGTAAGCATATATAAGCACTAGTAAGCGTGTGTAAGTGCGTTTGCATGGGTGTAAGCATTACCTACACAGATTAAGCAAAGTAGAAGCTAACTGAGTGTTAGAGACTGTAACCAGAGGTTAGCAGTGCTTAGCTCCACACAAACCTGTGCACACTCACGTACAACCACTTTAATGTGCCGTAATCACTCAGTACCCAATGGCCAATATTTTGCCCAGCAACAAAATAAACAGCTCCTGCAAGGCTCGAACCAAGGACCCTGCACACCATAGACAAAGGGAATTACCACTAAGTTATGACAGATACAAAAAAAGTCGACGTTATCAGAAACATATCATCCAGTCCAGTCATGCAACAGCACAAAGAATGTAAACCTACAGCTAGATGGACATATGTGTGCAAATATATTACTATCTAAATGGATACAACATATCCATAGATGTAGTCACATATATATATATATATATATATATAAAACTATCCACATATATATACATACATATACAAATATATGAACAGATATACATGCAAATGCTGACAACTACACATATATATGTCAACATCCATACGTCCACATATATGCAGCAAGTTACACATAGGTACACAGAGAAATGTCCCCATAGGTATATACAGACATAGAAATATGTAAGCAAATATATACACCCACAGAGGTATATATGGCCAGACATCTGTAGATAACTATGGTAGATTAACAGACACATACATGTCAACATGCACCATGAAAGGCCTTGACAGGCCCCAGACAATATATGTCACATACGAATTGGCATACCCTCTGCCCAGACAAACATGACTGCCCTGCAAAACATTACCGAGTTCAATGTCATGTACGTGTGTCATTGAAATAGGGATTTAAATTAGTCCTCGGTCATGTTCCATGTGTTGACATCACATCCCCCTCTCCCCCACCCACTAGGCAGCCCGAGCAGTACAGGCCCATCCAACCAAGGCCATCCACGAGCCATACATGCATTACTCACAGTTCCAGTTCCCCCCACCCACTGCACACATGCAATCACCATCTCAACCCTGGTTACCATCCCATAGCTACCACACCACTACACATTGCACCCCTCCACAATCCCCCCCTTGGGGCACATAGCCATGGGTACCTATGTAACTCTCGGTGTAGATGAAAGTTTTACACACAATGTTCGAGCTGTTGATTACCTGGTACTAGCAATGGATTTCATGTGTGACTCTGTGTGCACTAACGGATTTAGTTGTAGGTATCGCAAAGCATACATGGTGCACAAGGTTGGCCGGTATGCACACGAAACAGTACCCAGCAATAACAGGCAACATGGCAGGATATGTAGCTAAATATTTAGAGGTATGTGTGTGTATATATATACCCATAACTATATGGAGATATACCTCTCCCTCTCTGTAGTACAAATGTATACATACATAGACAGACATATATAAATACCCACATATAGATATATACATATGCAGCCACCCATACATCCACATGTTGTTTTACATATATATATATATATATATATATATATATATATATATATATATATATATATATATATATATATATAGAGCAATATGTAGGCCCATCCAACCAAGGCCATCCACGAGCCATACATGCATTACCCACTTTTATGTGTGTGTGTGTGTGTGTGTGTGTGTGTGTGTGTGTGTGTGTGTGTGTGTGTGTGTGTGTGTGTGTGTGTGTGTGTGTAAATATACACAGATATATAGCTAGGATATGATACAGCTGTTAAGGATTACATATGTTCACAGGCTGTGCCAATGGGGGTGAGGGGCCCAATCAACAAATGTGTAACACGTAGCATCAACCCCCCCCCCCAGCTAGACAGGTGAAACATACAAACACAATAAAAGTAAACTAACTACTGCTTCCCGGACTACAGGCAGGCTACTACCAGTGGAAGAGACCCGTCAAGTCTAATCTTGAAACAAAGACAAGATTGTCCCTTGTGGGACAAGCCAAAAATTATATGGCTATTCGGCCTTCCAGCCATTACACAGATAACATATGGCAGGGCACGCATGTACCCGGACCACAAGGTTGGGGAAGCCTGATGACCTATGGGGTGAGACAACATACGTGATGGGTCCCGAGATGTGGGGAATGGGCAATGTGTACTGGTGTGTTAAAACCCAACCTGCACCTGGAGTAAGGAAGAGTGCCGAAGAGGAAGTGCAGGTGGGGAACTATGGGTATGTAATTATGAGCCTAGGCATGCGGTGTTGGCTGGAGCAGTCCTATGTGGACTGCCCCAGGGATGTAAGCAACAGTGTGCATTGGGCAGACCTGACACCTAACGAGCAGCCATGCCCGGTATGAGTCCCATAGCAGCAATGTCTAGTTTACATGGCAAAGGATGGTATAACCAGATGTGTTGTTGCAAACCCACTAAATGACCCAAAAGAACACATGGTCTCAACACCCCACTGTAGGCATGTAAGCCGAACTAATTGGCATCACAATGTATTATTGCTGTCCTCACCCCCACCCAGGGGTGTGAGTGTCCAGACCTACCCCCAAATGCAGGGTATATACACAGCTGTAGCTGTAGAAGAAATGGCAGCTGTAGACAGCTGTGGACCTTCCTGTCAGCTGTCCTGCACATCCCTGGACATGTCCCCTACTATCAGCCCCTCTGTGTGGCCCAATAACACCACTTACCTATCGACCCCTGTTTCATTCCTAGTAATGTTCACAGTCATAAGTAGGTGACACCCTCCACATAACTATATTGGCTGAATCTGGAACCCCCAACCCATGTGTATTACCGTAGCTGTCCCAGATAACTCATGTAAATAACACATGAAGGGAAAATTCAAGCACACTTGGATAATCACCTGCTCACCACCTGGTAAAGTCCACTACCCTCCCAACTAACACTCCATATCCCTACACCAACTACTGACACTGACACCTCCTGTCCTGCCTTACATACCTATCCCGACACCCTGAAAACCTGCACTACTGCTCCCCCACAATCAGTCAAATGCTCTACTATACAGTTAAAATGTCACCACCTCCACCTACCCACCTACACCTTCACTATTCACATCTGCTCTACAACACAGGCATGGCATAACTAAACCTAACCCAAATACCTGCGTGTAACCTATCCAGAACTGCTAAACTGGAATCCCACTTCACCTTACACTGATCTTCGTGAACAGTCATACCTGACATGTACACCTGACTTAAGCATGTATAATACTGACATGTTCATGAAGTAGCAGAGGGGTGTGCGGCAGCAAGTGGGAGTACACCTGTTTGGGCGATGGTAAGCAATGCCCACACTGGTTAAGCAATGTGGAGGCCAACCCAGTGTAAGATGCCGTAACTGGAGGTCAGCAATTCCGAGCCTCGTGCACACCAGCGCATACCCGCCTACACTTCCCCCGCAGTGCCTTAGGTACACTGTAGCCCACAGCCCTCATCGTGGCCAGTAACAACATAAATAGGCACTCCAAGGTTCCCACCCCTCCACCCTGCACACTATAGTCCAAGTGAGTTACCACAAAGGCATGGCAGATATACAATCAGCTGCTGTTATTACAAACATATCATCCGACACAGCCAGTCAACAGTGTAGAAAATGTATGTAAGTATGTATATTAATACCAGCAAACGTGCACATTGCTCAATCACAGTATTCTGAGCAGTCTATGAGTATCAATGAACAGTGCCTGTCCACACATACTGTGAGAACAGTAGTCTTGTAGAATACTGAAGAGAGGAATGGAAAACGGGGCATGCTGTGGGGGCATGCTTCATCCGCGGAAGCAGGAGATGAGGCTGGTCTGGTGTGTCAGAAAACCACTGCTTTCAAACCCCTGGCAGGATGCTACCAGTGGGAGAAACAGTGTAGACAAGCAAAGTCTACTCGTGACACAACAACAGGTCCATCCCCGGAGGGATGCACCAGACCTTGTGGGTCACAATGATGTTTCCACCAGTATCGGAAGAGGATCAAGGGAAGGCTCAAACGTATGTGGACTAAACGGATGAAGAGCCTGCAGAAGGTTGCATTGAGACAGTAAAATGGAGGAGTACAGAGACGTGCAGAGAGGGAAATGTGTGGAGGTGTGGTATGGCAGGGCTAGCAACTGGAGAATGGATGTATGCTGTGTACGTGGAGCTTGGGGGCCGAGGAAAGGGAGCATGGGTATGACATTAAGGTAGAAATATGCCAATTAAGCAGAACTGCAATAGTGTAGTGGGCACACCATCCACCTAACGTGCACACATTCCCGGTTTGAGTCCCACTGCAGCACATTCTATTTTCTATATGAAATCAGTATATCAACATAATTTTGCTGTATAACCTACTTAATGACATTTATACTTGAAGAGGATTATTGCATTACATATAGACCCGCTCACTATTCAAAGGACATGTGACGACACACAGGTATGTATACACAGACAACCTTTAATGGTGTATTTTACAATAATGTATGCCATTACTTACAGCACATAGATTTGTACTTATTTAATCAGTGAGGAATGCAAGACCCACACAAAACAGTAGATGCAGACAGTGTGGATATATAACATACTATGCTGTCCAGGCCAAGCCCATCAATTCGTACAACTGTAGACAAAGGATTTGCTGTCAAGATAGGTAACAATAAATAATAACAGATGTAGTTCTGCAGCCACCAGTTACACCCTGTAGTCAAGGCCTAGGGGGACATTTATTACCTGTGCTAATGTCTATGTATCTGTCACATGTATGGACCCTGACCAACAAATGTCGTGGGAGTCCACGATATGACTGGGATGATAGCAGGAATGCAAGCAGTAAATAATGATAGGCCAATACTGAACAACCCCTAACTGTATCATAGCAGAACAAAGCCAGCCATATATGTGGAGGACAGAGGCAGGAACACAGGGCCATACTCATAATATTACGGTTACACACCTGGCAAATTGCTGGTGTTACAGGATTCATTGCAACATACCCTTATGCAGGAATAACACATCAGGAACACAAATGGAAGTAGCCATGTACTGATAGCACACAACAGACAGATTGCCGGGAATATATCTAGGACATGACCTGTGTGGTGCACAGGCCAAAGCAAACCGACAATCCACTGGCCATCATGTGGATATGCCCACTGTTGAGAACTATGCAGACAGACTGCATTCCATCCTAAACTACTATGTACACGCAAACACTGCAAGACTAGCAATATACAAAGCACATAACAACACAACTCACTCTGTAGGTCTGGAACTTCTTAAGATTGTGTAGTTGCCCTGTGTCTGCAAGCCCTGCTGTAATAGGCACTGCAACCTGCCATCTGTAACACTGCTGCCCACATACAGGAAGGATGTCCTCCATACTGGAAAGGTGAAGGGACAATGCCCACATGAGTAAGCAATTTATAGTACTGTGTTGCCATGACAATGGTTAACTGAATCACTACACAGCAGGCTGCACGCAGTCAGCAATTGTTGCACACTGATTGGTGCAGAGCCCATCACCTGATCATGTG
The DNA here is from genome assembly GCF_019279795.1 of Protopterus annectens. Taxonomy (NCBI): domain Eukaryota; kingdom Metazoa; phylum Chordata; order Ceratodontiformes; family Protopteridae; genus Protopterus; species Protopterus annectens. Next base: position 147,856,105 of record NC_056735.1, on the reverse strand, counting down.
CATCACCTACAAAAGCCATGCTGCAATCCATTCAAACCAACTCATTCTTTCTGCTGGAGAGGGAGAGAGACAGACAGAGAGCGAGAGAGAGAGAGAAAAAATAGAAAAGACAAAACGAAACTCACACACAGTGGGAAACAAAAACCTACAAGCCAAAACCGGGAAGGCGCCACACCCGTCCAAAAAATATAAGGTAGTTAAAACATAACTGTATGTAATTTAATGTAGTATGTGGTATAGATTAATAGGATAAATGATGCTGACTGTTTGATATGTGCCATCTGTAGTTGTCCTTGTAATGATGTCCCGCTGAACAACTGCTCTGTACAATACTATCTGTCCCTGTAAGCAGTGGGACATATCCGCCAACTGTGCAGCTCAGCAATGAATGACAAAGATGTCAGCCATAATATCTGAGTATGTTATGTTAGTGTGGACAATAACTGGTGGTGGAAGTACTGCTGTCATGATAGACACATGGGTGTCAGAGCACACCACTTGCAGGACAGTCATGTAAATGTATAATGTAGCATGCACAAATGCCATAGGTGTGTAATAGGCGTACCAGCAATCTCACACCATATTTACCATCCTAATGTTAGTCTGTGTTCACATGTTGCATCTGTGTGTGTTGCAGCAAGGCAGAACAGTGCAGCTGTGAATGAAAGACAGTTACAGAATGCGGACCAGATGTCTGTATGCACTCCACATATCTGTGTGATACAGAATTGTGATGTGTATGTGTACAGATACACAGACACTCATATAGACATAGGTATATCAGCAACGTACAACATATATCTACACATATATGTACATAGATGTATATTTATACACATATATATAGTGGCACTGACAATGGCATGCAGGTGAAATAGTCTGCAACAGGCCAGCAAAGATAAGTGTCCCCACATGGAGCATGGCTACAAACACATAGCACAAAGCGTGGCACATACACATAGCACAAAGCTTGGTACAATACAACATATGTCCCAATGGTAGGTAAGCAGCTAACATAACAACTGCAGTCTGTGAACAGTTTGTTGTAGTTGATATGGTGAGGGGAGGCAAATATGTGTATTAAGAACTATGGTAACCCTGCTGTATGGGTGGTTCAGACCTGTTTCCATTTTATGTCTTCCAGGAAACATGTCACATAGTCGTTTTCCCGCATACAGTGCTGCTGGGACAGAGATCATTATCAACCACCTGGTACAGCACTACAAACTGCTGTTTGAGTGGACAGCTCATGACCAGCAGGAGAGGACCACCCTGTGGAATGAACTAGGCCACAGGGTCAATGATGCTAAACTGCATAACCGCAGCTATGAGCAGGTCTGGCATCATTGCACTGACTTGCTTCGCCATGTACGTCAGCGTGCAGCTGCCGTAAGGGGGGACCACCTCACAACAGTGGGGCAACCGGCCCATCCACCCCTCACCCGTGTGGAGGAGCTTCTCAGCAGCCTTGTGGCACCCGGCCACCTACAGCATCAACACCTGGCAGGGCACATCGTGGAGGTGGGTGCCAACAACACACCAGCTGAGAAGCATGCAGGTAAGGCCCCAGGGCACATTGGTACCCCACTCTTGTGTATGCATCTGCATCTGTACAGGTACATCATGCAAAACTGAGATTTCGTATACATAGTCTGCTGTTATGTAGTAATAATAAACAGTTGTGTATAAGTTGTAATATTGTGTAATTCTACTGTTGATGTGATGTAATGCTGCACTCACCTTTTATGAATGCCACAGCTGTGACCACTGACATCAGCTTTCTCATACTCCTATGTAGGTCCCTCCAGGATACCACCACGGCAGCAGCCCATAGCCGGTGAGTATGATTCATGTACATGCATGATGATAAACTGGGCATGTAATAGCTATGGGATATCCCATGCACACATGTAACACACCTACCCATACTGCATGCTGTACACATCCATGTTTTGTTGCTGTGAAATGCATTGCATCACAGTAGAGACCACGCTGGGGTATTGGAAGGGTACAACAGACACATGCAAGATAACTAACATCCTGTCAATGTGCAATGTGTCCACAGGGATGTGAAATGTGGCAGGACACACAGCCTACAGTAGGGACATGTGTGACTCAACAACACCATGGCTGCTGCTGCACACAATCAGGTTACATAAACATTGCAGATGTAACCCTGACCCCACAGCACTCATGACAGCAGTGTGTGTACTCCAAGGGATGTGCACATGAGTAGACCTTGCAACCATGCAGAGATCTGGGACATGTGTAGGGAACCCCCCCCCCCACAGCCATGGTAAGGTCCACTGGTTGTCAGTGTAATAGTCATGTACTGGTCTTACATGCACTGCTGATGTTGTGATCAGTAACGCAGACATCAGGCATCCAAAACTGATAGCTGTTCACATATCATCCCAGATATGAGTTGCATTAGAGCTGACATAACTGACATAGTACTACAGAAGCATCAATGGTTTCTACACCTGCGAGGTATGGTGCACAGTACAAGGCAGGGTGCAGAACAGGTCCACAGTAACACTTTGTACATGGGTACAGTGTTAACATGGGGAAGGGCCATCACCTACCAACACAGCCCATGCCTCAAACACATGTATACTGCCACTACCATGAAGCCACTATAGTTGCACTGCATGCTGTTGAGCGCCATATGTAATGCATGTTGACAGAAGGGTAATGGGAGGACTCTTTGTACAAATGTTGTGCAAATCCACATGTAGGAGTGTTGGTGTGTGTGTGTGTGTGTGTGTGTGTGTGTGTGTATGTCTTGATTGTGTTTGTAAGTGCAGTCTAGTGGAGTGTGGATGATGCATGTCAGATGTGTGTGTATGTGTGTGTGTGTGTGTGTGTGTGTGTGTGTGTGTGTGTGTGTGTGTGTGTGTGTGTGTGTGTGTGTGCTTTCATGTATGCACAGGCGACAGTGGGATTGACCACATGGCAGTACTTCCCCTTGGGATTGTGCTGTACATGGACTGAGACATGGGACACCAGGACAACCTGTCTGGTATGTGAACACAGGACAGCTGATAGCATAACAAGGTCTGTAGCATGGAGCATGCATTGGGAGGTGAAGTACATACCAGGTATACACATCACATTGTCAGCAGCAGATAGGTAACTGGCTACCCACATATGCAGCACTACAAATGCAATGGAGAATTACCACAGCACATCAGTGAGTGTATCCAGGTAGTACTGTTGTCCACATGATGGATCACTTGTGCAGCAGATGTGGCATGGACTGAGCAAGACTTTAGTATGAGGCTCTGGTGTGTGACATATGTAGTGAATGTAGCAGCCCCAACCATATGGGGGCCTCGTACACCCTTACTGCCCATACACAGGGTAATACAGGGTGATAGCAGTGAGGCCATGTACAACCTACTCCACCCAAGTCAGGGAGGCAATGGAGTATCAGGTCAGGTGTTGTAACCACATGTGTAGGCATGGAGAGGAATGATATGTTAATGGGCAGTAGTGATGCGTGTATATTAGCAAGTGCCATGCAGGATGGGGAACATATAGGTTCATAGGTAGGTACTAGGCTATTGGCCCTAGGGCCTATACAAACCTAGACAAAAAGGCACCCTGGCTTTTGCCACCCAAGAAAATTATTTTCCTGTGCCCCTGTCATACAGAACCACAGAAGTGATCCTCGGGGTGACTTTCCTATTACCCATCCATTCATCAAGATTTTTTTTCAAGAGTGCTAATGAGGAGCTCTGTTTGACATAGATAGGTAGTCTGTTCCAGAGTATGGGAAGTCTCTGGGACAGGAATCTATCCCTCCAGCATGTTCTGTTTATTGTGGTGACAAGGGTTAGGTCCCTAGAGCGTGTATCTCAGAGGGCTTGGGATTTCTTTAAATGAAGCATATCCAACAGCTCTGGGTTTGACATAGCTTTGTATGTTAGGCAGAGATCGCCTCTGAGTAGGAGATATGCGACGAAGTAAAGCTGGAGATTTTTTTGAGTCATTCTGCATATGGCATCTGTTTGAGGACAGTAATCCTCTTTGTGAGGTATTTTTTCAGCCTTTCCAGTTGTTGTAGATGTCTTGTGAGGTACATACCAAAAGGGTCGTTGTACTCTATAATGGGTCTAATGAGTGATGAGTAAAGGGGAACAATGACCTCTTTTTTTCTGGATGAGAAACCTTTTGTGATGAGGTGTGCCACGTAGAAGGATTTCCTGACCACTGTGGCGATGTGGTTATTAAAGGAGAGACTACTGTCCACCTGTGTCCCAAGGTCTCACACTTTCAGTGTTAAGTGGACTACCACCTATGTGGTAGTTCATGGGTACAGAGTTTTTACCAAAGGGGATGACAATGCACTTTTTGGCATTGAGCTTGAGACCATGGCTTTGACACCAGGCATCTGTCTCAGTGAGGCCCTTTTGTAGGATGTCCACATCATTAGGAGTTACGATTATGGCTCCTAGTTTGCAGTCATCTGCGAATTTAGTTAGCCAAAGATCTTCTTTGTTAGCCTGTATTTCAGAGAAGTAGATACCAAACAGTTGAGGACCCAGGACTGAACCCTATGGTACTCCACTTGTCACTGGTCTGAAGTCTGATTTGGAGTCTGCTACTTTCACAGTGTGGGTTTTGTCAGTAAGCCAGTTGGCAACCCATCTTGTGACATAGGGATTTAATCCTAGTTTAGTGAGTTTATCTATAATTCCAGAGTGGGGGATGGTGTCAAATGCCTTGATGAGATCTAGATAGGCTGTGTGAACCACCTTATCCTTATCTATGGCTTTGGTGACTGCTTCAAAGAAGTCTATCAGGTTTAGGAGACATGATCTGCATTTACAAACCTGAACTGTGTGGTGTCCAGAGTTTGGAGATCTCCAATGTCTTTGTTTATGGGTTCCATGATGATACATTCCATGGCCTTGCAGACCAGGCTCATCAGGCTAATGTGGTGGTAGTTCCCGGGGTCTATTGTGGCCCCCCCCCCTTTGTGGAATGGGATAACCGTCGTGGTGTGCCATTCAATGGGCACAAAGCCTGAGGTAAGGCTATGATTAAACATTGTACTTAGGTGGAGTGCCAGTTCATTCTTAGTTCGTGTAGAAGGCAGCCTGGGATGTTGTCAGGTCCCCATGGATGCTGTGTTCTTGGCTTTGGAGAGTGAGGTTTTTACCTCTGCAGCCGTGATTACAGGAACTTTGCATTCTTCTGGTATAAAGATGGGCCCTTTAAGGGGTGAGTGGGGGTAAAGTTAGCACTGAACCTATCTGCCAGGATGTTGGCAATATCAATTGGTTCTGTATATTTAGTGCCATTGTGCTGTAACTCAGAGCAGATCTGAGTGTTGCCATTGAGATTCTTGACATAGCTATAGAATGCTTTGGGGTTGTCTTTAGAATCAGTGGTGATTTTGTTTTCATAACTAGCTTTGGAGGATTTTATGAGGGATCTCAGCTTCTTACTGAGGCTGACCAGGGAGTTCCTCCAATCGTGGGATTTTTCCCTTTTTTGCAATAGTTTCTTGCTTCTGTTGTAGAGTTTGTTTATGGCAGAAGACCACCAGATTGGCTTCCTTTTTTTGGAGGATAGCATCTTGGTTCTGTTAGGGATGGCATGATCCATGCACTTGTGTAAGTGTTTATAAAGTGCATTTGTGTAGGATTCAGCAGTCGTACCTCTATTGTCCATCTGCATGGGTGTCGTGAAGTTTGCCACTTCTGTCTTAAGAAGCTTGAAGTTGGCTTTGGAGACATTTTTTACAGTTGTTTTCCTAATGGGGGTGGGAGCGGGGTGTGGATGTCTAGGGTGATTAGCTTCTGGTCAGATCTGACTAATGAGGAGCTGACCTCTGGTGTGGAACACTGATCACCCATGTTGATGATGACCAGGTCTAGGATATTGCTGCCCTGGTGGGGGTTTGGATAAGTTGATCCAAGGTGTTAGAATTGATGATTTCCAGAAAGCGTTGAGCAAAAGGGTTGGGACATGAGTAGGTTTCCCAGTTAATGGTGGGGTAGTTGAAATCACCCATTATTAGGGTGTTGGGTTATACCTTAATTTTTTCCAGTGTATCAAATAAACAGGAGTGGGAATCATGGGGCATGATGGGGGGTCTGTAGCAAGCTACAATCTGGATTGCGGTTTTGCCCAGAGTTAGTTGAACTTGGATAATCTCGGATGCATTATGCTGAACAACTAGCTTGGAGGTGTGGATATCCTTAATGAATATGGACACACCTCCACCTTTAGTGTTCCGGTCTCGATTTGGTGGCCGAAAGGTGTGGCATGAATTATAGCCCGGTAATGCAGGGGTGCTCTCTGGAGCTTAATGCATGGGTGTTCTCTGGAGCTTTGAACCAGGTCTCTGTCACTGCACAGATGTCAATGTTCTCCATTTTAAGGGGTGCCTCGAGTGAGTGCATTTTGAGGTTTAGACTTGTAGCATTGAGTAGCATTACCCTCAGATTTTGCTTGCTTGTACCTGTTATGGTGGTGAATTTGTCATTTGAACCTTGCCTAAAAAAAGTGCCTTTGCCAGTATCCGGAATCCAAAGGGCGACAGGTGCAGGCCATCTCTGGCAACGCAGAATGGTCTGTCGATCATGTCATCCCAGGTAGACAGATACTGGATTCCCTTAGAATGACACCAGAATCTTAGCCAATTGTTAAAGTCAATCATTTTGTCCTTGTACTGTGGTATCATTCTGAGTGATGTCAGGATGCTACTCAGGGCTAGGGTCATAGCTGCCTGGGCTACAAGATCAGAGAGCTCCTCCATGTCTCTTTTCATGTAGTCCAGGGAGGTACATCTCAGGTCATTCACACCAACATGGACAATGACAGAGTCATATTTGTACTTGTTATGGAGTGACCTGAGTGTGTGTATTATATTGCAGATCCTGGCACCCGACAGGCAGTTGGTAGTAATATTCTCCTTGTTTAGCCTATTGAGTGGAACATCAGTGTGCCTGACTATACAGTCACCTATGACTAGAGTGTTGGGTACATTATGCCTTATGGACTGTAGTTGAGTGGCACACTGAGTATGTACGCTATGTGTCATTTGGTCGCTGGTGCCTTCCGTGAATATACCAAGGTCGTGGATAGACGGTGGGGTGAGATGGTTGGCCTCCTTGACCGTGGTATGTCTGTGCTATAACGTGTGGTGGAAGTGGTGCGATAGCCGTGTGGATGTAGGCCAGAGACACCAGCAGTTGGCGGTTAACGTGGACATGCCAGGACACCCAGCCACTCCCAAAGTGGCAGTACCAGCCCCAGCACACCACTGGGGCTGCTGCCCACACCACACCACAGCAGATCTCGGGCACGTGACCCTGGCCAGTCCCAGGCGTGTCATGGTTCCAGTGGATATATGTCATCATCAGGGAAGAGTACCACCTCAAGGGCTGTACCTGCTTGTGCACATGGAACCCCTGGCAGGCACAGTCAGCATGTCCATGGCCGGAGGCAGTGAACTGCACACCCTGCCGGGTATGGTCTACAGCTGTCCAACATCACCTGTATAGGGCAGCCACATGGCAGAACTGTGTGTATGCATACCCACACTATGCAACCAGACCAAGGATGACCCCATACCGACACACACCACATCACCATTCCCCAATGAACAACACCCCTCACCCACACACATGGTGACACGTTTAGACTACCCTTGGCCTCTGACACACCTGCAACACACCCTGTGCATATGATACCTGTGCCAAATCCCTATCATCCATAACATCAATGCAGGGACAGGCTACTATGATTCTGATGCACACGGTGACTGTAATGGAGTGCCGCAATGTACCGCAGTGTAGAATGCAGACAGGGGTAATGTGTATTGCATACATGTCAGGTAGTGTAGCCATGCAGCTATGATGCATCTCAGCTGTTGGTAACACCAGTTGTTATCCCCATACTGTCATCCATTTGAGCTGTAGGCATACATGTATCAGCAGGAGGATGGTCTGCAGTCATATTCCACAAGGGTATGTCAGTGTGGTGACAACATGGCAGTGATATATGTGGTGTACAGTTGCACACATGCCACAGGTATGTATAACAGTTATTCACCATGCAAAACTGACCAGTGGCCTACTGGTACAGGTGTAATCTGTACCCTTATGTCAACTCATTCACATACCCACACATCCTTACTTTGTGACACTGTGTCTAGACCCCTATTCAGATATATAGTGATACTGAACTGTGTGGCTGTTATTGCACACACAACCCTATCTGTAGGGTGAGGTGTGTACCAGGTCATGTGCTACATGCAGACCATCCATAGACACATACAATATGGTAATGGGGGATGTAATGTTTGCATATGGAGTATACATAGTGTGTCATACCATCATATACACATTGACTGACACATAACAGGTAGACACACATCTTAGAGACCTGGTTGTATAGTTGCTAACTAACTAGTCCATGTGTCCATTGTGTTACAGGTAGGCTGCACACAGCACATGTGTAACTGGGCTATATCATGTTATCTGTTACCTGTATGGGTGATGGTGACATCAGCCACCTGAGAGTGGTACGTGGGCCATATACAAGATGTACCATGGTGTAAAGACAGTGTACACAGCACCCACATCACCCACTGGATATTGTACACACTGGAACCCATCTTGATACTCTGACATACCCACTATCACACATTGGCCACAACGCCAAAACAACCCATTGTGTATCACAACAGTGGTACCACAGGGATATGCATGTGATGCGCACACCACAGGCATAGTAGGGTGTTGCATTACGTTGCCACACCTATGGGCGACAACAACAATATCTGTACTACCGTGTGGCAATGTGTATTGTAATAGGAGTATGTGGACTCAGAATGGTGTACCCTACAGATATGCACACATGCACACATACACACATGTGGCAGACCTCAATAGGATTCCCATGCCTACTGACCCATTGATACAACACTCTTGTGCTGGTACTGCAAGGCACATGTAGCTGTAGGGAGAGGAGTGTAACAGGCTACATGTTACGTTAATGGGGTTGAGAGGCATCACACACTATACTAGTTGTACAAATAGGCATCCCCCCAGCCAAACACATCCCCCCTGCAATACACTACCAAGTATTCATAGGTTCATAGGTAGGTACTAGGCTATCGGCCCTGGGGCCTATACAAGCCCAGCCAAAAAGGTACCCTGGATTTTGCCACCCAAGAAAATTATTTTGCTGTGCCACTGTCGAGCAGAGCCACAGAGGTGATCCCTGGGGTGAATTTCCTATTTCCCATCCAATCATCAAGATTTTTCTTGAAGAGTGCTAATGAGGAGCTTTGTTTGATATAGATAGGTAGTTTATTCCAGAGTACAGAAAGTGTCTGGGACAGGAATCTATCCCTCCGGCATGTTCTGTTTATTGTGGTGACAAGGATTAGGTCCCTAGAGTGTGTAACTCAGAGGGATTGGGATTTCTTTAAATGGAGCATGTCCAACAGCTCTGGGTTTGACATAGCTTTGTATGTTAGGCAGAGATCACCTCTGAGTAGGCGATATGTGATGGAGTAAAGCTGGAGATTTTTGAGATGGTCTGCATAGGGCATCTGTTTGAGGCTGGTAATCCTCTTTGTGAGTTATTTCTGCGGCCTTTCCAGTTGTTGTAGATGTCTTGTGAGGTACATACCAAAAGGGGCATTGTACTCTATAATGGGTCTAATGAGTGACGAGTAGAGGGGAACAATGACCTCTTTTTTTCTGTACGAGAAACCTTTTGTGATGAGGTGTGCTACGTAGAAGGATTTTCTGACTACTGTGGTGACTTGATTATCAAAGGAGAGACTACTGTCCACCTGTGTTCCAAGGTCTCTTATCACACTTTCGGTGTTAAGTATACTACTGCCTATGTTGTAGTTCATGGGTACAGAGTTTTTACCAAAGGGGATGACAGTGCACTTTTTGGCATTGAGCTTGAGGCCATGGCTTTGGCACCAGGCATCTGTCTCAGTGAGGCCCTTTTGTAGGATTTCCACATCGTTAGGAGTTTCGACTATGGCTCCTAGTTTGCAGTCATCTGTGAACTTCGTTAGCCAAAGACCTTCTGTGTTAGCCTGTACTTCAGAGAAGTAGATACCAAAAAGGAGAGGACCCAGGTACTCCACTTGTCACTGGTCTGAAGTCGGATTTGGAGTCTGCTACTTTCACAGTGTGGGTTCTGTCAGTGAGCCAGTTGGCAACCCATCTTGTGACATAGGGATTTATACCTAGTTTAGTGAATTTATCTATAATTCCAGAGTGGGGGATGGTGTCAAAAGCCTTGGCAAGATCTAGATAGGCTGTGTGAACCACCTTACCCTTGTCTACAGCTTTGGTGACTGCTTCAAAGAAGTCTATCAGGTTTAGGAGACATGATCTGCCTTTTACAAATCCGAACTGGGTGGGATCCAAAGTTTGGAGATTACCAATGTCTTTGTTTATAAGTTCCATGATGATACATTCCATGGCCTTGCAGACCAGGCTCATCAGGCTAATGGGGTGGTAGTTCCCAGGGTCCGTGGTGGCTCCCCCCTTGTGGAGTGGGATAACCGTTGCTGTGCACCATTCAGCAGGCACAAAGCCTGAGGTGAGGCTATGATTGAATATGGTACTTAGGTGAGGTGCCAGTTCGTTCTGTAGTTCATGTAGAATGCAGCCTGGGATGTTGTCGGGTCCCATGAATGATGTGTTGTTGGCTTTGGAGACTGTGGTTGTTACCTGTGCAGCCGTAATTACAGGAACTTTGCATTCTTCTCGTATAGAGATGGGCTCTTTAGGGGGTGAGGGGGGGGGGGTAAAGCTAGCACTGAACCTATCTGCCAGGATGTTGGCAATATCAGTTGGGTCTGTATATTTAGTGCCATTGTGCTGTAACTCAGAGCAGATCTGAGTGTTGCCATTGAGATTCTTGACATAGCTATAGAATGCTTTGTGGTTATCTTTAGAATCAGTGGTGATTTTGTTTTCGTAACTAGCTTTGGAGGATTTTATCAGGGATCGCAGCTTCTTACTGAGGCTGACCAGGGAGCTCCTTCACTCGTGGGATTTTGCTCTCTTTTGCAAGAGTTTCTTCCTTCTGTTGTACAATTTGTTTATGGCAGGGTACCACCAGATTGGCTTCCTTTTTTTTGGAGAATGGCATCTTGGTTCTGTTTGGGATAGCATGATCCATGCACTCATGTAAGTGCTTATAAAGTGCAATTGTGTAGGATTCAGTAGTCGTAACTGTATTGTCCATCTGCATGGATGTCATGAAGTTCACCACTTCTGTCTTAAGAAGCATGAAGTTGGCTTTGGAGAAATTTTTTACCATGGTTTCCTTAATGGGGGGGTGGAGGCAGGATGTGGATATCTAGGGTAATTAGCTTATGGTCGGATCAGACCAATGAGGCATTGACTTCAGGTGTGGAACACCGGTCACTCATATTGGTAATGACTAGATCTAGGATATTGTTGCCCCTGGTGGGGGTGTGGATAAGTTGATCCAGGACATTGGAGTTTATGAATACCAGAAAGCGTTGAGCAAAGGAGTTGGTACATGAGTAGTTTTCCCAGTTAATGACGGGGTAGTTGAAATCACCCATTATTAGGATGTTTGGTTGAACCCTAATATTTTCCTGTACATCAAGAAAAGAGGAGTGGGAATTCTGGGGCATGGTGGGTGATCTGTAGCAAGCTACAATTTGGATTGCAGTTTTGCCCAGAGTTATTTCACTTGGATAACCTCAGCTGCATTATGCTGAGCAACTAGCCTGGAGGTGTGGATATCCTTAATGAATATGGACACACCTCTGCCTTCGGTGTTCTTGTCCAGGTTACATGGCCGAAAAGTGTGGTATGAGTTATAGTCTGGTAGTGCAGGGGTGCTCTCTGGAGCCTTGAACCTGGTCTCAGTCACTGCACAGATATCAATGTTCTCCATTTTAAGGAGTGCCTCGAGTGAGTGCATTTTGAGATTTAAACTTATAGCATTGAGTAGCATCACCCTCAGTTTTTGCTTGCCTGTTCCTGTTACGGTGGTGAATTTGTCATTTGAACCTTGCTTAAAAAGGCACTATAGGAGTGGCAAGAACCTTAGCCAGTATCCAGAATCCCAGAGGTGACAGGTGCAGGCCATCTCTGGCAAAGCATCGTGGTCTGTCGACCATGTCATCCCCAGCAAACAGATACTGGATCCTTTTAGAATGGCACCAGCAGCTTAGCCAATTGTTGAAGTCAATCATTTTGTCCTTGTACTGCGGCATAATTCTGGGTGATGGCAGAATGCTACTCAGGGCTAGGGTCATACCTGCCTGGGCTACAAGATCGGAGAGCTCTTCCATGTCTCTTTTTTCATGTAGTCCAGGGAGGTACGTCTCAGGTCATTCACACCAACATGGACAATGGCAGAGTCATATTTGTACTTGTTGTGGAGTGACCTGAGTGGGTGGGTTATGTGGCGGATCCTTGCACCCGACAGGCAGCTGACAGTAACCTTCTCCTTGTTTAGCCTGGTGAGTGGGACATCAGTGTGCCTGACTATAGAGTCACCTATGACTAGTGTGTTGGGTACGTTGTTTTGCCTTATTGGCTGTGGTTGAGTGGCACACTGAGTCTGTGGGCTATGTTAATTTGGGTTGTGTTGGGGGGTGGAGGTTGCTTGCATTTCTGCTTTGGAGGTCTCTGTTGCTTGAGCAGATTATTACTGAGAGCCTCTGCGAATGTTTTTGTGTTTCTATGTGTGGATTTTGGTGGTGTAGATTTAGTGAGACTATGTGATGAGTGTGGTGTGGTGCAGGTGTTTACCTTCTCCTCCTGACTGTCAAGTTCAGTCTTGATTGGAGAGAGCTTTACCTCCAGTTTGGCTAGATAAGTGCATCTCTCACAGGTTGTAGTGTTGGGTGGTAGGAGGAGAGGATTGTCTGTGTACATGAGGCAATTTTGACATTGGCCCAAGATGCCCAGATTCATCAGATAGACAGGAGAGAACACTGGGAGCTGACCCTTGGACATGCCTGAATAAAAATATTATTTTCCTCTACATAAGTGAGGAAAGTGAGTACAAGAACTGTTTTCCTCTAGGTAATGAGGAAGGTTAAGAGCTGTAGTAATTAGTAGGTTATTTAGTGCTTACAAGTTCTGAACAAGTGCTGATCACGAATAAGCAAATTCAAATGCTAAAAGTAAGAATCTGTATCTGGACTAAACTAGTTACAGGAAAGGGGGAAAATAAGTGCAGATGCCGGCTTTTAAATCAAAAAGTTGAGAGAAATGGAAAAACTGCCCAAACGGCCAATAACTACAATTTCTGGGCCAGAACCACTCCTTATGTGGTAGATAGGTAACCTAGTGCTTACCACTCCCACTGATAAGCTAGAAGGCTTCCCTCCAACACAGAAAACTTGGGGGGGGCTCAGAAGCTCACATACAGTCCTGGATACAGCAAATCTGAATCTGGGCTACACTACTTACAGGAAAGGTATTTTTTTATATATACAGAAAAGTAGCTAAAACAGCAGTCAAAACAATTCAAATGCAGTGCAAGCTAGCACACTTGAGTATGTAGCAATGTTAGACCAGTTTAAAAAATGCAATTAAATTAAAAATGACTAAAAACAATGCAGAAGGAATCTATTAGGTAGAATGAGGTAAAGAGAAGGGACTGGGGGAAGTGTCCCAGATCAAATCTACAGTGGGGGTGGGCAACTGCAAAAACCTCCAAATTTAAACAAGACAGGAATAAGAAGGGTGTGTATGGGAAAACCAACACCTTCAGCAGAGATCTGAAAAACTTATACAGTGAAGCAAAAATTACCAGTACACAATTCTGAAGTGCCAGAAAAATATACTCAGCTCTGTATATCTCCAGATAGTTTGAAGAGCACTCTTTCAGGACACAGGAAGGCTCCAGCAATGATATGCAGACTTTTTTACTAAGAGGGTCTAACTTTATGCAAGTAATCCTTGAGATGGTCAGATAACACACAGGATGTAAAACCAGTTATACCAACTTAAGACACAGAGAAATGGGGGGGGGGACACCTTCAACAGAGATCTGAAAAACTATACAGTGAAGCAAAACTAACAGTGCACAACTCTGAAGTCAGCCAGCAATGATATAAAATTAGTCAAACAACAATTACTAGTACACAACTCTGAAGTGCCAGAAAAATATACTCAGCTCTGTAGATCTCCAGATAGTTTGAAGAGCACTCTTTCAGGACACAGGAAGGCTCCAGCAGTGATATGCAGACTTTTTTACTAAGAGGGTCTAAATTTATGCAAGTAATCCTTGAGATGGTCAGATAACACACAGGATGTAAAACCAGTTATACCAACTTAAGACACAGAGAAATAGGCTGGAGATCCCATAACCAGGGCCAGTGATAACATGGGCACACGATGTTACCTGTACTACATCCCACCTGTATGATGTCAGTCTGGTATTGGTAACATATCATGCAGTCCGGTCTGGCTCCCATGGGTAATGTAGTATGTGGACGCCATCTACATTACCAGGCTACAGACACAGATATGCAGATACAGGTATACATATATATATATATATATATATATATATATATATATATATATATATATATATATATATATATATATATATATACATACATACATGTGACTACACATACATGCAATTATATGTACAGTAAGATACATAAGTGAAAGGTGCACACAATATGGAACAGCCACTATACCTACAGTTGACCCCTGAATGACTGGACACTGTATGTGCCACCCATACAAATGACAATCATTGCCTGTAACATACACCCACAGAAAGGTCAAAAGTAAAACAACACCCACAGGTTTGCAGACATGGAAACCTTTAATTGTGGTCTATTACAATTCTACATGCCATGCCATATAGCTGTTCAAACACTGACAACTATATCAACGGAGTGATGCTACAGTGGACCAATTACAGTCATACAGTAGTCTGGAAAGGTTCACAGCTGTTGCTGTCCAGGCCAAGCCATTCACATTGTACAATAGAAAAGACACACTGGGCCACAGATACCTAAGAATCAACAGTATTAATCCAGGTGTGTAGTTCAGCAGCCTCTATCTACACACTGTACAAACACAGTAGGTGGTATAGACGTCATATGACCACATGGGTTGCAACTGCTACATAACATGGCATAACTGACACCATCACAAGCACACCAACATGCAGAGCAGTTTGTATGGAGGGGGCAGTAGTCCTGCATTACCCAAATCCATGTCAGCAATGTGTATATAGGTGAATTATATGGTACTGTAATCCAGATACCTTAAGGAAGCTCAGCCCTGATACCCCACATTTTGTAGCAGCCTAGGACATTTCTGGTGCCCCCCCCAGACTCAATAATACAGGGCCATATACCACTGTTACATACACTGGGCTCTGCAGTGCATGAGGGCACACATGTATAATGTAGGTGGCACCCACACATATATGGCCCCAGCCTCACCATATGTGTGGGGGTTACAACAGCAGGGGACTGATGGCAGACATGGCAGTGTGTTATACTCCCAGCCCACTATGGATCAACCACTGACATCATGACATATGTGCAAAACTTGGTATGTAGTTGATGGGCAGAGGCTGGAATACAGGCACATATGTGGACAACTGTTGCCATACACTACGCAAGGTGCAGGTGTTACAGGATAGTCTGTAACATACCCTTAGTCAGGGAATTGATGGTAGAGACAGTCATGGACGCAGCCATGTACCGGTAGCACGCAACACACACACTGCCAGTGTATTATCTGACACAAGACCTGTATGGTGGACAGACAAGATATCCAAGGCAGTAAGACAAAAAACAACTAAAACAAATGAAAGGGCAACCAATGACACAAGCCACCGTCCAGCAAAATGAAACGAAAATGTATTGCTAAGCAGCACTCTTTACACTGCTTTTTGTCCTGTATGAATGATAAAACTTCTTCAGACAAAGTGTTTTCAGATGGCAATGCTTATAAATACTGGTAATTAAACAATTAAGGGCGATTAAATACTTAAAACAGTAATTCAGTAAATGGGTAGCAAAAAGCACTTATGTAAATGAGTAAAAATGTCAGTACATAAATGCAAGTAATCAACCAACACTTATCCCAAAATAAATGCCCTGTTAAAAGCTAAATTCTATTTTTATTATTATTTATATAGTAAAAATGTTAAAAGCATTAAAATATATAAAATATATACAATATATATACCTAAATTTCTATGGTCAGTGTTAAGTCAACTTATAAAAATACTATAAACAGCACTGTTAGACAACATTGGACAGTGTTATCTAGCTAGGTTCTTAAGCCTCAAAATACACTTAATGGATAAAGAATTGTTTAACACAGGGAAACTACTTGCATCCAAGCGGAGTTGCCAAATTAGTTCTAATTTTTCTAGTAGCAGTGACAGTGGGCCACCTCTTATGTTCATTGGAACCATATCTATCCCTTTAAAACTGAACTCATGTTGGGGGTAGGTCCCTATGTGTTTAGCTAAGGCATTCTCATATTTATTTTTGTTAATGCAATACTGGTGTTCATACACACATTCCCATAACCTCCTGTCAGTTTTCCTGACATAGAATGCAGGACAGTGGTTGCACTTGGCTAAGTAAACTACCCCTCTAGTTTGGCAATCAATCTTGTGGTTGATGTCAAATTTAGTACTTCCCACTACAAAGGAAGATCCCGTGGTCATAAACTTACAAAACTTACACGTTACATATAAACATACCCTTCCTTGTCGTAAATGGTATGTTACCCCCCTCCGAAATACCTTTGAGGTTCATGCCTCTTCTGAATACAATTCTAGGTTGGTCTACAAGGTTTTCTCTTAATGAGTTCTCATTAGTTAGGAAGCGCCAGTTTTTTAATATAATAGCTTTAATGTTACTGGCATCAGCACTAAACGAACAAATTAAGTTCAATTCAGCTGGTAAATTCTCTTGTGTGGAAGTCATAAGTAAGCTAGCTTGGCCTAAATTTAAAATTGGTTTATAAAAACCAATATCCCTCTTAGTTTGGACTTCGTACATCACTTCTGAGACCATCCTGAGGGGGTACCCTCTTTTAATAAACATGTCTTTTAATGGATCGCATTCCAATAGGAAATCATCCATTCTAGTAACCATTCGGGCTGCTCTAACTAATTGCGCTTTCACGAATGATTTCTTCTGTGACAAGGGGTGACAGCTAGAATAATGGAAAAAGGCATTAGAATAAGTCTCCTTCCTAAAAATTCTAGAGTCATAGCAGTCTTTACTATAATCTTTGGAAAGTTCCACGTCATGATATGCTATCCTTTCAGTGCAAAAGGAAGATGTGAACTGTAAAAATGTGGTGGTAGAATTAAAGTAAGATAGTAAGTTTCCTGCCTGAGAGATGTCCCCTTGAAACAAGATGAATATATCATCCAGAAAGTGTGTGTAAAAATGGATGTTTTTGGAAATGTCAATAGTATTATTCAATACAAATTGGTTCTCCCAGTGTGCCATTACTAGGTTCGTGAAGCTGGCCCCACAAGGTGATCCCATCGCTATGCCAACCTTTTGGAGGTAGTACTTGTTGTTAAAGGTCACAAAATTACAAGATAAAACACTTTGTCTGAAGATGTTTTGTGATTCATACAGGACGAAAAGCAGTGTAAAGAGTGTTGCTTAACAATAAATTTTCGTTTAATTTTGCTGGACGGTGGCTTGTGTCATTGGTTGCCCTTTCATTCGGACAGACAAGATATGATAGGCACAGCTTCAGCTGGCATGAGCGTAGGCCCACAGTTGTGTGTTATGCAGATGGACTGCATTCCATGTCAAACTAGTATGTCCACCCACACCCTGTAACACCAGTACTGTACAAAGCATAACACAACTCTACTCGCAGTGTGTCTGTACTTCCTGATCCTCCTACAAATATGTGGCTGCCCTGAGTGTGCCGCTTCTCCTGTAAGAGGTATTGCTACCTGCTGTCTGTAACACTGATGCCCACACACAGGACGGACGCCCATCACACAGGAGATGTAATGGGAAAACACACACATGATGTGGGGAATCTATAGTAGGTGTTTGCCATGACAGTGTTAATTGGGTGTAGTACACGTGTAATCGTATATCTGGCTATCTGGATAGGTATATGTACATATATTCCCACCATATGTCCTGGACATGAAGTGTAGGCCAACCCCAGCCCATATGTTCCCAATGTCATAGTTGCAGGGGATGTCAGGTATGTATAGCAGGTATACTAGTAGACTATTGCTACTGTCATTGGGATTGTCTTTACAGACATGGTGTGTGGGAGGTCACATCTGCTTATAACATGTGTGCCATTGGTTACTGAAAGACATCCAAAGGACATCAGTGTACAGTACCACTGCTAGCACGTAATGCCGCTGTGGACTGCAGCCGAGATATAGGCCAATATATGTGGAGGGTCTGACACAGTCTGTACAGTCCAGAGGTATACACATAAGCCCTTAGTGCTACATATGTGTACCATGCCTGACAATATGGATGTGGATGGCCATGTAGATGGGTATAACACATAACCGGTATATGATGTTCACCATAGGCCATGCATTCACACACCCCTGCCTGGCCTGTAACGGTATGACCACTGGTACAGGGGTGCCATGGCCACATACTAGACAATAGGTATTGACATACATCTGCACTGCATCCCACTGCCCTGTCTGACATACATGACTGTTAGGGGAGGGCCGGCAGTGGGACATCTGGCTAGTATCTGTACATGATATCCAACTGGGTAGGTACACTCAGCTGCTAGGCATGTCACAATGCACTGTGCAGGCTACAGGCAGACTGGCGCAACACTGGCCTACATCTCCCAAGAGGGAATGCACATGTACCTGCATATAAAGCAGGCTCAACAGGCATGTCACAGCACAGGGTAAGATACACCTGTGTGACAGTGCATATCCACAACCAATATGAACACAGCCACAGCTACATATGGTTTGCTAGCATGGTATTACAGTATATGGACTATGTGTTCTACACCATCCTTATATGTGCCAACCACAGGCTGACCCTACATATACTGGCCTGCTACACAGTTTGCTCTCGTGGCTGTCTGTGGTATGGGACACATGAGTTTATGGCCCTACAAACATGTACGCCACTACAGTACCACACAGTGGGACAGCATGTAACATCTGGTAGTAGGGGAACTAGAACAATGTCATCTACCACAGCCTGTACACAGGCTAAGGTACATATCAACACTACACACACTGTCGACATTCAACATAGGTACATGGATCTCAGTACTGTACGAACATCCACAGAATGTGCAGGTAATGTCATGTAATGTAACCCCTACTGTACATAACATGTGTAGCAGTCAGATACATCAGTGGCATGTTCTCAGATATGATGTCACAAAGTATGGTGTACAGCACATATGCACCACTTCATGCACGACATATGTACAAAGGTTGACAAAGGTGTGGCTGGGAGCACATACACAGGGCCAATATTGACATGTTGCTGTGAAAACCATATACATTTACTGTTGTTACAGGGTTGTTACAACATATGTCCTTTGAGGGATATGACGTCTGTGACTACCACAGCTTTCTCCATCTACTGACTGCAATCCTCACACTACCTTCAGCAGTCGGCAGCTAGATGCTCCGTGGTGACACATGCAACTACAGACACAACACTGCCTAGGCTGCAGATGACTCTGCAGATGGAGATTCCCCATAAAGATGGAACTGACATGGCAGGTATTAAAACATGTACAACAGCCATATCCACACAAACACTGTTAAAGCAACATTACTCCAAATGTAGTATAGCGGTACTTACATTCTGTAGTCTGGTCAGGCACATCCACCTCCTGTTTTTTGCACTGTTTCCACACTGTATGTTGTTAGAGGTACACCGCAATCCATCTGAGATGCTGTTTGCCACACGACAGATCTAGTTCCTGATCACAGTGGGTGAAAAGGGCCAACACCACCATGATATTCCTAGGTATTGGAGTGTGTTTCCATACAATTGGCCATGAGAATGTTACTACAGCTGTTTCACATGCAATCAGCTAGGGGAGGGCTGCGATTTGTGCAGAGGCCATCAGTTGATCATGAGCATTACTTACATTACACATGCTGCTGCCTAAGCAAAGCAGGTGTAGGTCTCCACATCCACCTGAGAGGGGGTGGAGGACACAGACAGAGGCAAATATGTGTCAAGGAGGGGTGGGGGAAACTGAAGCATGTTTGTGTCACACACCTAGCAGTGCAGGGTATCAAACCCCTGACAACTATGTAGTGCTAGCACAGTTCACTGCAATTACTGGATGTGCCACATGGGTTGCCTGTTGTGGAGCACTCAGAACATATATGGGATGGTGAGTGACATCTGCATGCTGCAGTATGCCCATGGGTGTTGTAGGGAGTGTGGATGTGAACATCTGCGGCATGCAACACATACACAAACACACAGGGTGCCAGTACTGACATGCATGGGTGCATGTCTGCACAGGTGTGTGGTGTTCGACTGAGCCAGATGGCTGTCCAAGGTTAGGTGATGGGTGTGCCTTGGCATCAGGCCACATGATGGTCTGCATTGTGGCTCAGGGATGTAGTGTCTGCATTTGCCCACACAGGTGGGTATTGTATCCCCATCCGGTCACCTGGGTGACTAATATGTGTGGGCAATGCTGTGCATCACTTGCCATGTCTGTGTTCCATGACATGAATGGCATCTGGGATGTGCACACCTCCCACATGCATGTACAGTGACATGTGGAACTGTACCTGGGGTGTCTGGCCCATGTTGTGAACACAAATTATCATCAGATGTGGCAGTCCTGCCCACCTGTGGTGGGCGTTGGTAATGGCCAGCAGCTTTACCCTGCACCTACATGGAGTGCATGCTATCAGCATTCCTTGGTGTCAGTAGCATATGTCCATACAGGCATGTTGTCAGGCATGGTATGTCCATTGTGGGTCACATGTGATGGCACCACAGGTGGTGCCGGTGTCCACTGGGGAACATGGGGGAGGTGCACTGTCTGCACGTATGTGCATATTGGACAGATATACTGGGTGTCATGCCTTCTGCTGCCCACTGCTGTCACTCCATAGCTACTGTCAGTGGCCAATATGCAGTGTACTACCCACATATTGGCTGTTACCTAGGCACATGTGTGTGTATGACACATGGGGTGAGAGTGTGCTCTGGCTAAAACTGAGGTTGCTAACTGTGATTGCCTGGCCTTGATGTCACATGTCTGGGTATGGCTCTGCACCCTGGCATGTCAGCCATATCACATGTATTATCCCTGTACAGTGGACATTGTGATATATAGTATGGCCACCATATAAGAAATATGCAGAACCCACTCCAAATTGGCCACAGGTGTCACACAGTCACAACCACCTCTGCACAGGATACGGGTTAGAAACACACACACACACCTGTCATGTTTAGGAGTAGAACCCCTACCTAACGTATTACACTACAGCACTATGCAGTTATAGTACGCATCACGGATATTACTGGAGTAGTCCTTGCCAAAAAGTGTATTTCACAATGACTGACATCAGCAGGATTGCCAAAGTAGGGCATTTGAAATGACTGTGAGAGAGACTAGCCTAAAATGCATTGATCCATACACAGACAGTGACACATGCAATACATCTGGAACTGCCATGTGTGGGGATGGAACCCTACCACACTTCTAATTCACAATACAGCAGTATGCAGTTACAGTATGTGCTATGGTGATTACTGATCTACAGCCTTCCCAGAGATGTATTTCTAGGTGCATGACATTGGCAGCCTTGTCAAAGGTGGGTATGTGAAATGTGAGGGGTGTGAGTACCCTAAAAGCATTGCTCTCTACACAGTCAGACATGCACACACACCATCGGCAGGTCGGGGGCTAGAACTCCCAATGAACTCCTTAATCACACTATGGCCATACAATGTTATGAGATGTGCTATGGTGTTTACAGGGCTAAGATGTGTATTTTAAGGTGTGTGACATCAGCAGCCTTGCCAAAGGTGGGTATTTGACTTGTAAGGGGTGTGAGTAGCCTAAAAAGCATTGCTCATTACACAGTCAGTGACAGACAGACACACACACACATGCACACAGACTCACACACGCACAGTTGCCACGTCTGGGGTTTGACCTCCTACCCAACTACATTATCACACTACAGCAGTACACAGTTACAGTATGCGCTACAGAGATTACTGGGCTACAGCTTTCCCAGGGGAGTATTTCTAGGTGGGTGACATCAGCAGCCTTGCCAAAGTTGGGTATGTGAAATGTAAGGAGTGTGAGTATCCTAAAAGCATTGCTCTCTTCACAGTCAGACATGCACACATACATGGCAGGTGGGGGGCTAGAACTCCCAACTAACTCCTTAATCTCACTATGGCTATACAATGTTACAGGACATGCTACAGAGATTACTGGGCTATGATCATCCTAGAGGTGTATTTCAAGGTGCGTGACATCAGCAGCCTTGCCAAAGGTGGGTATTTGACTTGTAAGGGGTGTGAGTAGCCTAAAAAGCATTGCGCTCTACACAGTCAGTGACAGACAGACACGCGCACATATGCGCACACAGATGCATACAAACTGTTGCCAAGTCTGGGGTTTGACCTCCTACCTAACTACATTATCACACTACAGCAGTATGCAGTTACAGCATGTGCCACAGAGATTACTGGGCTACAGCTTTCACAGGGGAGTATTTCTAGGTGGGTGACATTAGCAGCCTTGCCAATGGTGGGTATGTAAATAGTAAGGGGTGTGAGTAGCCTAAAAGGCATTGTTCTCTACACAGTCAGTGAGAGACAGACACACATATGAACAGTGACACACACTCACACACACAGTTGCCATGTCTAGGGTTAGAACTCCTACCTAACTAGTCTATCACACTACAGCAGTATGCAGTTATGGGATGTGCCGCGGAGATTACTGGCCTATAACTCTCCCAAAGATGTATTTCACATTGGATAACCCCAGCAGGTTTGTCAGGGTACCCCTATGGGGTGGCCAGTGTGTACATGGCCCATACACCATTCATGTAGGGGTGACATGCCACAAGCGGCCACATATGGGGTCATATGTCACAGGTGTGTGTATAGGGCTACTAGTTGACTATGTCCTTGTACAGCCATGTTGCACAGCTGGTACATGGATCACATAGTTTGTGGCGTTGACAGGTACTGGTCACTAGTAACTGCAGTGTATGACATCTGCACCTGATGTGTTCGGGGCCCTTTGGCTGTGTGCTGGGTGGGACAGGCGTGGATGGCTTCCTGTCACGGTCACCCTCTTCCACACATCTATATCCATCTACCTTTGGCTTATTATGGTGTGTTGCCCTTACATAAATGTCTGTATTCCTATCCACTGTGTGTACAAGGCATGAGTCGTGCATACTGACATGTGTCTGCACTAACAATTGCAACCGCTGGATGTGTCTGGTCCACTGGTGTTTGCATACATGGCCTTCATGTGT
Organism: Protopterus annectens; assembly: GCF_019279795.1. Classification (NCBI taxonomy): domain Eukaryota; kingdom Metazoa; phylum Chordata; order Ceratodontiformes; family Protopteridae; genus Protopterus; species Protopterus annectens. The sequence continues at coordinate 147,832,588 of NC_056735.1, read as the reverse complement.
TTGTGTGTGAGCATGCCCAGTATGACCTTTCAGTATGTTGATCACTGACATTGCCTTCATTTCTCTAAGTGTGTGAGCATGCCCAGTAAGGCCGTCTGTTTTGCATATGTGAATCATGTCCAGTGGTTTGTACTGCAGAGCTGACCTTTGTGTTGTACACTGACAGGTAGCATGCTATATCTGCAGGGTATCCACAGATCATTTGGCATTGACTGTTGCAACATGTCTGCATAGCGGGGGGAACACCTGACTATTTCTATGTTTCTATGCAGGATTGGGGGGGGGGGCGCACCTGACTGGTACTATATTTCTATGCATGGTGGGGGGGCACACCTGACAGTAGTACAAATTTGCTAGGACTGTACTGGTATGTCCTGTAGTCCATTTCAGTCAGTAGTCTTACCTATCGTGCTGGCTAAACTTTACTGGTGTACTACCATTCTTATCTTTTGATTGCAAACACATTAATTTCTGACTTCCTAGCCATCACAACTGACATCCCACTACCTGGCCTGCTGTAGTCTGTCCATGTAGGCCTGGATGGGGGTTACCCATACCCTTCATTCAGAGGCCATAGTACGGCATTTGTTTGTGTTTGTCTACACTTGTCCTGCTGGCTGTGACTGTTTTTGGGTATGTGACCCCCCCCTCCTGACTGGCATGTGTGAGTCCGTTATCTTGTGGGTGTCCCAGTATTGAGGGTGGTACTGCAGGGCTGCCTATGTCAGATGCACATAGTACACTGCCTACGCATGGTTAGGCACAGGTAGTGTAATGTTTGGTATCCCTTTAACTGTATGTGAGAGTCAGAGAGAGGTGCTATTCCCTGGGTCCCTCCCTTGTCAGTGTATGTGCTATGCATTGCCTCTTTGCCAGGGCCAGGGCATACTGGGCATGCCTCCTTCTACCTACTGGGGTAGGCTCAGGTTGTTCCTCCACCAAGTCACTCTCAGCCTGTGCAGGCCTTGGCATTGGTGGGGGCTATGTGGCCCTGCCCCTTGCTGCTCCTGCTGCAGCTGTTTCCGCAGGATCATATTGTGTAGTATGGCACATACAAGGACGATTTGGATACATGTAGTTGGTGAGTACTGCAAGGCTCCACCGGATGTGTCCAGGCACTGGAACCATGACTTGAGCATCCCAAACACATGCTCTATTATGATTCTTGTTTGTGCGTGTGCCTTATTATGGAGTTCTTGTTCGGGGGGTGTGTGCATTTCTGACGGATGTCATCAGCCACGGCTCCAGTGCGTATCCAGCATCCCCCACTAGGTGACCATGTGGGATGTCCCCATTGGCAAATTTCTGGTACAGCTGCATTAGATGCCAAATGTGGGGATTGTGATAACTTCCAGGGCAGCCAGCACACACATTCAGTATTATGCCCTGTGCATCGCACAAGACCTGGCAGTTGATGGAGGGGAAGCCCCTGAGGTTGATGTAGACCCTACCCCGCTCACTGGGTGATGCTTTGATGCATATGTGCATGCAGTTAATTGCACCCACTACCTCAGGGTATTCTACTATTTGCTGGAAGAGACGCATACTGCTGGCCAACGCCTCACGGTTGAGGGGGAAATATACGTGCTCACCGACATGTGCTGCCATGGCATCCAGGAACTGGTAGAGTACCCTGGATGCTGATGCCTGTGTGATCCTCATCATATCCCCAGTTGGCCTTTGGAAGGTACCTGTAGCTAGTATTCTTAGGCCTACACATACCTTCATTTCCACTGGGATGGGTTCCTGGGTTCCCCTCTGTTAGTTCTGTGTGTCAGGCGTGGCTGGCACAGCTCAAAAATCTGCTGTAGGAAGTCCCTGTCCACCCTATAGCACTTCACTATCTCCAGCTCATGTAGCCCTTGGTAGGTTACTCTGGGTCTGTACACACTTCCCTGTCCCCTCACTGTAGGTTGGTCAGCAGCATTCCCATCCTCACCACCTTCAGCCTCTTCCACAAGTTGTATGATAGCTACTGCAGCTCCTAACATTTTGCTATTGTGAGTGTTAAAAGTTCTACGCTTGTTTACACTGGTGGTGTAGGGTGCAGGAAAAACTGGAGGGGTAGGTGTTTGCATAGTTTATAGTGGCGTTCTGGGCTGGGCTGGACTGCTGCTTGTGTAATTGACTGGTTCCAATATGTTTTACCTGGCAGTGAACCTAGTACCCCTTGATTAACTTCCTACTGCTGCTTTCCCTTCCCATTGTCCTTCTGTTTCATCCCGGGGACACACAGCACAATCGGTGTACACCAATGTGCACACTGTTGCTATTTCCTGGGTTCACTTCCTTTATCATCCTGTAGATACCATTGCACGGCACGCACACCTGCTTACACTTTGTCATACATGCTGGGCAGATTTGGACACACCCCCTGGCTTTGCTGTGCTAAGCTGGATACAACCCCGAGCCACAGGGCTCTAATCCGCTGACAGTTTGCCTGACATTCCCACACATGATGTCACCTACCTCCTAGTCTTGCACTCAGCTATTCATACTCTTACACTGTTGGGACCTGCCTCACATGCTGTGGAAAACTGGGATTCACTATCCTTCCCCTCATTTGCATAAAATTGCCTGCTAATGCATAGTTATATGAGTCACACTGTGCCTCCACCCTTAGCAACCACTATTCACTGGCCAGGTTGTCTTTTGCCTGCCATTGCCTTGCATGGTGGAATACTGATTTTAGTTAGACTGCTTTTTTAGGTTTATTTTCTTATTTCCCCACCGATCCCATTTGCGCGCCGCTGCCCTATGTTTCAACGGCAGTGATCAGCGGATATATCATAAAAGTTGTATTTTGTACATTTTGCATTGTTGCAATGCCAATGTCCTTCTACTTGGTCATTGGTATGCTTCCTCAATGATATGCAGCCTTTATTTGGAGCTGTCATGAGTCTGTTTTGTAGTTTGCAGTACCGTACTCTGTTACTAACCGAGTACATTTCTGCATATTACGCTAGTCCTGCACGCCCTGATTCCTGCTTTCTGGATGGCAAATTTACCTCATTTGCATGGTTTTCACCTGCAAATGAGGTGATTTGCATACGGGGGCTGGGAACGTGCAGCACTAGTGCTACAACACTCATGCACGTCAAACATGCACGTACGTGGATTGCTCGGCTGCCATATTGGCAAAATTTCCTCTTACACTAATCATGCATGCTGTGCAAGCTTTTGAGAATCTGGGTGTCTTCTTTTTTACCTTGTAAATACTATCTTTGTTTAAATAATAATTCTTTAATGTTCTCTTAATTATTTTCATATATTCTCTGTTTTGTCCCATAATATTTTCTGCCATTCCTTTCCAAATCCTTTAAAGCATCCATACATATTGATTTATAATTTGTTTTTCCACTTTTCTTACATCTGGCTGCCATTCTAAAAATTATTTTTTATATATTTTTTCAAAGCTTGCCACAACATACACTAGTTTTTATAACACACTCTAGTAGAAACATGATATTTCCATAAATGCATACTTATTTTTCCCACTTTCATCTCATAATTTCTAATTTATTCTTTGTATTCCTTTTCCCAATCTGACATACTTCTCATTTTCTTGTATGTCATACTATGGATATGAACAATATGAAAGTCCCACACTGACTTAGAAAGAGGCATTTTTTTTTCATTATTAGGCTTTGTGCCTCATGAATGGAGAACTACAACAGTCATCCCTCTTCACAAAGGTGGGCCATCTACAGACCCTGGAAACTACAGACCCATAAGTCTCACTTGGAAATGATTAATTGCAATATAGTAAACCTTCAGACACTGGACCCAACCCAGTTTAGTTTTGTCAAGGGTAGATCATGCCTACTCAACCTGTTAGACTTCTTTGAGAAGGTCACCAACGCAATGGATGATGGCAAAATAGTTCACGCTGCCTATCTTGACCTGGCCAAGGCATTTGACACAATACCCCACTTGGGCATTGTTGACAAACTCAAGATGTTAGGTACAAACCTGTATATTACCCAGTGGATAGACAACTGGCTCACAGACAGGACCCAGGAAGTTAGAACTGGGGAGTCCACCTCGATAAAGTGCCAGTCACAAGTGGAGTGTTTCAGGAATTGGTCTAAGGACTCCTTTTTGGCATTTACTTCCCTGAAGTCAAGGCCAATGCCAGTGGTCTCTGGCTGGCTAAATTTGAGATGATTGCAAATTAGGAACTGTCATTGAATCCCACACTGACACAGGAGGGGCTGACACAGACAAACAACTGGTGTCAGAGCCATGGACTAAAGCTAAATGCCAAGAAATGCATAATAGTATCCTTCAGGAAGTCATCCACCCCACCTAACTATCATATTGACAACACACCCCTTAGAGCTGACCCAGTAGTCAGGGACTTAGGGACACACATAGATAGTAATCTAGCCTTTGACCATCATGTGTCTACAGCAGTGAGGAAATCAATCTATGTTGTGAAACTTATAAACAAAGGTATGGCATCTAAAGCCAAGGAAGTCATTATTCCACTGCATTCAGGATTCATCAGACCTACCATTGAGTACAATGCCACCTTTGGTATGTACCTAACCAGGCATATCCAACAAGTGGAACATCCACAGAGGTTCCTCAATAAAAGAATACAGGGTTTAAGTAAAATGCCCTTTGTAGACCACCTCAAGGCTCTATCCCTGTATTCTGTCTCCTACAGACTTTTGAGTGGAGATCTATGCCTGACATACAGGGCATTCTCAGACTCCACTCTGATGGACCTCCTGCATATCCACAAAAAAACAGCACCAGAATAATCCATTCTAAAGTCTTAAATCTTGCCTGTGATATAAATAGGATCTTCTGGAGAGATAGGTATGTATCCCAGAGACTACACTGTCTATGGAACAAGCTCCTCATCCATGTGAAACAGAGTTCCTCACTTACCCAATTCAAGTGCAACCTGGACAATTGGATGGGTAACAGGTACTTCATGCCTGGTCTGGTACCTATGTCTTTAATGGACACAGGCAACCTGTAAATGGTTAATCTCCCAGGCCCAACTTACATTTATCAAGGGTATCAGAACTTGTCATAGATTTGGGATGCATGACTAGGCTTAAAAACGCCCTTGTGGTCATTAGCCTAGTAAACCTATGAACCTATGACTAGGCTGGAGGGTTCCTGACATGGTTGAGGAAGAGGCAAAGTATCTGTAATGAACAGACTGAAGGTTAATGTAACTGAACAGTAAGACAGCATGCTCAGGAAAGTGTTGATTAACAATTGGCATTATGACTGCAAGATTCACAGCTCATTATGAATCCATTTGCTTATGCTCATTTGCCGTCATCATGCATTAGTGTAAATTACCTCTATGATTTCAGCTGTGCTGAGCTCATTTGCAGACAGCACAGATAGCCTTAATGTGTCCATGTAATGACAATAAATACCACCCTGTGTTTATTATTTAACTGTGAATAAACTAGTGAGTATGAAGTTTAATTATGAATACATTTTTACTTTTTTTGCAGGCATGTAGGTATGAAAAGCATTGTGTTGGGCTTCAGCAGTCAGTTTGTCTGGTACTTAACTCAGATGAGCAAGGCTATGAGCTGTTAATGGGCTGCTTCTGTGGTGCATGGTTTGATTCTGACAGCCTTCATTTCTATGATGTGTAACTGACAAAGTCATTTCCCTTTTGAATTTCTGCAGCCTTCACACAGCTGCCAATTATTGCTTCACTATATGCAATTTGACTATGAATCCAAGCATGTCTATTGTAGCCTAATTGGTTGACAGATGCATTTTCAATAAATGTGAATTTCAGGGGAAGAGTAGTTTACGGTTACTCATGTTAAAGTTGTTTTTAGTGTGAGACTATTTTGTTGTGTTTAGCAAATGTCTGCCAGTGTTTTTGCTTTAAAATATGAAATAATTTTAAATTTAAATCAAATATGTGATTATTGTAAAAGTAAAAGAAATAATCTGACACTGTAACGTTTGTCAGGTATTGCTGGGGCATGGGGTAATCCATAACCCTGCCTAGGCACCTATCTGACCATGATCCAACTCTGCATAAGTGATTGGTATCCATCTTCAAAGTGTATGTCTTCTGTGCAAACTTCATAGAGATAAAATACAATTAGTCCACTGAAAGGTAATGCACAATTAAAAAGGGAATATTATCTCACTTTCAATAAATACAGATAGTTCTAATAAATGCTATGAAATCCACTTATCTTCCTTTTTTAGTCTGTATTAAAAAAAACACTATAACCTTAGTCGAACATGTGAATTACTTAATGAGTAAAGACCACCCATGGACATTACATAGATTAAAAAGGGGAAGTGGTACTAAATTATTACTATGATGCTACATGTTCCACTGTCAGATATATATATATATATATATATATATATATATATATATATATATATATATATATATATATATATATATAGATATATATATACACACACACACACACACACATATATATATATATATATATATATATATATATATATGTGTATATATATATATATATATATATATATATATATATGTATATATATATATATATATATATATATATGTATAGTATATCCTTATGAGTTTTAATTATTTTTATATTTATTATGTACATGGTAAATAACAACTGCAGTGGGGAAACGCACTTTCGGATTCTTCATATTATGCCATTAAAGATGTGATCTCATACATTTTAATGGACCTAGAACAGTACAATATATAAACTGTTTAGAGCACCAGTAATCAGAAAAGCAGTACAAAGGCCATGTCTGCAAATAAATAAATAAAATACATTGTTACCTGGCATTCACACAACAGTTTAAAGCATGTTTTGCTGTGGTGTCAAGGCCCCTCACACTTTTACTTGATATATTCAATTCATACCTCTCAAATGTCCAGATTTACACAGAAGGAACAGATTTTTGCCTCATATATTCATTTTGTTCCTTTTAAAACTTGAGGTTTTCTGGAAAAATCAGTGTGGACTAATTTCATTAAATAATGACAGACATTTAAGTTTCAGACTTCATATCCATCAGAAAATGTATGGTAACACAAAAAATTTTTAATCTAGCAACTTTCCAAATTTATACAGTAATATTTAATGTTTGTCCCTATTTTTGGGTCTTTGTCCCCCTATTATTTTTTGCTTTGTCATGATTTCTTGTGCTAAGAGGATGAGATGCATTTCAGTTGTAAAGAAGTGCTTCAGGGGAAGGACAATTTCTCTATTGCAGAACAACGCAGTGAGCCTGACATTTTTAACTGTGTGTTTTGCCCACTTAATCATGAACTGCTGCACTCCTCCTTATATTGACCTGAATTAGATGCTATCACCCTCTAGCAGCATTAGAACTACTTTACCAAGAATCAGTTAACAAATGGGTAGAAAAGCACCTCTCGACTAACATGTCCTTGTGAGGTGACCAGGTCAAAGTCCCTGGCCACTATTATTATTTTGTTCATTAATGACTCAGTCGGCAATGGCAGGAAAATACTATGCCTTGGTCCTTAAATGTACATATTGATGTTTGCGTAGTTTAGTAAAAGAAGCACAATCAGAGATGCAAATGGAATAGCTGACCCCAATGTTAGAGTAGCAGACTGTATTTGCTTCTTGTTTGTTACAAACACAGGCCAGTTAACTAAAAACGTTATGCAGAAACTGTTACAAGTAGTCCAAAACTTCAAAGGTCGCTACCTAGTTTTAAAATAATAAAAATAAAAACTTTGACCAGACTTAGTCACTGACAGAACTCAGATTTATTTGTGTATGATGAGAAATTTCATCCACTGACTATATTTCATTGTCATCTTTTCAAAAGCAGGTTTATCCATGGAAAATATGTACTTACGTGAATAACAGAATCACTAATCAAGACTGAAAAACATCCGTAAACATTAGTTAAGAGTATGGAGTAACTCATGATAGGGTCACCTTATAGAATGTACAGATCTAATTACAATGCAACATTAAGCGAGTCTAGGTACATACCTCTCAACTGTACAAGTTTTCACAGAATGTCCAGATTTTTGCCTCATATTTTTGGTCTGTTTCTCATAAAATTGTGGTTTTCAGGCAAATCATTGGCAAAACACTGAGGGTTGAAGTCAGAAAAATAATGACAGAAATTTGAGTTTCAGACTTCATATCCTTCAGAAAATTCATGCAAATGCAAAACCTGTTATTCCATCAACTTTTTAAGTTTGTAAGAGCAATATTTAAAAAGTGTTTCTAATTTTGGGCCTTTGTCCCCCCATTATTTATGGCTTTATCCAGATTTCCTGCTCTTAGAAGTTGAGAGGTATGCTTAGGTACCACCCTTCAGGTCTTGTTATCTCAAACACCATGGTGGAAAAATCATTCTTTGTGATTTACGTATGTAACACACTCATTCTTCATCTCCTATGAAAGATACTAGTAAGTCTGTGAGCTAAAAGTGTTAACAAAAAGCTATGCTTGCTACATCAGGCAAAGCATGAGAATCTTAATGGCACATTCTTATTAATTTGGTGTTATGGAGTAACTGAGTTCTATAGTTTCCAAGGCTAAATGCTCTCACTTACACAAAATGTCTGTAAAATTCAGGATAAAGTCATGCCTTTAGCTCACACTGTTAAAACATTGTATACAGCTTGATAGGTTGAATTATGTATACTGTTTGTGTTATCTCTGGCACCATATACATAGCCTTGTCTAAACGCTGTCCTTTCAGTCTATCTTTTCCTGTCCATGGCCTCTTTCCAAATTAAACCTGACTCTAAGTCCCCCAATTATTCTATACAAAGGGCACTGTACTTCAAACCTTGGTATCATGTAGCCCTATATTCTCTTAAAACCATGAGCAGTATAAATGCATCACTTTTATTGTTTATTCAGCTATAGGTGTAACTGGCAGATGGCACTATACCCTCCTGGATGTCAGTCTGTCTTCTAAGTGCCTTGACTTCCCTTCATTCATGGCATCTCAGATTATGCCAGGAAAGTTTTACTCAGACATTTATACCGATGGATGTTTGACTGCTGTGACGATTGCTTGGGCTGCTATGCTTTTTGCTTAGCCCTTATTAGCAAAACCATTTTCCTAATTAGTACTACATATCAGTATGCAGAAACTGAGAACATAAGACTATAATTATAAAACCTGCGCATCCTCTGTAGCTTTAGAAAGGTACAGTGATACACATCTTGTCAGTATTACTTTATGGATGGCTGTCTTCTTTATCCATGCATTCTGCCTCTCAGAACCTGAACTAGCTTGTGCGCCACCTGCTTCCAAGAGGTCAGATGTAGTCCAATCTTCAGTTCAGTTGCAGTTCCTTTTCCAAGGCCGTGCACACGCATCATACCATTTAGCAGTTCTACCTGTTCTACCGTTAATTTGACGGCAGTGTGATGATTCAGGTTATCTTACCTTGTTCATTATCTGGACTGTATAGTTCCACCAGGAAAGGAATGGTTCTTTATAATTAAACTGTTTTAAATGTTATTTTTAAATTTCCCTATCATAATATTCCATCCATGGGATGAAACATTAAACCAAGGCCCCATCTGCCTGAGTTGGTGGCAGCTCAGGTGGATGTAAAGGATCCCACGGCACTTATTGAAAAGACTAAGGAAAGTACCATAGTGTCCTGGCCAAATTTACCCTGGTCAGTATGGATATCACCTTGGGTCTCCCCTAAAAAAGAGATCATTGGCCTAGTGAGATTAACCCCATCAACAAAGTGCACATAGATAAATAGATAAATATTGAGGTGTGGGGAACTGCTGGGTATGCCCACCTTGGTTTTATAATGCACAGGCATGTGCATACCTCTCATCCTCTCAGTGGAAGAAATCTGGACAAAGCCAGAAATAATGGCGGGGGGTAAAGGCCCAAAAATAGGGACAGAATTTAAATATTGCTCCTATAAACTTAGTAAGTTGCTAGAATAACAGATTTTGTGTTATTATGTATTTTCTCTTTTAAAACAAGTTTATTATTTTTAACATACAAAATAAATATCATAATCTTATACAAGCAGTTAAAATATAAATAGTTATAACATTTGATAAAACAACCAAAGTATTTACAGAGACATCCACTACAAATCAAATCAATTAATTAAACTGTAACATCTTACTAATGAAACTAAGACTTTTTTAACAGATTTTGTAAAGTATCCCATATATTATAGTAAGACGTTTTTCTAATGGTTCTTGACTTTATTGTCATTAGTTCCATATGACACACTTCAGTCATAACATTTTTAAATTCATTAAATGAAGGAGGAGTATCTGAAATCCAATTTCTGGTTATTATTTTTCTAGCCACTGCTAGAATAGACCATAATAAGGGAAGCTTAACTTTTTTAACACTTTTAGGAACAGGGGTGTTAAATAATATAAGTGATTTAGAGACTATGAAATTATCTGTGAAAAGAGCCTGCAAAAAATCATTGATTAACATCCAATATTCCTTCAATTGTATACAGTCATAAAACATATGTGCCCAATCAGCATTTATTTCTACATTACATCTCTTACATATGTTGTCTTTATTGTTTATTTTATTCATCATTAAAGGTGTATAGAAAGATCTATGTAAAAAATTCCAAGTAAAAAGTCTCCAATTAATGGAAGAAGTAGTTTTATAAGCAGATTCCAATATATATTGTTTATCTTGTTGTTTTGGTGATTCACCATTAATGGAAATTAAATAATTCCAGTAAGTATCTGAACTGTAATGAGTTTCATCTCTAATAATTTTATGTATGTGTGAGAGCTTACCTTTATCAGAAACCCTATGTTGTAAATTTAATATCAAGTAGTCAATCAGAATTGGGACAGATTATTTAACTGTTAAATACATTAAATCAAGTTTATTAATAAGATGTTGTCTAAAAGTCTGAATCTCTAACCAACATGTTTCTCTCAAATCAAATTCTTGTTTTAAGAAGTCTAAATTTTTTAATTTATTGTCAGACAGCAACTGATACCAATACTTTAAATCATTCTCTGTGACTAGAAGAATTCTTTCAGAGGTGGATGATAAAAGAATACCTTGTGTATACATTATAAGGAATAAGATAAAATTCCATTCCTTATATTTAGGATGCATAAATATAAAATTACGATATCTAATAATAATATTTAATGGGTAACTAGCTATATATTTTGGTGTAATAGATGAAGTACAAAATTTTTTAGTAACCATAACATAGGATTGTTTACAATAGTATTTTTGTGTATTAATGATATTTTCGTGAAGTGAATGCTAATTAGTTCCCAATATTCCTTCCATTTTGCAACATATGACTGATCTATTAGCAAAGTAATAACTTTTATAATAGAAGAGATAGCATATAAATTAAAGTCTGGAAATGATATGCCCCCTTGAGACCAACTATTAGTATGTTTTTTTAATGCAATCCTAGGTCTATTAGGTGCCCATAAGAAATTTAACATTTCTGAATTCAATTTCTTAATAATTATTTTTGTAGGTGGGAGTATTATTGATTGTATTATGTATAATATCTTCGGGAATATTATCATTTTAATAATTGTGAGTCTCTCTTCCATGGTAAAAAACATATTGTTCCAGCTATTGAAAAGATTTTGTATATTATGAAGACAATTACTATAATTATTATGTATAGTGGATTTAATATCTTTAGTTAATATTATGCCTAAGTAAGTTATCTGACCTGAATTGGATATATATTTGAGAAAATCATTAGTGAGGACAATTTTCCGTGAGTATATTGGTAATATTTTAGTTTTTTCTTCATTAAATATCAAACCAGAAATATTCTTGAAATCTGTCATCTTATCAAATAATGACCGCATAGAAGAATTTGTTCCTGCTGACGTAATTAGAACATCATCTGCAAAAAGTTGGATTTTAGATATTGTATTTTCATCTATATCAAATCCTTCTATATCAATGCTGTTTCTAATCAAATTAGCCCAAGGCTCCATTATTAAAGTAAATAATAATAGTGAAAGTGGACACCCTTGTTTTGTACCTTTTAATATGGGTATTTTTTGTGAGACATGTGTTCCTATCTTAATGTAAGCCAATGCTCCTTTATATAGATGTTCAATTAAATTCACAAATGCATCAGAGAAATTTGTACACTTCAATAAGATAAACAAGTAGTCCCAACTTACTGAGTCAAATGCTGAACTTATATCAAGACTAATGAGTGTCAAGTCTTTCTTTTTTCTGTTTGCATAATCAATTAGCGTTAAAGTTCTCCTTATATTATCAAAAGTATTTCTATTTATAATAAAGCCTGTCTGATCTATATCTATTATACCTGGAATGATTGTCTTTAATCTGTCAGCAAAAATATTCATGAACATTTTATAGTCAACATTAAGTAATGAAATAGGTCTATAAGAAGTGCATCTGGTTGGGTCTTTATTGGGTTTTAAAATTGGTGAAATAAATGTGTATTGCCAGGATGGGGGAATTGATAACTCATTTTGAGCTGAAATGAAAACCTTATGTATTAATGAGTAAGTACTCTTAGGAAGAATTTTATAAATCTCTGGAACAATACCATCATTACCTGGTGCTTTGTTTGATTTAAGTTTATTTATTTGTGTGATAACCTCTGTATATGAAATATTTTTATCTATTAATTTAGTCTGTTGTTTATTAAGTTTTTTGTTCATGTTTGTAGTTATAAAGTTCTTTATTTTATCTTTAGAATCCATATTAATGTTATTGTGGTTAATGTTATGAACGTGATTTCTAAATTCGTCTAATATTTCTGGCAAACTAGAGACATTCTTCTTTTTCCCTGGAGAGAAAATTTCTTTGATGTGATTTTGTTTATTCAGCCTTTTTGTTTTATTTTTAAGTCTATGTAAGTATTTGGGACTTATTGAGTAAGACAAAAATTTATATTTCTCTAATGTTATTTTGACTTTGTGACTTAAAATTTCTTTGTATTTCTCATTTAATTTGTTTATTTCCTCGATGACTTTTTTGTCCATAATATTTTCTTTATTATTATGTTTATATGAGTCTAATTTGTTTTGAATGTCTATTAATTCCTTGTCCCAAGATTTCCTTTTATTATTATACCATCTGATACTTTGTCCATATAAATATGATTTTAGAGCATCCCAAATGTGAATAATGGAGATGTCAGGTGTAGTGTTTAAGTCTAAGAAATGTTGCACCTCAGTAAGTATATAATCTTTATAATCCTTTAGTTGAGTTAAGCATGCTGGTATTCTTTTGATCTGAACATTATAAGTACTATTTACCATAAATTCAAAGACAATTGAATTATGATCTGATATAGGACATGAAATGATCTTGGAATTAATTAAGTCTGTTACCAGTTGGTTAGAAATAAAGACTCTATCTATTCTTGAATAAGTTTTATGTCTATTAGAAAAAAAAGTGTATGGTAATGATTTAGAATCTATCTGATTATTAATATCATTCAAATGATATAAATTAATGAAATCCTTTAAATGTTTTGCATTAGATGTGATTTTCCTTTTTCCAATAGTAGTAGTATCTTTTTCATGCAGAATACAGTTAAAATCACCTGCTAAAATAATATCTCCTATAGAAAATGATATAATCTTATTGAGATGGTGTTTCACTGTATTAGTGCCAATTCCTGGTATCCAGTATACATTAATTAATGTATATATTTTCCCATTAATCTGTATTGTAACCATACAGAACATTCCTTTATCATCTTTATAAGACTTAATAGTTTTAGGTATGGGCATATTTTTGTTCCACAAGATAGCCACTCCTCTTTTTTTCTGTGTGTGTTCTGAGCTAATCAATACTGTATATTTATTAGTGGCTAATTTATCTATATCCTTTTTCAGGAGATGTGTTTCTTGAAGGAATATTAAATTGGCTCTATGCAGATTAATATATCTCATTAAACTTGCCCTTTTACATGGGTTATTCAAACCATTAATGTTTAAAGAAATTCCTTTTAAAGTTACCATTTAACTTTTATAAACATATAAAGCTAATAATCAGAGTAACATTTACTAAAATAAGTATTATTATGTCTCCTCCTTTAGGTATTCTATTAATTATAGCTGTATTTAATGAAAATCTTATGGAATTTTGGTAATTTTAACTTTTATTTGTAGTGACAATGAGTTTATAAAATGTGATGTGGATGTCAAAACTATATACACATGACAATAATCAGGTGAAAATATTGTTTGGATTAAACAATGCACCCAGCCTGGAGTTAAGAACTCCAACTTCGAGTAGCAAATACCACTCAAGTTATCCCCTATCTTAAGCAGCAGTACTCCAGCTGCCACCGAATTAATTCAATACTAACTATTATTAACTAAAGTTAACCTCATTTAATTTGATTATCTATTATAACAAGGCTAAATAATTTATATAACAGCTTCATATAAACATATAAAACATTTAAAAACAACTAATATTGCTATGTACATCTATTCTATATAATAAATTCATAATCATTATAGCATTCTACCAATCTTGGTAGTGGGAACAGAGAAGAGAGAGAGAAAAAAAAAATAAAAAAAAAATAAGGGAATACCCAAATGGTAGTTTAATAAAAATTTGTAATAATAAGTTCTTATTATATGTTTATGCTCATTTGAATTCAATAACATTTGTTATCTCAGGCTATTATAACTCAGACATTACTTATATTAGGGTATTCCCATTTTCTGCCATAGCAGTACAGTTAGTAGCTTTAAAACTTTAAATTACATGCACTAGAAGCTTCCTTCTCATACTTATTGTTACCATTTAAGTAAAATGATTATTCTCATGTATAAGTTAAAAGAACATACTACACAGCAATATTGATCCCTAGTTAAACATAAATCATTGTGATGAAAGCCATCTGTATCTTATATATCTGAACTGCAGCTTTAAAATGTATCACATGACATTTTCTTCTGAAATATAATCATAATGATGCACATACTTGTCTGTTAGTCAAGGCAAATGCATTATAACATTACATATCTTTAAATCATAAGCATCTATATGCATTAAAGTGCAGCAGTTATATAAGCTTTCAAAGACATATGTGCATGAGTTTTACCTTCTATGCCTTCTAAAATATCTCATTTGTTTACTATGGCATATTAAGTCACTTAAAATCATTATAACTTTTATATTTTATGTTACATCTTAAATAAGTAAATTATTATAAAAAAAAACTCACATTTGGATGTCATAAAGTTCATTTTTCATCACAATACCGCATTTACAGCAGTTCTACTTCCTGAATCAGTTTACTTCTTGAATTTGCGATGAGTCTGTGTGAAATCAGGGGTCAAAGTTCAAATGGCTGCTTTCAGCTTCTCTGCGTGTTTTCTGGATGTTGAAGCTTTTAAAACGGCTCGAGGACACTATTCACGAGGATACCCACATCCCAAATTGTCTCCTATAACATTCTGGTGGGAATTTTAATAAAAGTAAGTGACAGACATTCATTTTGTAGTACAATTGGATCTATGCAGTGCAAAACCTTCTCGAAGCACTTCACAAGTCATTGCAGACTCTATGACAGTGAAACCAAGCCTTCAAATGTTTAACATAAACACAACTTATTTTTATATGCCCCATTTCATTTTTTCATTCAGAGCTTATTACATACACAAATCAGTATTATCAGAACCTTATTACCTTATAAGTAAGAGACAGAGAGAGAAAAAAAAAAGAGTACCTACAAAGATATTTTACTTGCTGTTTATTTTAATAAAGTAAAACCTGAGACATATTACTTTCAACTGCTTTAGTTCTAATTAACTGCAGTTATATCATGACATATTATTTGATATCATGTATTTAAGCAATTTAGTCATGGTATAATATATAGCAGCAGTATTTAAACAGCATAAATAATTTTAAAGAAATAATAGATTATTTTTCCCCTTATTTCCTTTTTTTCATCCTTCCCCTCTCCCTGCCCTCCCCCACCCTTCTCTAAATATTTAGTTTAAAGAGAATGCCATTATTTAAAACAAGAAAAGAAAGGAAATGTATCAAATTACTAACCTTAGGTCTCTTTGTCACAAAAGAGAAACAAGTTGATTCATATCAGGTTATTTGTTCCTCAGGAAGTTTGATTATTTATAAAACAAAATTCAGTTCTTGCACATAAAAATAACTTTGAACAAATCATTAAGATATTTGTGGTTTTCTTGTAAATGTAGTAACTGTAATTAAAGAGTTCAAAGAAATATAAAACATGTCATTTGTTTTTTAGTCTTTTTTGTTTCTCTGATGTCTTCCAAGAAGTTCCTGTTGCCATTCTCTTTAGCGAAGGACTTGCCCATTCCATATCCTCTATTTTATCTAATATTTTATTTTTTTTAATATGCAGCAAAGCAGAGTCCAAGTCTTGAAAAATTCTAGGGCCATCAGGTAAAAGATTTTTTAGTTTGGAAGGAAATAAAAGATGAGTTTTGAACTGTGCTTTCTTAAGCTCTCTTATTAATGGTAAAAGACCTTTCTTTTGATATTACCAAAGAAGAATAGTCATTGTCAAAGCGCACAGTTGCTTCATTAATTTTTATAGGTGCTTTAGCCCATGCAGATTTTAATACCATCTCCTTGTCATAAAATGATAAAAATCTTACAATAACTGATCTAGGATACTTTTTATTTATATTAGAATTAGATAACGACCTATGGGCTCTTTCAATACCAAAAGAAAATGCCTCTGACAGATCTAAAGTTTTGGGAAGCCAAGTATTTAAAAAAGATGTAATGTTGTTACCTTCTATATTTTCTGGCAGTCCAAAAATCCTTATATTATTGCGTCTGGATCTGTTTTCCAAGTCATCTAGTTTGGATTGAAGGTGTGTGTTTTGTTTCAATAAGAATTCAATGTTTATTTCTTCTTCCTTAATTCTGTTGTCCATATCATTAAGTGTCTCTTCTATACCTGTAATCTGAGCTTTCTGATGTTGTAGATCTTGGTGTAGCAAATCCATTTGTTTTGTAGTTTTCTCTATAAAGTTATCAATTTTAACATCCAGTCTGTCCATTTTAGTTGTTAGTTGCTGAATAGTTGATAGTAAAGACTGAAGCTCTTTCTTAATGCTGGAATCCTGGCTGTTAGCCTTGCTGGAACTCATTCTGAACAGAAGTGATGAGAGAGAAATTTCCAAAAAGATTTCTGACAGGAAAATTAGTTAAATTTTCTTTCTTTTTTAGATATTATTCAAGATACTGATATTCCAAACGTTATTAGAAAGAAAATTATTACATTAGTTGAATTTTGAAGTAATAATTTCCTGTCAATGTAGTTATGTTGGTGGAGCTGAAGAAATCTGCTGCTATCCTGTGTTCATCCTTGGCCACGCCCCCTTATTATGTATTTTCTGAAGGATATAAAGCCTGAAACTCCAATGTTTGTCATTATTTACTAATATTTATCGACTTCATACTTTACCGATTTGCCAGAAAACCCACAAATTTTATGAGGAACAGGCCAAAAATACAGGGCAAAAATCTGGACATTCTGTGAAAATCTGTACAGTTGAGAGGTATGTAAATATCATTGCAGTAAACTATGACATTGGATGAATCCGGTGCGGGAATAGTATCAGATATAGCACCTATCGGTGCTGCACTGATTCTGTACATCAAGCTAGCTTTACTGCAGCTGTGTTCCACTGGCTTTGTATCCAGCACCCAGGCTATTTGATCACTGTATACAGAGTAACAATTTGCGGTTGTGTATTTATAACTATGATATTGGTATTGTATTGATGATTTTATGCCTGTTAATGACAGTTTTGTTTATTACTTTGCCCATTCTGATAGGTATGTTTAATTTGTTTCTCCCTTTTTCAGTTGTGTAATATGGAGATTGTGCTGTGCTAAAGAGTTTACATATCTTTAATACTGCAAACTAAAGACTGTTTTTCAAGACTAACTAATATCACTTCCAGAGATTTCCTTTATAGTATTCTTAATTAACCAGTAGGCAACTTTATTCTTTTTAACTACTCACTTTAGTTTTCAGTGCATATGGTGGCACTTGATGACTTTCAATTTAGGTATGTAGCAGCAAAGTGGCTGGGGCTTTAATGTGGGTGGGGCTGACCAGAACAGGGTTACCACCTGTCCCTCTTTGCGAGGGACAGTCCCACTTTGGACAGTTGTGTCCAGCGAAAAAAAAAACCAAAAAATGGCAAATGTCCTGAGATTTTAAGATAAAATATATTTCTTAAGTTTTCTTTAATAGTTGCATAAAACATTTATTTTGTATCTGAAACACATAAATATTATATGAAATAGCATAAGCAAGTCAAATGCAACAAAAAAAGCTTTTATTTTGGCAAAAAAGTGAAGTTCTGTTGTTTGCAATGGCCATGGGTATTTTGTCCTGCAAAATCTCACATTTCTGCAAAAAATTTCCTAGTTTGGGCATTTGAAAAGATGGCAAGTTTGGCAACCCTAAACAGGAAGTGGTTACAGTGTTGCTGGAATAAGGTCATGAGTGGGGTTATTGTTTTCTGCAAGTGCTACAACAACCATAAATATTGAAGTTTTGGACTTACTGTATTGATCACAAGTATATTTCCATAGTCTAATCAGAGGAATTTTTTTACAAGTTAAAAGATCATCCATGGCAAGTATAGTTCTTAACTGTAATATAGAAAATTATCTAACTTGTACTGTTGAATTAAAGCTAATCTGAATAACCACTGGAAAAAAATGATGTTTACTTATTTCATGGTCACACTGTCTTTACTTGCATAAACAACAAGCGTTAGCTACTGTTTGTGATTCATGTATTGCTAGCTGGTCAGCATGTGGCTGAAATTTCTTCCATTACATTGCCCTGATTATAAAAACACATAGTAGCCCTGACAGTTTTATAATATGGCCTCTGATAGTAGTAGGTCCTTTATTTTCACTTGTTCTATCGAAATGCAGAACTACATTCTAGCAGTAGACATGTAATCATAGATGCACAGTACACATTTCTTAGCTATCATTATACATTAAATACCATGCCCTTGAAGACAAACTCCAAACAGAACAAACAAAACAAAGCCCTAGACTCAATTATGTATGCTGTGGTACAAATTTTGTATGCAGACTACTTTACTGTAATGGTTTGTCTACACTATTATACTAAGTATACATATCAGTTTTAAAAGATGTCATACCATTTTGTAACATCACTTTACCCCTTGCAAACTATTTTCTCTCTCCTGTCTCCCTCTCTCTCTCTCACATACATACTGTCATAGACATTAAGTTTAACATAGAAAACTGCAGTGATACAGTTAAAAACATGACTGTACATTTCAGTATCTTCAGTTATTGCATAAGTTTGGAAACAAAGTCTAATTTTTTTTTGTTATTGTTGTTTTGTTTTTCTTTTTGTTTGTTTTTGTTCTGCAGATATATTCTAAACCGAGGGGTTTTTTTTGCAGCTATATTTGAAACTGAGTTTCTATTGCAGTTGCAGTGCTCCCTGTGACCTATCCAATAAACTTTGAATTTTAGTTCACTAAAGTTTTGGTTTTATATGTAACTGTTTTAACATTTTTGATATATTTTTTAACATCCATCTCCATCCTGATATTACTTATTACTTATATTATCTACAGACACCTTCCAGCAACCTACTGGGAAGACAGTGGGGGTATCTCGTGCATCTGCTTTGAGAATACTCTAGACATTCTTCAAAGTAATGCTGCAGAATGTGGGGGAGCATATGGAATTTCCATTTACCTCAGAGGACAGAGCAAGCACATTACAAATTTTGATTGACATAGCCCATTTCCTTGAGGTATTGGGGGCCACAGACTATACCTACATTTGAACAAAGACCCCACCCGATGAACTGGGAAGGAAATACAGGAACCACAAAGGGTATCACTCCATCAACTGTCAGGTGGTCTATGATACACAGGGTATCATGTACAGTGTGTGTCCAGGCCACCTAGGCAGTTTTCACAACTCAGCCATATGGCATGCATGTGAACTTTATCAATGGTTTGCCAGGGGTGATTTCTCACAGGGCCACCTTGTGGGCGATGTTGAATGTGAACCAAAAAGAAACAATCACATGGAATGACTTAGGGTTCTAATAAATAAACTAGGAAATAAAAATGAATCAGTATCACAAAATCAAAAACTTTGAGAACTTTTGGAGGAAAAGTACCAACATCCTGGAAGAAAGCAGTAAAGAGGGTAAAGATCCATCAGATCCAGCTTCATACAGGCCCATTTCAATAATAAACATGATTATAAAGTGTTTATATCTATAATGGTAGAAATAATGGCAAATGTGATGTTCCCTTTAGTTTTATATACGGGTCAGGCATATTTTTATCTACCAGAGAAGAAGTTGTGGATAGTAATTAATAAAGAGCTGAAGGATTTTATCTGGGAGGGAAAGATGGAAGAGTGAAGTGGGATAACATTATTCTTCCAATAGAACAGGGCAGATTGTGATTAACCAATCTGAAGGGGGATTTCAGGGCAACACAGTTAAGGCTCCTATACATAGCACAATCAGAAAACTATAATTCAAAATGGAAAGAGATTATGAAGAAACAGGGGGGGGGGGAATTCAAATAACAGGGAGAGATTGGGATTTTGGATGCAAACCTTTAAGGAAAACAACAATAGTCATTAAAGAATATTATATTCATAAAGCAGCTGAAGGTATTCTAAGAACTAAGCCAATACAATAATGGAGAAAGACAATTCTGCCCATAGGAGTGGCTGCATTTGTGGATGCAGGTGGTGAGAAGGAGGGGGTGGGAGTATGTTGGTGAGGTCTGTCGGGGAGCCATGGTATTGGCAGCAGGTAACCAGAGAGGGAGGGGTAATGGAATGGGAAGATGCCGGGAACTTGTTTGGATTGCAGGTTAGAGACTGCCTTCCATATCAAGGCTTGATAACAAAGTACAGGCAAAGAGAGAGAAATGGGGGGGGTCCTGGATGAGGGACCAGCACTGGTGCAGTTCTTAGTAGAACTTAGAACAGAAGTTGCCATTAAGAAAGGAATAATTAATAGAGCATGTGAAATATTCCATGATAACTATAGGAATCAATCAGAGGAGGTTAGGAAGAATTGGGAAGAGAGATTGGATAAGCAATTCACAAAGCAACAGTGGGGGGATATATGTATGTCTCCCAAATATGCAACAAAATCTAGAAGATTTAGGATCTTTGCCTGGAAGTGTTTACATAGATATTTTATACCCCAAGCAGACTCCAAAGAATCTTTCCTCAAGTAGACAGCAAATGTTAGAGATGTAATGGGGAAGAAAGAGGTAACTGGGAACATATTTTCTGAGAGTGTAATGAGTTAGCTGACTTTAAAGACTCCCTGCAGACTTCTCTGTCAGAGATATGTGGATGAGCAAATTGGAGTGACTAGGGAAATGATTTTTTGTGTTATGATATAGAGTTGGAATTACCTAGACATAGTAAGGCCTTGCTGGGTCTATTTATGATGGCTGCCAAAAAAGCAATAACTGGAAAATGGAAATCAAAGTCTAAACTAATTTTACTAGAAGGAACAAAGATAGTAACAGAGATAAAACAACTGAAAGTGGGATCTTTAGAAAAAGGTAGGAGTAGATTACACAGGAAAAATAGGAAATGTGGGACCACTACATGCAGAGGAGGAATAATGTTTAAAAGAAGGCAAAATTTGAATAAGCTATGTAATGGTTGACTGACAATGACTGGATATATTAAAAGTGATGTATAATGTTTGCAGCTACAGTTGTGTTGACATGGTTTGTCAGGTATAATGTTTGCAACTGAGATTGTGTTGCTATGATTTATTTTCATGTATATTAATTGTGTATGTCACATGATAATTTAATAAAGATTTATTTGTAAAAAAAAAAAAAAACTCTTGCTCTCATAGGATCATAGGAAGTTACTAAGCTATCAGCCCTGAGGCCCTTACAAACCTAGCCAAGAATTTGGCCCATGTTCCAAAAAGTCAGCACCCTATGCCACTGTCCAGGAAAGACAAGGGTGGAATCCCAGGGGTGTATTTTCTGTTCCCTGTCCAGTTATCTAGGTTGCACTTAAAAAAGGTTAATAAGGTACACTGCTTTATGTGGAGATGGAGTCTGTTCCACAAAAGTGGGAATCTCTGGGACACAAATCTGTCCCACCAACAAGTCCTATTGATGTCACAGACCAAGTTGAGGTGGTACATGCAGGTTATTCGAGTGAAGCGTGATTTGCAGATATGCATCAGTCCCATCAGGACTGGGGCTGAGATTGCTTTGTATGTCAGACAGAGGTCACCTTTGATGAGTCTGTAGAAGACTGAGTAGAGGGACAGGGCTTTTAGCCTATCTGTGTAGGGTAGATGTTTGAGGCCCTGGATTCTCTGGGTGAGGAACCTCTATGGTCTCTCCAGCTGCTGCATGTGCTTTGTGAGGTACATGTTGAAAGGGACATTATACTCAGTAATGGGTCTTATAATGGAAGAATACAGGGATCTTATGACCACCTTGTCCCTGGATGAGATACCCTTACTAATGAGGTGGGCCATTTAGAAAGCTTTCCATACAATGGTGGCAATATGGTGGTCAAAAGTCAGTTTGCTATCAACCTGGGTGCCCAAGTACCTCATGACTGATTGCATGCTTAGTGCCTTATTATCAATGTGATAATTTGTGGGGATGTCATTCTCCCCAAAAGAGATGATGATGCATTTTTTGGCATTCAGCTTGAGGCCATGTTACTGTCATTTGTTTGGGTGAGACCCTCTTGGAGGATATCCACATCACTAGGGGAATTGATGACAGCACCCAGCTTGCAGTCATCTGCAAACTTGGTCAGCCATAGCCCACTAGATTGGGCCTGCACCTCTGAGAAGTATATCCCAAACAGCAGAGGCCCCAAGACCCATCCTTGGGGTACACCACTTGTTACAGGTCTGCTACTTGAGGTGGCTTCCCCTATTTTCTCTAGGTGGGTTCTGTCAGTGAGCCTGTTTGCTACCCATCTGGTAATATATGGATTGATGCCTAGTTGAGATAGTTTATCTATTATACCTGAGCAGGAAATAGTACTGAAGGCTTTGGTCAGGTCAAGGTAGGTGGTGTGCACTGTCTTCCCCTCATCTATGGCCTCGGTGACTGTCTCAAAGAAGTCGAGCAAATTTAGCAAGCATGACCTCCCCTTGATAAAACCAAACAGTTTGGGATCGAGTGCTTGGAGGTTTCCGATGTCCTTGTTAATGAGGTCCATGATAATCTGCTCCATGGCCTTGCAGCTCAGGCTAGTTAGGCTGATGGGTCTATAATTTCCTGGATCGGCGGATGTTCCACCTTTGTGCAAAGGGATGGCAGTACCTGTCCTCCACTCAGCTGGGATGAAGCCAGTAATCAGGCTTTGGTTGAATAGGGTATCTAATGGTGGTGAAATTTCCTGCCTGAGTTCATGTTGGATGCAGCCTGAAATGTTATCGGGTCCCATGGAGGCTGTATTTTTTGCCTTAGAGAGGGCAGTGATGACTTGCTCCCTAGAGATTTACCACTAAGTCATGTCAGATAAGGAGAGGGGGGCATGTACTGGGGATGTCCTGTTTTACTGATGGGGAGACAGAGGAATACAGTTTTCACTCAACCTGTCTGCCAGCAGGTTGACTATATCTATATGTTTATGTATGTGGTGTCCTTGACCACCAGTTCTGAGCAGACCTGGATGCTTCCCTTGAGATTGCAGACATATGTGAAGAAGGCCTTATGATTGTCTTTAGTAGATGTGTCCAGTTTGGACCCGAAGTTTGCTTTGGAGGATTTCACTAGTGCTCTTATTTGCTTGTTCAGGCTAAGGAGAAATTGCTTCCAATTAGGCACCTACTCCTTATTGGTACTGGACAGCAATTTGTTCTATTTTATTATAGAGTTTATTTATTGTAGATGTCCACCAGACAGGTTTACTCTTCCTTGAGGAGGAGGATTTCATTCTGTCTGGTATTCCTGATTTCATGCAACTATGTAAATGCTCATATAGTACTTTGGTGTAGGTTTGGACATATGTGTCAGTTCCTATGGAGGAGGATGGGGCTATGAAGCTGTTTATACCTTCCCTCAGGAGGTTGTAATCAGCTTTGGAGAAGTTTTTTTGTTTGACCCTAGCAAGGTGGGGGGGGGGGGCGGGGGAGATGGTGACTTTGAAAGTGACTGCTTTGTGATCGGATCTTAACAGGGATGATGACACTGTAGGGATGCTACAGTGGTTACTCATGTTGGTTAATACCAAGTCCAAGATATTTTCATCTCTTGTGGGGGTGTCAGCCAACTGGTCCAAGGCATTTGCATTGACGAAATCATGGAATCTCTGGGCATTTCTGTTTTGACATGAGTATTTCTTCCAGTCTATGGTTGGATAGTAAAAGTCGCCCAGGATCAGGGCAAAGTGTTGAATCTTGATAGATTCAAAGAGGTCCAGATAGGTGGAGTGGGTATCTTGAGTAAAAGTTGGAGGCCTATAGCTAGCTATGATTTGAATAGGGGTCTTGTCAGTTGTTAACTGCACCTGGAGTGTTTCCTGTGCATCATACTGCTTGACCAGCCTAGAGATGTGTCTGTCTTTTATATATATTGCAACTTCACCTCCTTTTGTTTTGCTGCCCACAGTTTGGGGTCTGAATGAATGATAGGATAAGTAACCTGGTATGACTGGGATGCTGTCCACAGCTTTGAACCAGGTTTCTGTGACTGCACAAATTACAGCTTCTTCCAGGGTTAAGAATGCTTGCAATGAGTGCAGTTTCATGTCTAGGCTCCAAGTGTTTAGCAGCATGACCTTTAATTTATGTTTTGATGAAATTCTCATATTGGTAGTTTTGACCTCATGGCATTGCCTAAAAAAAGGCACTATGAACTTCCTCAGAATAAAATATTCCAATAGCGCAATCAATTAAATAATTTAATACAAAACAACATGTAACTAGCGCCTTAAATCATTGACTTTTCTTTTCAAAATATTTTTTGACAGATGTTCATTCAAACAAGGAAAACATCCACATAACATTCAATTAAACCAATTACTTATTTAATAGGGTGTTTCCTAGTCACCAACCTAAAATCTTTTGGGACCTCCTCCAAAATGAAAAAAAAGTAATTTTTTAAAAGCATTACATAAAATGTAATGCTTTTAGAGTACATTATTATTACAACCACTGATGGGAATTATAGTGCTCATAAATTTTTACATTCCGCTATCATAATGTAGACAATCATTTGAAAATGTCTCTGTTCTGAATATATGTTCAACTCATAACACTTATTACCAAGATGTTTATACAAATAAACATACAAAAAAGAAATTCCATTCTTTCCACTTTAAAGGTGAATTCAAGATATGATGTTTTAAAACTTGAAAAAAAAAACACTCTGTATAATAAATATATCATCCAAAAAGTATAAATAGAGTTTAAAAATAACAATTTTAGGGGTGGTGACTGGGAAAACAAGTGATGTGAATGAAAACACTCAAAGTTTTTGATTTTGTGTTATTGGTTCTTTTTTATTTCTTTTATGTTAAATTGGAATTCCACACAATCATACTGACTAGGGATACATTTGTGCACCATTACAGGCCAGAAATATTATAGAGTATATGTCTGGGTGCTGAAGTCACGCTTTTGCTGTCTGGATACATCTGATGGCATCCTACAGTATGACCCCACCACATGTGCAGAAATACTGACTGTACATGTCAGGTTACATAATATTATAGCTGGGAAGTAGTTACAGCAGGGTGGCCTCTTGCAAGGCCAGCAGTTCCCAGTACCATGGGTAGCAGTACTTGAGATAGTTAAGGAGTCAGAAGAGTTGCCAACAGCTAGTGATGACCATGCCAAATGGAGGTGGACACAATATGCCATGGCACGTAGCAAAGAGGCAGCATATTTAACATAGCTTTACAACATAACTATACTAGACTTAATCAGATACACAACAGTAAAACTGATGCATGCAAAAATACCAAATTGTATTTACCCATGCATAGGCTAACCACTCCATACATAAGACATAGGTAACCCAAGTAACACAGTACAAAAGACAGGACACAGTTATCATCACTTGCACAGATAGAGAAAGGAGCACAGAAGTGCATGTCTTTCACAGGGAAGTGTGTGAGTGTGAGTGATGAAGTGTAGCAAAATAAAATGTGCATTTGTGTATAGTGTGAGAACTTATGTTGGGGAGGTTAATGTGTAGAAGGTCCAGTATCAGTGGGTGAGTGTAATGTCCTGTTGGTGGTGCGTGCGTGTGTGTGTGTGTGTGTGTGTGTGTGTGTGTGTGTGTGTGTGTGTGTGTGTGTGTGTGTGTGTGTGTGTGCAGAGAGACAACCTCAACATGTAGTACAGCTCTGTGGCTTGACCTACTGGACAGGTCCAGGGCATGCTTGACAGAGAGTTCAGCTTTCTGTGCATGTCCTCACCCAAGAAAGCTGACCAGGAGTTGCACTGGCTGTACCATGATCTTGGTTCAATGTCAATGTGCAGTGTGACTTAGACTGACATCTAAGAGCAGATATGCCAACAGGATGATCACCACCACCAAGGAGATGTCTTTCCTGGGGGTGGACACCTCCAAAATGTATGTTGCAGTAGGAGTGCTAGCACTGCAGGAGTGGGATCACACACATATCCACAACCATGATGGCAAACATCTGTAAATGGAGCAGATGACCAGCCATGAGGATGGCCTCTTGCTCCTGACAGATGACCCAGAGAAGGTATAGCACAGTCTAATATGTGGTTAAGTCTATCTAATGAAGCACACATAGAGGTCATGCACTTGCACAGGTCAGCATGCATTGCCTGGATCACCCTCACTCTCTTTGTCATGGCTGTGGTGGAACTAGCCTGTGCCTCCACAATAGCCTTTCACATATGTTGTAAGGCAGCTACTGACACATCAACATCAAGGGAGGGAGGGGGTGACTATACCTCTTGCAAGCACCATTACCACTCCCCCTGCTCATGAGGACTAGAGGTAGATGCAAACATTTTTGATCTGGAGTCCACCACACTTCCCTGATCTATAGTGTCCCCAATAATCTGTCCAGTTTTAGATGGTTGTGTTTGCTGGGTATTCACAGACATTCATACATAATCTGAGTAGGGAATATGGGGAAACACTCCCTGTGTGAAACGCACACTATGCAGCCCCTAACCATGCCAGTGCAACCACACCATCATTATCAAAGGCTACAGGT
Organism: Protopterus annectens; assembly: GCF_019279795.1. Taxonomy (NCBI): domain Eukaryota; kingdom Metazoa; phylum Chordata; order Ceratodontiformes; family Protopteridae; genus Protopterus; species Protopterus annectens. The sequence continues at coordinate 147,805,378 of NC_056735.1, read as the reverse complement.
CATCCAACATCCAATGGAGGCAATTCCACACTGATGGTGCTGGATAAAGATTCACTAGTGAGTACACTGAAGCAAAAAATATCCAATTGAAGAAGGAGCCAGTACCACAACTAACTATACATGCAACTTATATCTTTACAACTGTAAAGCTATGATAATAATCAATGTCACTGGCCATACCTCATGTAGATGGATGTGGGACTTAGATCTTCTATGTGTTTGTATATCATACGTCTGACAGGTGTAATGAACATTACACTGATTACACGTAAAGGAAGAGTTGCAGTTATTAATAATATGATGTAGGACTACATATCTGGGGCATCTGTGACCTGTCTAGCTGTACTCCAATATTCAGCACTGTACTGTGGGACTTTGTTTAGGTAGTACTGTCTTTCAATAGGGCCAGGAACTCCTTCATCTCTGTAAGAGATGGCCTGGCCAATGACCTTTCACCAGTTGTCCTCAATTCCTGTGCCACAAGTTCTGCTTTGTGAGTGGCAGCACAAATCATATGTGTGGTCTGCAACTCACTGTGTCATAGCTGTGGCTCTGCCCCCAATTACATTTGCATCACTTACCATTTCAACCCAAGCTGAAGGGCTGGTCAGTAGCATGGCAAGCTAAGAGCCATTAGCCATGGAGAAAGAGAGTCTGCCTCATTTTCTGCATAGGTAAATTTTGGCTTACAGGTGTATGCGAATGGCTCTCCAGATCCCACATTTTTTTAGGGGTCTGTTTTTTAGACATTGCTTTGTTAGCATGGAAAACAGGGGAATCAATAGCTTTGGTCTTGTGTGGCCATTAAAGATCTGTACAATAATCCTATACTACCAGGCCATATATTATGGTCAGTCTGTGCCTGACTGTTGTATATGTCTACCTGCAATCTTTAAGGAAATGTTAGGCATTGTATGTGTACTGAGCATGTATTCCCCACAAAATAATTACAAAAATGAAACAAAACAACAGCCTTGACCATTACAATAGAAATCTGACTAAGGTTGTGGTTAACTGCATATGTGCAAGGCACACAACAGTAAAATATTAATGAACATTACTCAGAATATGAACCTGGAGGGTGTCTCCCATTCACCGTAACAGCTTTGTAGTCCAATATTTATGTATTTCTTTGTTTGTTTTTATTTATTTATTTATTTATTTATTTATTTATTTATTTATTTATTTATTTATGTATTGCTTGCATTTATTAGTCAGGAAAGTCTGAAAGCATTGACCCCTTTTCAGCAGAGTTTCAGAGAGAAACACTCCCACAGACATAAACAACTAAATTGACATAGAGTACAATACAATGTTATACAAGACAAGGCTCTGTAGTAAATACAGTATCAGCAGGAATTGTTTGCACAGTGCAGTTAAGTTAAAGACTTTGGAATTCTTACCATGAGTATGTTGCATTGTTGAGTGGACTGGTTCAGGTGGCTAGTCTTAACCTGGGGTGTCACTTGCAATGCACCTCCTAAGACAGCTTTGGCCAACACATCTTAAAATTATTGACAAACTGACATCCCATACAGGCATTAGGGTCCAGAAACAGTCAAAAATAAAATTCTACAACTGAATGACTCATGTGAAAAGCAACACTTACCTTATATAAGCAGATGTCTTACTCAGAAGAAAAGCTTTCAACAAAATCAGCTTGCAAGATTCAAACCCCTTTCACAGTAGTTTCCTTCCACAGTATGATGAGGCTATGTGTGTCTTGTTGAGCGTATATTATGTAGATTCACCACTCTGGGTATGATCATTACTCTAATTACAGTTTATCTCATTATTGTTTCTGAATCGCTCAGTTTTCATGATGAGCACACCTGGTAAACATCATGAAAATAACAACATAATACATGAGCACCTACGGGGCAGCTACATGCAACAAAGATGTGCATAACAGACTAAGACTGAGAGAATTACCACCCCATTAATAACCACCTGAAGATGGAGTATTCTAGAGCAGGTGTTCTCAGCAGCAAACAGAGAGATGGAGACCTGCCACATTTCACACCGTAAAGTGTCACTGGAAACATAATATTACAGAGTAAATATTTTATTATTTTCCTATCTATTGTGCAAATGAATTACATCAGTGTCTGTTGTTTCACATTGGGTGAGACACATGAGAGCTGTTTTGGTTATGGTGCCAGTTCCCTGCCATTTTTCCTGAGATCTTTGAAGGTGAAGCAATTATGGCTGGGGAAGGTGAGGGTAGTTCATATATATGTATGTATATATATATATATATATATATATATATATATATATATATATATATATATATATATATATACATATATATATATATATATAGAGAGAGAGATAGAGAGAGAGAGAGTGCATACTGTACGTATAAGGCTGATGCCTGGAATAGATTGGCTAAGGCTGTTATCCATGCTAATGCCATGACACACACAGGAGAATACTGCCATCACCACTACATTGGTATGAGTCGACACAAACTTGATCTCATTGGTCAATGAGAGGCTGAAATCAGGACACAGTCACCACACCCGTTCTGTTATCATACCATCTTTCAGCTAAACAACCTGCCACTGCATGCCACCATCCAATTTCTTATTATCCTGTTTATGTCTTGGGCCCCTGCAGAGATTGAAAGAAACAGGGAGATATGCACGGGAACAGATTAAACCATTTAACAGAACCCTAAGGTGACTATATATGCTGTCATAAAAAAATGTCTCTGCTAGCATTACAGCTAAAAAAAGTTATAGAGAAAATATTCTGTATAGCTTTTGTCAGTTCTGGTATAGCTAGGGGTAAAAGTATGACTTGTAGTGTTAGAAATGCCCTTCTGTAGGCTTCCTCAGGTGGACAAGTGGATCATCATGTTAAGTCTGTGTCCACTGAGATTGTTAGGATGGTTGTGGGTTCAACCCTCTTCCCAAAACAGGTTCTGTTGTCATGGCAGACTATATTTATTGTCCCACTCATAGCAATACTCCACTACAAAGTCCATATATGTAACATCCATAAGCAATGTTTTGCTGGGCATTTTATACTATGTAGTAGAAGTATCTCTCCCTTATCTATCACCTGTGATGGACATATTTATTGTATGATTAATATGTCTAGTACATACTAGACATAGTTTGTGTGTGTCTGTGTGTCTGTGTGTGTGTGTGTGTGTGTGCACGTTCGTGGATGGGTGCGTGTGTGCGTGTGTGCGTGTATGTGCATGTGTATATATATATATATATATATATATATATATATATATATATATATATATATATATAAAATCTCGATATAGGTATATAGATATACAGCAGCTACACACACACACACACACACACACACACACACACACACACACACACACACACACACATGCACACACATATACACACACTTTTATTGCTGTCAAAACCCAAATAGCATTACTGCCCACAAACACAGATGTGCTGTCATGATAAATAGCTACTACAGTTACTTTTCTCTTATGTCAGACTGCATGTGAGGATATTTTTTGGTTTATGCCCCCCTACCATTATGTTATCATTAGACAAATAGGTCAGTGACATACCTGCATAAGTCCTGCTATTAAAATGTTATTAAGCTTTACTGCATTAGTATCACCATAGTTAAGAATGCAATAATCATTGTTTTATATTTCTCTGTCCTCACCTCTTTGTCACCATCCTTTCTCTTTTGTATATTTATTTTAGTTTTTATCTCTCCATTTCTGTTACTATTACGTGCAGCAAAACTGTAACCCTCACCTAACCCACTGCCAAGGACTACTGTCTATCCACAGCTGGTAGCAGAAGCATCACCACCACCGCCACCACCAGAGTTACCCAGCACATCTGGGTCTATCATATCATGTCATGTCATGTCATATCATATCATTAGCATACCATAGCATACCATACCATATCATAATCTACCATAGCTGCTACCACACCTTCTACTCTACCTGTATCACTGGCATCAGGTAACCCTGCACTGGAGGATGGTAAAGGATCACCCACTGTTAGTTGTGCAAGTGGAGGTGACACATTGTTTACCCTTCAGGAGTTGGCTGAGCTTGTGGGGGAGGCAATAGACAGGATGTTGGATGCCCAGATCAGCCACATGGAGACTGTGCTCCAGCAACTCATTGAGTCACATCCCTGCCCAACACTGACTCCAACATCTGAGGCAGGACCCATCAATGACAGTTCCCATGGTGATGAGTTATTTCCCACTGGGTCCAAGCCAACAGGGACTACATCTTCGAACACACCTCCTATCCCCCAAACCAGTGTTTCTTCCCGTTTGTGTCTCTTTCCACCTTTGTATGTTGTAAAATCCTCTCCTCACCATTGCCTTCCTTCTGTTTGCCTGATGTATCTTTCTCCATTGTGTTCCCCTTCTGTCATTGTGTTATCGCCCTGTCAGTCGTGTTTTTCCTGCTACCTAACCTTCTCCACTTACCCACCTTGCTACTTCCCCAACTTTCCCTTCTATGAACAAAATAAAAAATAAAAGAGCATCTAATGAATACATAAACAGATAAAGACTCTCACCCATAAGTTTCACGCATATTTTAATAAGTAATGTTATCATCACAAAAATGTATTACAATAACAAATTGTACAATACAGTAATAGTAAAGGAAAATCAGATAAACATTCACGTCAACAATCTGAACATTCCATCAGAGAGTTTGACTCTTTCTAAATAAATGTATTTGTGGATTGGTGTTGGATTGTTTGGCTAAGATTTTAAGCTGTATGCTCTTACCCCACCCCCATCCTGCCCATTCCTTATTGGATCACCCTGTGTTCTACTCTCTGTTTGTTTTCTCTTTTCAGTTCTGCCCTATACACCCATTTCTAACCTTTAGTGTGATCCAAAAATAGCTAAACACAACTCACAAATGCTCATAAATAGCTTAAAAAGCACAATCATCTTTCTATGGTCATCCGTCGTGCAACTGTTTGCAGAGAGCAACATGAAAGCCAATATAATATTACAGAGGGATGATAATTCTAGTCCCGTGGCAAAAATGAAGAATGATCCTTGCACTAACAGTACTGCCATCAATCATGCAAATGAGGTGAACATTGGTGTGTGTCACTAAGCAATTACGAAATAAATTAAAGTTACTCCTTTCCATGACCTCTGTGTCTCTTTGTAGTAAAGAAGTGATGTGTACATTGCCACTGCACTGGAACAAGGGTTCTAACCCCTGAAGGTGGTATGTTGCTTTGCAATTCAGTTTTCAGTCTACAACTCTGTTCCATTCTCTTATTACGTATTTTTTTTATATCTTTCCCACTAGTGCTTCCGTGGCATACCTGGTTAATGCTCATGTTCAGGGAATATGAATGGCAAAGGCATGTGTTCAAATCCATTCAGGTATGTTTCTGTTTCTGTTCTAGCATGTGTTCCATTACCTTGAAATGTGTTTTACTGACAGTTTCCTTATGTATGTTTCTGTGACATACCTAGCTAATGCTTCCATGCAGGGAATATCACTGATAAAGGCATGTGTTCAAATTCACTCTGATATATTTATCTTTTCTTGCTGTTTTGTGTTCCATTACCTTGAAAGGAACCATTCTTATCATTGATATATAAATTCTGTCATAGAGTTTAGTGCTTGCTAATCAAAGCTCTTTATGGATTTGTCTAACCTTGTGTTCTACCCTCTGCTTGCTTAACATTTTCATATCTATCCCATACTCCTATTAACAACCTTTACTCTGGTTCAAAAATAGAGAAACACAGTACTCACATGCCCATAAAGAACTTATAAAACAGAAATCATGTTTCTGTGTTCATAAGTTGTTCGACAAGTCACAGAAAACAATACTGATGCACATGTACAAACAATAAGAAATAGCTCTCCTCCTTCTACGGCAATAATGAAGTCAAGTTTTTGTCACATGCTACAGTCTTGCCATTGGTCATGCGAATGAGCTAACTGTCATTACATATCACCATGCCTAGCTAAAACAGCATGAAGTTAGCGTCTTTATTAGAACTGCTTCCTTGACTTTTTTATTATGCCAGTACACTGGATGATGATTCAAATCTCCTTTTTGGTCATATGTTGTTTTACAATGTTCAGTTTACAATATACACACATGCTGCATTTCCTTGATATGTGTGTTCTATGACATCTTATAGTCTAGCCACTTCAGTGGCTCCCCTTACTAATGCATTGTTATGGGAAATATCACTAGGAAAGGCATGGGCTCAAATTCCTTTAAGCCTGGCTTTATTTTCTTGCTACCAGTCAGCATGTGCACTGCATTTCCCTGATTTGTGTGCTTTGTAAACCCTTTTAGTCTATCTTCTTCCGTGGCAACCCTGCTTGGAGACTGAGGATATACTTACATGTAGATTTAATTGATAAGTCAATACTCGTAAGGGTCTCACATTTTCCTTTTGAATGAACTTCACATTATAGTACATGTCCACTACTCACACTCTGATGTTGTCAGGAATGATGCTGGCTGGCACATCATATTACTTTACTGTATCCCACCACTTCTACATTTCACATTATTTGGTATTGTCATACCTCGTTCTCCATTGTGTTTAATCTCCCTGCTTTGGTGGACAACTCCTTTTGTACTCTTATGTCCATCCCTGTGGTTTCTGTTTTTATAGTAAAACCTGTACTCAAGCCTTAGGCACACATAAATTTTCCCTTTCTTGGGGCATTTCTCTACAAATATTTATATGTATACGTGTGTGTGTGTGTGTGTGTGTGTGTGTGTGTGTGTGTGTGTGTGTGTGTGTGTGTGTATATATATATATATATATATATATATATATATATATATATCTATATATATAGATGGATATATATGTTTGTGTGCGTGTGTGTGTGTGTGTGTCTGTGTGTGTGTGTGTGTGTGTGTGTGTGTGTGTGTGTGTGTGTGTGTGTGTGTGTGTGTGTATATATATATATATATATATATATATATATATATATATATATTGCATTTAGAGCATTTCTCCCTGGGCCTCTGCTGAAAACTGGCTTTGTTCCAAGTCAGACTTTCCTGGTAAAGAAATGTTAAATAAAATAAATAAATTGCCTTACATTATGTCAGTGTTGTCAACTTTGTTTTTACTGTTTGTATGTACAGACTTGTGATGATGAGATGCTCATTCGCATTCAATGTTTATCTCAGCTCCTCTTACTTTAATCTGGCTGCGAGGTGATCTAACACAATCTGGCCGTGGGTCTGGCTGCTGCCTTGATAAGGAGCTACTTGTCATGCACAATGGCCTAGCTGTTATGCATAGGGAATAAGCAGTGAGGCTCATCATGCATGCAGTTTAAATAGAGCTGGCTTGGGAGCGATTGTTGGACATGGTATTTTTGAATCCTTGTATTAATATTTAAAGGTTCACCGAGGCCAATAAATAGGGTAGTCCCTAATTTAAACTGCCAGCACACTTCTTTGCTTTCCAGCCAATTATTTACACATCTTTGTAAAGTTACAAAATTTCTAATACAAAAAAGAAAGCTTTTTAAAGTTGCCACAGAGTTTAGAATGTGCATTTTTAAGATTACTCTTTTTGATGGCTAGCACATGCCCATATATTCTTTGTGATAATCTTCTCTGTGTTTTACACATATAGTACACTTCACACATGTCACAAGTGGCAAGACATATCATTTATAGTATGCTTCATATAACTCTATTGCTGTTGCAAGTACAATGGTGTTTAGCACCAAATGTTTTGTTATAACTTTTAACAACAATATATGGGCTTTTGGATATATATCTACATTTCTTAAAAAATACAGGGGCAAACATTCCAATCCTTCTCACATCACAGTTTTTCATTTTTTGTTTTTGTTTTTATCAAACATCTTTAAGGTTATTGTTTCTTTTGTAAGTAAAGTTTGTCACTCTCATGATCCAGTACTTCACCATTTCCTGGGAAGATTTGTCAGTTGTCACTTAAAATTCTGTTTATGTTTTGGCTATCTACTGAGAATTCCTGACCAAAAGAGGTGTTTACATATACCTCAAGTCTCTCTGCATCTTCTTTAATCTATGTGTTAGTGTGCATAGACATACAGTGTTTCTGTATTTTTTCTGTTGCCTGCTTGAAAACACAATTTATGTCATCTGTGTCATATTCTCATAAAATATTTCTTTCAAAGTCTGTAGTTCATTCATAAATGGTGCCTCTTGTTGTTAATCCTGGCACCCTATAACCTGACTTTTAATGATATTATATTTGATATATATTGAATGACAATTCTTAGCATGTAAATCTGTGCTGATGAAGGTGGATTTTTTATAGATTTTAGACTATATGTTCCCATTTCATTATTCTTACTAATGGTGACAGCTACAAAAACTGACCTGGGTTTTTGACCAGACACCTGAAAATGCCAGATAGGTTGTGCATTTGTTTACATGTATCACACATTTAACTAAATCTTCCTCACTACCCTACTAGATGAAAAACAAATTATTTATACACCTAAGGTATGGTCTGATTTTATATGTGAATGTGCTGTTATAAATAAATTCATTTTTTCTATGAAATTAATAGCAGGTTAGGAAAAGTCAAAACTACAGCTGGTCCAACTGCTACCATTAAACTCAAACTAATTATTGCGTATCTCAAGTCATATTAGTTCACAACTTAAATCTGGTTTAATAATGCTCTCAGACTCAAGGCAAGTGAGGTAACTTTGCACTATTACAAGCCTGAGGGATAGCAAGGGGGTGTGAAGGGGATAGCCGACCCTGACACAAAGTGTTAGGCGGCATGATTGAGAGTTCCTGCATTCTGAACTGAAATTCTGGTAGAGAAAGTAATGTATTTTTTACACCCCAGTTGCAGAGCTTGGGATGGCTACTGCAGGAAACTGATTTGTACATTTGTACCAATTGGCTTTCTAAAGTTAAGGCCAGAGTCCTTTTTTTGATTTTCACTTGAAGAGATGGGGGAGGTGGGAGGTGGAGTTGCCAGAGGAAGCCAAGTGCTACAAAAGTACCAAATGGCATTTTACAGTAAAACACAAAGTCTCTTCATTGTTTGGGTTTTTACTTAAAGAGCTGACAGGATAGAGCACTTTATTGGGGCTGACACCAGACATTAGATAAGCCAACAACAACTCTGGGATGACCACATATAGATCTTGAACACCAGTGTAACTAGCAGTCATCTGGTTCAATGTCTACAAAATTCATGATCCAGAAAATGTTTGAGTCTCTGACATAAAAAATGCTGTTCCTAACTACATTTATTAATAACTTGTCAATTAGAAAAGCTTTGGTTCTCTTTTTGAACCTTTGGCCAAAATGATTGCTCTGAAAGGTGGATTGCAAATTAATTTATGAATCTTAAGACTGTTAAAAGATATGGTTAGTGCAGGTTGTCCTTCTGTAAGAAAGTTGAACAGATAAAGTCAGTCTATTTCTTTGTAATAAATCAAACAAATCACATTCTGTGCATGTAAAAATATTGTTGGTCTCATATATATATATATATATATATATATATATATATGTATATATAATTTATTTTATTATTTTTATTTTGTATTTGTTGTTTGTTGACCGGGCTAGTCCAATTGGATACATGCCCATTTTCAGTAGAGCCCCAGGGAGATAAGCTCCAATTACACTAATAAATTCAGAAGATAAAAATTTAATACATTATCAATGGAGATTAACTTCAAGAAGTTGAATGCAGGATTTACAAAACAATACATTAGTACTAGAAACTTATTTACATAGGTAAGGATTTGACAATTATGTAGAAGCCAAGGAAAAAATAAGATTCCCTAATTAATGTGGTAGCTTTGCAGAATAGTGCTCAAAAAGTGAGGGGGAAAAAAAGCACTAACTAGATAGTATATATACAAAGTGGAACACATGAGGTCACAACATATTGCTTATTATAGAATAAATATTTTGTAGTAGGTACCAGATGAGGCAAGACTAGATATCAGAGTAAGGAGGCATTATTGTTCCACTACAAGGGTTTTGAGAGGGAGGAAAGCAGTAATGCTGAACAGGGGAAGTGTTAGTCTGGATTAGTACATGGGCATATCCATTGCGATTTAAGGAGTATTTTTAGTTGTCTTTTGAAGAGTGGTAATGATGTAAGTGATGTTAGTTTGCTGGGAAGCCTATTCCATGTTTTCCCTATAGAATTAGAGAAAAGAGAATCACCTGCTTTGTTGTAGGACTTTTGGATGGTTACTAGTAGTTTATCTGCTGAGCGAAGGGTAGTAATGTTTTTGTAGGGGGAGATGAGGCTCTAGAGAATGGGAGCATTGCTTGGATGATATAAAATCTTATGGATGATAGTGAGTTGTTGAAATTGTAGCTGGTTTTGCAGTTCTAGCCATCCTGGCTGTTTGAGATTTTGACAATGGTGGGTACGAAATGGGGAGCCAGTGGCAAATTTGGCAATATTGTTATAGGAGGTTGCTAGTTTGTTAAGATTGCTTTTGGAGAGATTAGTAAAAATGGGGGAGGCATAGAGAAGGGTAGAGATCAGATGGGTATGGGCAATGGTAGTTCTAGCTTCAGGGGTAAGGAAAGGTTTTATCCTGTGAAGGGAGCCAAGTTTTCTGTTTACAGTTTTAATACTTCAGTTAACATGGGCATCACAGTTCAGGTTGTGGTCAATTATTACACCTAAGAGTTTGGTGGTTGGGTCAGGTGATATGACAATACCATTGTAGGATGTAACTGTGATATTTATTGGGGAGGATTTTAGTGTTGGTGTAAATAACAACAATTTTGTTTTTTGGCGTTTAGCAGGAGACACCGTTGAAGGAACCAGTTTTCTACTAGGTTAAATACAGTTTGGGTTATGGATTGGAATTCAGATGATGATGAGGCAGCACAAATTAATGTGGAGTCATCTGCATATTGTATGCAGGTAGCTTGAGGAAGATTTATATTTAGATCATTAATGAAAATAGAGAAAAGGAGAGGTCCCAGGTTTAAGCCTTGAGGGACACCAAGGGTAATAGGGAGATGAGTGGATAAGTTATTGTCCCAGAGGACAGCTTGCTGTCTATTTTCTAAGTAGGACCTGAACTATCGTAGTGCCTGTGTGTCAAGTGAGTGTAATTTGAGTATGTTTAAAAGAGTGTGGTGGTTAACCATATCAAAGGCTTTAGATAGGTCAATAAAGAGTGCAGAGGAAAGCAAATTGTTATTACGATGTTTGTTATTACAGTCAGAGAAGGATAGGAGAGCAGTGGTGGTACTATGGCAGGGCCTAAAACCATACTGGCAGTCAGCTAGTAGGCTGTTTTGGAGAAGGTGATCAAGTAGTTGCTGGTGGATGCGTTTTTCCATAATTATAGCTAAAGAAGAGAGTAGGGCTATGGGGTGAAGGTTAGAGAGTTCAGTTTAATTACCGCCCTTGTGAAGTGGGATAATGTGAGAGACTTTCCAGAGAGGTGGGATGGAGCCTTCATAAATGGTTCTATTAATTAGGATAGAAATGGGATAAACAAGTACTTTTGCTGCAGTTTGCAGGTATTCAGCTGGTAAGAGATCAGCTGAGGGGGTGCATGGTTTAAGTTTGTGGAGTAGAGTGTGGATAAGGGATGTAGGAACTGGTTTTAAATGAAAGGTAGGGGGGTATCCTACGTTGTGGGGATGGGAGAGTTGAGCTAGCAGTTGGTAAGGAGTTTGCTAGAGATTGTACAGTTTCAGTAAAAAAGGTGTTAAAAGCATCAGCAATATGGCTGGGACTTGTGAGGAGGAGACCTGATGTGGATGGTGTCTTGGAATGGCCTGGGTGTAGAAGTCTATTTATGCCTAACCAGAATGTTGTGGTTTCTGTTGATGCTTTTCCTGGAGTTTAAAGTAGTAGTTTTTTTATCAAGAAGTATTGATTTTTTAGTGGCATTTCTCAGCTGTCTAACGTTTTGATGATCTGTTGGGTTTTTAGAGTTTCTCCATTTAGACCAGATTTTATTTCTCAATAAGATTTTCTACCTAGTGTCTTTAGTGAGCCATGGAGCTGCTTTACTTCTAGTTCTTATAGGGTGGGTAGGGGCATGATATTCCAGGATTTGCAAAAATTTAGTGTTAAAATAGGTTAATGCTTCACCAAGAGGATGTTGCTTTAAGGATGACCAGTCACAGGCTTGAAGCTCTGCTTGGAAGCTTGCTGGATTAAAATGTTTTTTGTTCTGTGCAGTTTTAAAGATAGTTTGGTTGGGAATACAGGTTTTTTGTCTGATTATATAAGTAAGGCAGTGGCCACTAATATCATCAGGAAGGGTACCTGCTTTATAAGAGAGAGGATGGCTATTTACTAAGATCAAAACAGTGTAAGAAACTTCTCTGTGTGGAAGATTTTCAGAACATATATTTCTAGTTAATCATATAATTTTATTTAAAGTACATAAGGGTTATATATTATTATGACAGCTACTAAGTAGGGCAGGGCCAGCTCGAATGTCAAACTGATGGGGGAAGGGATGTGAATTTAACATGTGTACCAATAACACTTTGTTTTACAGCACAATAAACCACTCCCATGCCTGATAAAAAGTATATATATATTTAGAAAGCTTGTGAGGAAATTATTACTCTATTTTTGTTTTACTTGGATCACTTGTCTGTGTACTTAATAAAGGATTTTCGACTGGAAACAGACTGCCTGCCTTGCTTGGATTACTTTCGAATACTTAGTAATGCTGTACAATTATATATTTTCTATTATTACTTTTTGTTTTGTTTTGACTTAAGATGAGTTTACATTCACTACTTCTACTACTATTGTCTGATCTGATTAATATACAGTGATTAACTAGAAATATATGGACTGAAAATCTTCCACACAGAGAAGTTTCTTACACTGTTTTGTTTTTGGACCCACCACACTTTAGTGGGTTATTTTGAAACTTCGGTGATGCCACGGAGATTACTTGTTTTTTGTTTTTTTTTTGTTTTCTATTTCCTAAGATCCAGTCTAAGATACTTTCTTTGCTACTGGGTTTATGGATTCTGGTTGGGGTGGTAAGTTTGGGAAAAGCCATAAAGGTTAATATGGGTTGTAGATTTGGATGAAGTGAAGTTATTCCAATCTATATTAAAATCACCTAGTACAATGGTTTCTTGTGGGAAGGATCTAGAAAGCCAGCAGAGGATATTTTCTAGGATGTTAATGTTATTGCCTGGAGGTAGGTAGGAGCATATAATATATTTAGATTTACTGGCATTGATCTGAAGGTTAGAGATAAGGATTTCAGCATTACTATCTAAAGGTAGTTGCACATCTAAAGAAGTAATTTGTAACTCCGATTTGTACTGAATTGCTACCCCTCCACCCTTTTTGGTTGTTCGGTCTAATCTTAAGATGTTATAGCCAGGTGGGATGATTTCATTGTCCTTTATTACTGGTTTGAGCCACGTCTCTGTTAGACATAAGATATCAAATGAATGTATGTCTAGTAGACCGTGTAGTTGACTAACTTTATTGTTTAAGCTCCATATAATAAGGTGTGCTATGAGCAGAGAATTAGGGGTTCTAGTGGGGGTGAATGGGGTGTTTGTTTGGGGTAGGTAGGGATTTATAAGGGTGTTAATGTTTGGTCCTGGGTTGGGAAGAATGTTACCATGAAGTAGAGGGTGTTTCAGACTATGAGTAACCCTCAAGAGTTTACAGAAAATGTTTTGTGACTTTCTGGCTTGGAGGTAAGTCATATGGGTTACCTTGTTAAACTTAGGTACAAGGTAGGTTGAGGTAGATGTTATGTTTCAATGGCTTTGGAAGTCTGACTTAGTAGAAATGTTTGCTTTAAGGGATGGTGGGACCCAGTATATTCTAAATTTTCACATAAGGTAAGAATATAGGGTACAAATAGGATGGGTAATAGGGCAAGTAAGAGAGATAGGTTAGTAAGTTTTGGTTTGTAGGTTAAGGGCATAGTAGTGGAGAAGATAGAATTTGGGTTAAACTGGAGGGCCAGATAAGGAATTTGTTTGGAATGAGATAGTATTTCAGGGGAAGTAGAGTGCTTAGCAGTCTGACAAATGGGTGTGTGAGAGTTAATATGAAAAGTGAGTACTGAATGGTATTAGCTAACAAGGGAAGGGGTGTGGCCTGAGAAGCATAAATGGAATACTGGGGTTGGGATTTGGGGGTAGGGTATTGGAGTGGAGTGAGCCCGCAGGGTGAATGGAGCGGGTTAGAGCAGGTGAAGGAAGATTCTGCAGAGACAATCTGTGTGTAGCAGAATTCCTGTGGCACTCATGAAAGTAGCAGGTGAGTAGGTTGTGATAATGCAACTATGTGGGAGTTCAGGGATAGTAGAGTGAAAAATGAGGAGTATAGTTGGATGGAGGGGGAAGAAACACTGAAGAGTAGTGTAATACAGCAGGAAGATTGGAAAGATAGTCAGAGATCAAGTATGGGAAAAAAGTGGGGTAAAGGATGCAGCAACAGCCTTGGTTAGAGTGCCACCTAGTGGGCAAAGAGTAAAGTACAGTAATAGGTAGCACACTGGTACCACAGTAAATTCCACGATCCACACTTGATTTAAATAAAAGCACAAGCTCTTTATTTCAACAAGGCAAAGACAATATGTTGAGCGCTTTCATGTATAAAATACACTTCATCAGAACACTTAATAAGCCCAAAGGCTCTCTATAAATACTTAAAAAACCGCCAAAATTAATTGTTTAAGAACTACACCCTCACCATTTCTTAAAAGCACAGTACATACTTCCCCACTTGTAATACATACAAACCATTAAATGCAACATTCATTACCATTGCAGGTAAATTTGTACACATAAAAATCTGATCTTTATCAAAAAACAGTATTATACATTATTGTACAAATTAAAAATAACACAATAACATTCTCAAATATTGTCACTTAATTCAAGTTTATCTTGACATCTGTCCTTAAAGACAGGGTTCCTTAAATACAAGGCTCAACTGTTTACTGAAACACTACCTATAAATGCCTTAAGATAATCTTTGTATAAAGGCAGCAAAATTCTGTATACATATTTTACAAGTTATATACTCCTAATAAGATTTTTAATGCAATTCTACAGACAAGATTTAACTATTACATATGTTATGTATTCCTGATCAAGGGTTTTGTGGGGATCATGTCATTTAAACCTGGAAGGCAGGCTGCATTTAATTTCAACTGCCATTTTATTTCTTTCTCTCCCACTGTTCTCTTAATATCCCCACCCCTCGGATTCTCCCTTACTACTTCCAAAATTCCAAATTTAAACTTATCACATATTTTACTTTTGGAAATGTGTCGAAATAAGGCGTTGTTCTCGTCCCTCTTCCCTATACAGTAAATATGATCATAAATTCTGTTTTTTAATAGTCTGTCGGTTTTCCCGACGTAAAAACAGGGACAAGAACAACACATAGCTAAATAGATCAAATGCTTAGTGTTACAATTGCCATAGGCAAACCTAATTTTGTTGTTATTAATGTTTTTTAAAGTGCAACAAACATCCTCGCAGATAAAGGCACATTGCGAACATCTACCACATTTCCTAGTCCCCCCTCTCTGTATGTTATTACTCCCCCCTTGTCTATTGGCCTTCCATTCAATAAGGTTTTTAATATTTGGTCCTGTTTTATATACAAAGGTGGGTCTGTCACTGACAAAAATCTTTAATGGACTCATCACTGGTAATGATGTTCCAATTGAAAGTAATGATTTTTTTAACATCACCTGCATGTTTTCCATACTTGACAATGTAAGACTTCAAGTATTCATTGGTACCTTTGTTGTCTTGACATTTCTTGCTGGTATCAGGAAGAACTAACCCCTTCCCCAAAAGTGGTGTATACTTTTTCCCCCATTCCTGTATCACAAACCTGGTCACATCCGTAATCAAATTGGGTGGATACCCCTTGTCCCTAAACATTCTCCCTATGTGGTTGATTTCCAACTCCATGTCCGCACGAAGCGTTGTCATCCTAGCAGCCCGAATACACTGCCCTTTGATGATGCTACGTTTCTGTGAGTAGGGGTGACTACTATTAAAATCCAAATACCCATTGCTAAATGTGTCCTTTCTGTAGATCTTAGATTGAAAGGACACCCCATCATTGAATATGTACACATCGAGATAGTTGATTCGTTTTAGGACGTTTGATGTCAGGCCGTTCACCAGGACGCTTGATGTCAGCACATTTGCTTTCAGTGTCGGACCACGATAGTTCGGATGACATCCCTAATGGGCAGAGGTCTGCTGTGGTTTCTAATTCTGCCCCGGTGGATTCGTGCACCAACGAGGG
The DNA here is from genome assembly GCF_019279795.1 of Protopterus annectens. Taxonomy (NCBI): domain Eukaryota; kingdom Metazoa; phylum Chordata; order Ceratodontiformes; family Protopteridae; genus Protopterus; species Protopterus annectens. The sequence continues at coordinate 147,789,109 of NC_056735.1, read as the reverse complement.
TATTTTTAGCAACATACACGGATCGCATAATGCTATGGAGGATCCGATACTCATTTCGGGTGCTAAACCCAAGCGGGCACCACCCAAGAGGACTTACTCAGTAAAAGATGGGTTTCAGGCTGGAACCTTGGACTCTATGGATGGAATGGTGAAACCAGCTGTACGCAACCACAGCGAAGCAGGTAGTTTTAACACCAAAGCTAATTTGGACAGATTTTCAAAGCTACCGTTTGAATTTGGTTGTGGTCCTAAAAATACCAATGACAATTTAAGAAATAATTTTGTAAATAAAGGTAATCAGTCATTAAAGAGTATGATTTTTGAGTTTGGTAACAAACTTAATAAAATCAAAAGTATACAGATAGACAACATGTATCTACGCAAATGTTTGGAAAGTAATATCATTCCCATGGGTCTTCGTTTTTTTAAACAACCCATAGGGATTGATATGAACACTGTAAATATTAAGAAATGTGAAGAAATGTTTAATAGTTTTGGAAAACAGTTTATTGAGTTTATATTGTCATGTAATGATCATAAACTTAGTAGTTTATTGGAAGAGGTGGACAAGGACAATTATACCATTACACATGATTTATTATTTTCACAATGGGACAAACTGTATGAAAAACAGTATGTATATGCTGAGAGTAATGGTAGAAAAAGTTTTGATAGGAAATGTAAGAAGTTTTCCAGGGATTTAAAACAATTTGAGAATGGTACTATGTATAAATGGAATAGAAATTTTTCAGCCCCCAATGGTGCATTTTACAAAGGCCCTAGTAATACTGCTAATTGTGTAGACTCGCCTAATGTCCCAGGTGTGGATGATTTTTTATACCAGGAGACTGGGAGGGGACAAAAATGGCAACATGCAGGGAAGAAACAGAGTTTCAACAAATGGGGGCACCAGTACAGGGAACAATAAATTCCAGTGGTGTTGGTAACAAGGAAGTAGTGGTGAACAGTACTAATAACATTATAAACATTGATGGGGACATTAAGGTATACAACTATACTCCCTTTCCAGTTAACAAGGAACACTTTCGAGTTTTTACTAAAGGGATGAAATATACACCTAGCCAACCCTTGGATGTGGTTGACACCCTGGTTGAATTAAAATTGTTTCTAAGGAAACTAAACTTGGGAATATTTTTTCGTGACAAAAAGGGTGTTAGTGTATCAAAGAATTCACTTAAGAAGAAAAGTTCATTTACACCCCCTACACACAAAACATTAACATCTTTTGAGAATGTAGTTAGCAAAGAAATCTATTCTCTGTGTAAGCAAACGAACAATACACCATCCTGTAGCAGTTATGATAAACATCTGGGGGAAACATTAGATACTCTAAGTGAAAATAATATCAGGATCATGTCTGCTGACAAAGGGGGTGGTATAGTGTTTTACGATCAGAATGCATACACAGTAAAGATTTTTGATATTCTCCGCAACATTACACAATATGAGGTAGCAAGTTTAAATCAGGTCAATATCGCCCATCATAGGATCGATTTATTCTTGGAAGAGTTTTTGTTGGATGAGAGAATTGATGAAGAGCTCTACAAATTTCTTAAGGTTGATTTTCCACAATTGGCTACAATATTCGGAATTCCGAAGGTGCACAAGGATGTGCTGAACCCCCCTTTTAGACCTATTATCGCAGGCAGTTACAGCAAAACCTTTCCTTTTGGTAAAGTGGTTGATTTTTGGTCAAAACATACTCTTGAAGGGTGTCAGCACATTATCAGAGATTCGTGGGAATTTCTGGGGATTTTCACCCAAGAGTTATGGAGTTCAGATATGATCTTTGTCACGATTGACATCAAGGATCTTTTCTCCTGTATCCCCAAGGATGAGGGGTTGGACAGATTTACAGCTAGTTTAAGGAAACACAGTGGGTTAAGTTGGGAGAAGATTCAGCTTATTTCTGAATTCACTGAAATTGTACTTGACAACAACTTCATTTTCTTTGAAGGTGAATATTTTCGACAAATCTCTGGTGTGGCTATGGGGGCAGCCTGCGCCCCCATTTATGCCAACCTTGTGCTCCTGGATTGGGAGGAAGAGTTTGTGTTGAATAGTGGGTGGATGGAAAATATATCCTGCTATGTCCGTTACTTGGATGACTTGTTTTTGTTATGGAAGGGGGACACTACTTCATTATCTAAATTCATTGAATATATTAACCAGACTACTACCTATTTAGAGTTTGTACACCAATACCATACGAGTGGAATCAACTATCTCGATGTGTACATATTCAATGATGGGGTGTCCTTTCAATCTAAGATCTACAGAAAGGACACATTTAGCAATGGGTATTTGGATTTTAATAGTAGTCACCCCTACTCACAGAAACGCAGCATCATCAAAGGGCAGTGTATTCGGGCTGCTAGGATGACAACGCTTCGTGCGGACATGGAGTTGGAAATCAACCACATAGGGAGAATGTTTAGGGACAAGGGGTATCCACCCAATTTGATTACGGATGTGACCAGGTTTGTGATACAGGAATGGGGGAAAAAGTATACACCACTTTTGGGGAAGGGGTTAGTTCTTCCTGATACCAGAAAGAAATGTCAAGACAACAAAGGTACCAATGAATACTTGAAGTCTTACATTGTCAAGTATGGAAAACATGCAGGTGATGTTAAAAAAATCATTACTTTCAATTGGAACATCATTACCAGTGATGAGTCCATTAAAGATTTTGTCAGTGACAGACCCACCTTTGTATATAAAACAGGACCGAATATTAAAAACCTTATTGAATGGAAGGCCAATAGACAAGGGGGGAGTAATAACATACAGAGAGGGGGGACTAGGAAATGTGGTAGATGTTCGCAATGTGCCTTTATCTGCGAGGATGTTTGTTGCACTTTAAAAAACATTAATAACAACAAAATTAGGTTTGCCTATGGCAATTGTAACACTAAGCATTTGATCTATTTAGCTATGTGTTGTTCTTGTCCCTGTTTTTACATCGGGAAAACCGACAGACTATTAAAAAACAGAATTTATGATCATATTTACTGTATAGGGAAGAGGGACGAGAACAACGCTTTATTTCGACACATTTCCAAAAGCAAAACATGTGACAAGTTTAAATTTGGAATTTTGGAAGTAGTAAGGGAGAATCCGAGGGGTGGGGATATCAAGAGAACAGTGGGAGAGAAAGAAATAAAATGGCAGTTGAAATTAAATGCAGCCTGCCTTCCAGGTTTAAATGACATGATCCCCACAAAACCCTTGATCAGGAATACATAACATATGTAGTAGTTAAATCTTGTCCGTAGAATTGCATTAAAAATCTTATTAGGAGTATATAACTTGTAAAATATGTATACAGAATTTTGCTGCCTTTATACAAAGATTATCTTAAGGCATTTATAGGTAGTGTTTCAGTAAACAGTTGAATCTTGTATTTAAGGAACCCTGTCTTTAAGGACAGATGTCAAGATAAACTTGAATTAAGTGACAATATTTGAGAATGTTATTGTGTTATTTTTAATTTGTACAATAATGTATAATACTGTTTTTTGATAAAGATCAGAGTTTTATGTGTACAAATTTACCTGCAATGGTAATTAATGTTGCATTTAATGGTTTGTATGTATTACAAGTGGGGAAGTATGTACTGTGCTTTTAAGAAATGGTGAGGGTGTAGTTCTTAAACAATTAATTTTGGCGTTTTTTTAAGTATTTATAGAGAGCCTTTGGGCTTTTTAAGTGTTCTGATGAAGTGTATTTTATACATGAAAGCGCTCAACATATTGTCTTTGGCTTGTTGAAATAAAGAGCTTGTGCTTTTATTTAAATCAAGTGTGGATCGTGGAATTTACTGTGGTACCAGTGTGCTATTTCGTCAATTGTTGCCTCCACAGTGTTTCTTGGGATTTACAGTAATAGGTAGCTATGGCGGAGATAGTTGGTAGTGCTGGCTTCAATAGTACTCAAAGGAGAGAAGGTCAGTATTAAAGGGGTAGGGAGAGGTATGGCTGCTGGATTCCTGGCTCGGTCACTAAAATACATACAAGACAAAGTAATTACAAAAAAAGGTCAGCTTAGCAATTAGGTTTAGGGAAGAACATACGTTCATATTCACTTTGGAACTGGGAGTTTGTTCTAGGCAGTAGGTTTCTTTGAGCTGACTCTGCAGTGTCAGAAATTAAATTAAAGGGGTCCTTAAAGACCAGGCAGTTAAGTTCCCAATTCGTAGTGCAGGAGAGGAGGTAGAAAGTTTCGTATTCACTTTGGAACTGGGAGTTTGTTCTAGGCGGTAGGTTTCTTTGAGCTGATGCTGGAGTGTCAGAAATTAATTGAAAGGGGTCCTTAAAGACAAGGCAGGTAGGTTCCCAATTCTTAGTGCAGGAGAGGAGGTAGAAAGTTTTGTATTCACTTTGGAACTGGGAGTTTGTTCTAGGTGGTAGGTTTGTTTGAGTTGACGCTGGAGTGTCAGAAATTAAATGGAAGGGGTCCTTAAAGACCAGGCAGGCAGGTTCCCAATTCTTAGTGCAGGAGAGGAGGTAGAAAGAGTAGAAGAGTTCCTCCGGGCCAGGGACTATGTCTACAGAAAAACACTGAAAATCCACTTGTTCGAAAACAAACAGTGGATTCTCGGTTTCGCGAAAGTGCACTTCCGCAAAGTATGGTTCAATGAACCATTAAGGTACACAGGTGCTGAAGCACACTACAGTGGGGAAAGGGAATTAACGTGTTTCCCCACTGTGGTGTGATCTCGGAGTTGGTATATTTAAGTAGGGTGGTGTCGGGGGCCACAGTTTTAGTGTTTTTCATTAGTTCGTTGAACCGATGTTCGCGGAAGTGCACTTTTGCTGAAATGCACTTTCGCGTATCCATGGGTCTACTGTTTATATTTGAAGAAGTGAGTTTTCAAATATATACAA
>NC_056735.1:147741699-147779199 GCF_019279795.1 Protopterus annectens | reverse complement strand
GGGCGAGACATTCCGGAAAAAGCCTAAGATACTAGAGGGACAAAGGCCTAAAGTAGGGACAGATTTTAAATATTGCTCTTATTAAGTTATAATTTAGTGAGAATGTCAGGATCTGTGCTAGCATGCAATTTCTGAAGGACACAAAGTCTGAAACTGAAGTGTATGCTATTATTTAGTGATGTCAGTCCTTAGTGATTCATGAGAAAACCACAAATTTTGTTAGGAGCAGACCAAAAATATAAGGTAAAAAATGTAAACATTCTGCAAATATCTGGACGGTTGAGAAGTACGATGTGCAGTTCCAGTCCACCACATATCCTGTCCAGCTGATCCTTCTTGTACACTCTGGACGCAGATATAGACATGATGCAATCTCTCTCCTCATTGGCCCAAGCCTCTGTAATGCCCCCGCTCTTGTCAACTTGCCTTTCATCTAAGACCATTTATACCTTCATCCTCTTATTCATACACCCATTAAACAATAATGTTCTCCATATCCCTTCTCCTTTCCCTAATGCTCTATACCATAATGCCACGAATGGTTTACTTGTCATTTAAGCTGGTGCTTATATTACACCATGCAAAGAACATGATTGATGAACCTCTAACACCAATTACCATCAACATCAGGTAGACACTATCAGCCAAATGAGCCATTTTTTTATGTTTTTGACTTTTTTTTTATTTTGGTTGCTACTCCCACCCCAGGTATTGGCAAGTTGCTTTTGATGTCATATGGGCAACCAAGTCCAGATATTTCTGATTTGTCACTAAAGAAATAAAAATGAAACATTCCTATTTTCTGCAACAGCTGTCTGCTGCTATCTGAGCTGCACTGCATGTCCTCGAGGCTTGCAGCTCATGGGAAGGATGCACACACATTAACACACACACACACACACACACACACACACACACACACACACACACACACACACACACACACATACATATATAGACACACACACTCGCACACACACGCACACACACACACACACACACACACACACACACACACACACACACACACACACACACACACACACACACACACATTGTCCCTTACAGATGTTAGTGTGTGAGTCACTGGTGCATCTGTGGAATGGAAGGTGACAATGACAGACTGAGAACTGTGGTGCAACGTGGCAGCAGATATTGCAAGCTAGCATCTCACATTTTGTATTTTTTGTTGGAGATATTTATTGCACTGAGGCAGGCTGATGTAATTGTTTGGTTACATTTTCAAATTAAGGAGAATATATGTGCTTTTTAGTGTTTGCCAAATGCAATTTCATATAATAGGAAGCTAAGAATCTTTACATATTTAATAAGTAATTCAGTATCAGAACCTTGTTTCATCGAAGTAGCAAATCAATGAACTCTATTGGTACATTATTTCTATAATAACCATGAAAATGTGTATCATTTAATACACAATATGTGTGCCTGGTTCTATTCTGTAGGTCACAACAATTAGCTTTGAATGAAACATAGTGAATGCATCCTGCAGAATTTTATTTGCTTGATGGTAGGTGTAAAATGCTACTCATCCCAGTAAACTTCATTACAGTCTGGGTACAACTTGAAAGGATCCCTTTGCAACCATATACAAAAAGTATCTGATTTTTTAATGAATAAAATGGATTTAAACATTCAGTCCTGTAATCTGATTATTTTTATAAAAAGAATTTCAGGTAGCATTTCAGTGTAGAAGTACTTTCGATCAAGGCATTATCAATATTTTGACTGTCACATTTAGAAAAAGTTTAGTTTCTTTGTTTACTTCATCCTGCGCTGCCATGTAATATTTCATATAATTATTTGTAAGCTGCTGTATTCCAGCATCTTACCCTGTCATGAGGGATGACATTTCATCCTTTCTTCCATTTAACGATAGAACTGTCTTAGTTCCAGAAATGAAACAAAGATGGAATACATTACATGTATATCTTCTCTTGTGCCAGTCTTGGTCAGTTTTTGAGTTCTGCGAACAGGTAATAGACATACACAGACTGATGCATATATCCTCTGCTACATTTTACATTCACTTGGATTCCCCACTTTTGTTAAGCCAGGTGTTACTGCATGAGAAAACAGAATAATATCAGACGTGCATCTGTTGCAGCCCATAGAAAGGAAAGTCAAGCTCCTTTTGTACGTACCAGCTAACATAAAACAAGTTGTGTTTTCCTGAGTTATAATCTATAGTTTAAAGGCACCGAGGTGAGTTTATCCTTATTTTCTGTGCTAGCAGTACAGACTATTTGTGCAAACAAAAATTATTTATTGACTGTTAATATCTATATCTATAACTATGACTAGATCGATAGACACAGATATGCAGATTTATTTCTGTACCTGAGCAAAACACACTGACACCTCAGCTCAAAGAAGGTGTCCACTATTGTTCCTTAAGAGCTGTTGCCTCCTGTTTACCTGGTTTCATTTGTGTTAACTGAATTCGTGCTTCGGGTTGCTTTAAAAATGTTACAGAACCTGTTCTGCCAAAGGAATTTGAAAATCATATGCACTGGATAGCAGTTGTCACATAATAAGCCGACTTAAACTTTTGATGTAAGACATATTAAAGTGCTTAGCGAACCAAGCACTACTAACCCAGGCACTATGGCTCAGAAACTTTCAACCTTCTTGTTTTAGGAAGTGCCATTACCTGCATTTTAATTGTTTTAATCATTGCATTTGTTCCTTTAATGTTATTTGAACAGTATAAATGATATGTTTCTTATATTGTTTCACTCCTAGGACAATCCTCTACCAAGGTGCTGTGGCCTAAGCCTGTCTTTAATATTTGCATGTTGTATATTATATTAGTATATTTTTCTTAATACTTACATTCAGTGCTAGTCTTGTGTGTGGGATAAGTCACTATTGGCAAATTGTATTTATTTATTTTATTAATTTCAAATTTGTTTACTGTCATAGACTACTAATATATGAGAAAAGTTTCAGGCTCATATTAGCAAACAGTAGTTTCTAAGAGATCATGCAAACATGAATATAAAAGTTGAACTAATTAATATACAGTATTTTCACACTATGCAAAGTCCACACCAGTAGGTAATATGATAGTCTATAACTATGACTTGTTGTTGTAGAATATATGTGTTAATGGGAGATTATTAAATATTAAGCACACATACCTGAAAATTCAGAAATGTCCCATCCATAATCGAGGCAAAGCCAGCACTGTAAGTGCCTGACAAGCACAGAGGGTCACTAAGTATGCATGCTACCAGGCCAGAGTGCATGATGATGAACTGCTTCTTGCAGCTGCAGTAGGGACCTGCAGGAAGTTCATGTTACACCAACACATGGACAGAGTACAGTACAAGCGCATGTTGGAAATATTGATCATGATCGAGAATCTAGGTTAGTCGTCACAAAACCATGTGCACAGATAGTAATTCTAAGGTGCTGCTCTCTTGTTATAACACATGGCTACATATATGTGAAGAAATGTCTCTGGAAGGAAATAAGGGAAGTATGCCCAAGGGGGGTGGGGATGGGTTGCAGTAGTAAGACAAGAGAAGCAAGCAGAAATGGACAGAAGACTTTGAACGGAGGTGATGAACAAATCATGAATACAGAACACAATAGAGAAGGAAGTGTGACACGTACACACGGATGGTGATGTGAAATATTGGAACTTAGAAAATGCAAAACTTGGGGAAGGCAGGATATGAAAAGCAACAGAATGTACTGACCTGCACCAGTGCTGTTCATAATCAGTGTTTTATCAGTGTACCTGAACTGTAATGTGAATCTTATGAACCAAAATAAAATTTCTGCAACCCTGAAGGGATTTTAATCATCAACTCCATCCATTTACACTCTACCCAAGCCTGACTTCACAAGGTTAACCAGAGATGCACTCAAACTGAGGCAGTCAGGGAAGCACACTGCAGGTTAATGTTACATATTCACAGACTGGAAGCAGAACAAAAAGATAGGCCTCAAGTGACTTGAGCCCATTACCCCAAGGTGACCATTTTGTACCAGGACCTAAACTGGGACACTTGAGGGCTGCCCCGGAAAGCTAGATCTGCAATCCCATTCTCCCAGCCCCCATGGGAGTGGAGATAGGGCAGCCATGCCATCTCACACCAGGGCAGGCAAGTTGGCCTCCCATCCTTCACCAGACATTGTGGGGACACCACTCTGTAAATAGCGCCACCCAGGAGGCAAGAGGCCACATGCCAGGAGGCTTAAAGGGATGCACATTTTTTGGCACCTGGCACCATGGGGGTGAGAGACTGAGGTGTGCTGCAAAAAGTGCAGAGATGGGGGGACCCAGGGCCATCTCCCCTGCGAGTTTGAAAGCCCTAGGTGCAAGGCAAAGTGGAGAACCGGTGTCACAGAAGTCTGGATGAGAGACTGTCTCAGGCTTGGTGGCCCAACAGAGTTCCATGAGGCTGGGAAGATCCCCTGAGAGGCACCAAGTGCATGCATGACACTGCATGATTTGGCAGCAGTTAGGAGATGTGTAACCATGGAAAAGAGCTCTCTCTCCTGGGTAGAAATGGAACCCCAGAGGGGGTCAGTCCCGATGGAAGTCTGGAAGGAAGAAATAGAGAGGTGGAAAGATCTCACCTGAGTGAGAGGTTATGGACCATGCTCCCTCTGGGACAGAAGTCTGGAAGGGGGAGAGAGGCAGATAGTGGCAGGGCTGGGCGAGCTCTTGCCTGAATGAGGGGGGGTCAAGCAGAGTTCCCACAACAGAAGTCCTTAAGGGAGCGCTAGGGTGGACAGCAGCAGGACCTGGAGAGCTTCTGCCTGAGTGAGTGGGGTCAGGCACAGCCCCCCCCATGATGGAAGTCCTTAAGGGAGCAACTGATGGACAGTGGTGGGGCCTGGGGAGCTCCTGCCTGTGTGAGTGGAGTCAGGCAGAACTCCCGATGATGGAAGTCCTTGAAGAGCCAGGGTGGACAGCAAAGGGGCCTGGAGAGCTCCTGCCAGGGCAAAGGTATCCAACTTCACCCCGTAACTGACAGCATCCTTATAAAATCTCAAAGACCCCAGAGCTGCCCTGGATGGAAAAACAGGGGGACTCTGAAGCCTTCATGAGAGAGGGTCTGCCCCTCAGCAGCTGAGGGGAGTTCCAGAGGAGTGGACAGAATCAGAGGAAAGCTCCCCTGAGAGGGTCTGAGGGCATGAGCAATCTGGCATGATTTGGCAGCCTGCAGGAGACATGCAGGAGGTGGAATCCCCAGACATGGGAGGGCCATGGCCGGGGAAGGTCTCTTGGCCAGGTCGAAGGGGAGAACTGTAGGGTTTGTCCCTGACAGAAGTCAGTACGGGATCACCAGACAGATGGGTGTAGGGCCTGGAGAGCTCCTGCCTGGGTGAGTGGGGTGAAGCAGAACCCCTCCACAATGGAAGTCCTTGAGGGAGTGACTGACTGATGGTAGCAGGGCCTGGAAGGCTCCTGCCAGGGCGAAGGCATCTAACCTTACTCCATACCCAATGGCATCCCCAAAAAAGGACATAGTCCCCAGATCTGCTTAGGATGGGAAAGCATAGGGACTGGCCACCCTAGGAAGCCAAGTCACCATTCAGACTTTGCGGTCTAAACTGGGACATTTTTGTGTCCCAAAGACAATATTTGGGATTCCGGGACAGAGACTTCCAAACTGAGACTGTCCTGGAAAAACTTGGACCATTGGTCACCTTGTATTACCCTCTTCAGCTATGTGTTACCTAGCACTGTATTAAGAAAGTAAATCAGAGAAGCACTCATACTGAATGTGTAAAGGTAGCACATAGCTGGTAATCATACTTAATTTGTAAAGGCAGCACATAGCTGGTAAATATTATACACTTCAAACAAAAAACAAAGACGCAGTTAACTGATGAAGTGGTGTATAGTGCTAACAACAACCAAGAAAAAAACAAAATGTACCAACAATCACTAATACTCCACCAATATTGCTCCTTCACTAGATTAGTGCTTTAGTATGTACACCTGTGATGAACTTCATCAGATAAAAACTCATCCCAATAGTGAATTTAGATGCTAAAACCTTCCTGTCCATGTAATCAAAGCTAGCCAATGTCATGTAAGTTTATTATGTTGTTTCCCCAAAAAGGGTGCTAGGGGAATGACGTTCATGACAAGTGTAAGAACAAAAGCACTAATCTATTAAAGGAGCAGTGTTGGTGTAGTATCAGTAAATATTGCACACTGTAAGCAGAAAGAACAGGCAAGTCTCAAGGGATTTGAACCCATTACATTCTTCAGTGATATTCGACCCGGTGACGCGTTAACAAGATGAGATAGGGAAGCACTCACACCAAATGTGTCAGGGCAGCACATAGAAAGTGAATGCTACACATAACAGAATGGAAGTAAAAGGATATAGGCCTCACTGGATTTTAACCTATTACTCTCTTGACTGATATTCTGCCAAGCACTCCTTTAATAAGTTAGACAAGCGTTAACATTGAATGTGTCAAGGAGTCACAGATGAATGTTATACTTTTGCAGAATGGATACAGAACAAAAAGACATACCTCAAGGGATTTGAATCCATCACACTCTTTACTAATACTTTAACCAGTACTGCATTAACAAGATGAGCCAGAAAGGCATGTACACAAAAGGTGCCAGGGAGCACATAGCAGGTAAATGTTATGCATTTGCAGAATGAAAACAGAACTAAAAGACAGGCTTATTTGTGATGCCGATGCCATCCAAAGCCAGTTTACTTAGCACATGACAACAGCTAGATTTCATTGTTGTTATACAATGAGCAGTGCTAGTTCTTGTTGGTTGTACATGGGCAATGATAGTGGTCTTTGTGACCAGACATGTACAGTAGGACCACAAAAAGTTTAGCGATTTAGAAGCCCTATATGGGCATGCATATAGTGTGTTTATCTATACTTTGACCAGATTAAAGGCTAGAAATGAAAGTATAGGAAAGAGATAAAAGGTGAAGCAAGCAGAGCATAGAACAGAAGGTGAACAAATAAGTGCTGAGCAATATTAAGGTGGGGAAAGCGGCAATGCCTTTTTTGTTGGACAAATGCCCATTTTTTTCATGAAGACAATGGAAAGTTGGGGAAGGGAGGAAAGGAAGTAAGAGGAAGGTAAGACAGATTAGATAGCAGTTAAAGACAGACATGATGGACATGATCTGGCATAACACAATGGTGAAGGAGACGGCAGATAAACAGTAGGATGACAGTGGTGATGGATGGACTGAGCAACCAACAAGGGTGGCCATGGGTACACAAAAGAGAGGAACATCAAGCTAAGGGGTGGATTTGGGTGTTCACAAATGCAGTCTCTGCCAGGAAGACCCAGTGGGATATTACTTGTCTCCCTAGGTAATGTCACCACTAATCAGTGGCTCAGAAAGTGGAGCCAGCACAGAGCATGTTCTCCATTTGGCAAATATGGGTATCCAATATCCTGTCAAGTATATCCCTTAAAAGCTCAACCAGCTTCCCACTGGTGACACATGTGTCACCTCTGCACTGCTACTGGTAGGTACAACTGTATCAGATGCACATGCAGGGCTACCTTTAGGAAGTAGTGCAGAAAGGGCATGAGATGTGGAAACAACTGTGGCAGACTGAGACACAGATGTGCTGGACACCTCCGGTGGTGGTGGTACTGGTGGTGGTACTGCTGCTGCTGCTGTTGTCACTTGTGGAGGATGACAGGCCTTGCTGGTGGGATAGGTGTAGTTTGCACCTATCCCATAAAATAAAGGGAAAAAAACAAAACAAGAAATAAAACTAAATAAATGCATGTAAGCGAAAGGATAGTGGCAAAGATGGGACGGGAACAAAAGTAACAACAAATGAAAATTGCATTTCTAACTTTAATGATGGTGCAGTTAAACAGAATACATTTTTAAATTAGTAAATAATCAAGAACTTCAGAAGGCTATTTGTATGTATGTATGTACCTACTCCAAAAGCCATCCCACATGCAGTCTGACTGATACAATATTAATAGAATGAGCTATTTAGCCAGATCAATGTATGCCTATGATCAGAGATGCAATTTGATGTCTGTGAATACTGTATATATACAAAGTAAACATACTGCTCAGACATACATACTTCAATTACAGGGGATAGGCAAAGGAAATCAACTTCTGTTGTATACTAGTAAATATCCAGCACACAACTAATTATGGTGTTATATACATGGACTGTGTACTACTGCACTGATATTACTATACAGAAAAAATATATGTGAAATCTTTTTAATGAGAACACAAGTATGGGGCAGGAAATTAAAGCCACAGGCATCCTTACAATGCAAGAACAAAAAGAGTTATGTTGCACTTGTCCACCAATACAGGAGGAGACATGCAGCAACACATTTCTAACATTGCACAGTCATACTGCCAGCATAGAGCTGTGCCAGTTCAGACATATGTGGCATTGTTGTGTGAAAGTTATACATGTTTTGAATACCGCTGCTGTTAAAGCCAGACATTTTTGTATGATAGCATGTATACTCATCTTACGTGCTCCAGTCTTCTTCTGTGCATCTGCCTATCCATTTGGATATGTTCGGGGTTAGAGACAAAAAGAGAACATAATGTAAAATCTGTGGATATTACACAGTGGCAGGCTCTTTCTGTATGTAAAATAAATTATGCTTTCAGTGCAGAGGTGGTGCCTACTCACAGTGCAGAGGTGATGGCTGCTCACAGTGCAGAGGTGGTGGCTACTCACAGTGCAGAGGTGGTGGCTACTCACAGTGCAGAGGTGGCGGCTGCTCACAGTGCAGAGGTGGTGCATGCTCACACTACAGAGGTGGTGCCTGCTCACAGTGCAGAGATGGTACCTTCTCACAGTGCAGAGGTGGTACCTGATCTTTAACTTTATTCTCCCATCAGCAAAGGAGGTGCCTCATGTCACTGTAATGATGACAGTGCTGTTCCCAGTGTGTAAGATGCTGGTAGCAGGGTGACAGCCTTGCCCATACTGTTCCAAGTTTCAGCCTTATTCTGAGGCTCTTTGTAGTCCTACTACATAAGCCTCTGACTATATTTTTTGTGGTGGATGTCCAAAACAAAATTTGGACCCCTCCTCACACTACCTCTGTGCTCTAAAAGGAGCATTATCCTTTCCATCTCCAGCCATTGTGTCTCACCTTGAAGAATCTTGGAAAAACTGGCAGACAATTAGCACTCAAAACAGTTCCTATATTTCCCATCTGTTGTGCACTGATGGACACTAAGGGGCATCTAGTTTGCACGACAGATGGTAAACTCACATAATATAGGTACTGTATCATAAAATAAAGAGTGAGAAAAAAAATGAAACAAATGCATGTAAGAGAAAAGCTAGTGACAGAAGGTGACAAAACATAAATAACATTTTGAAAATTGCATTTCTAACCATGATGATGATGCAGTAAAACTGCATACATTTTTCATAGCAGCAAAATGGAAAATGGCACTTTACAGTGTGACACATGGCAGTCCTCTATTCCTGCATATGCTGTTGGAAGTTATGTGTTCTACAGTGACTCCATCTGCAGATAGTTAAATATAGCATAACAATTCCCTCACCCATAAAAGCTTTGACTATCAATGCACAGTGCTACCCACAGAGCCTCTAGTGCATGCAAGGCATCTTGTAGCCATCTGTATGATGTTTATTAAGTGTAGTCGTTGCAAATATTAAATGATTCAGAAACAATAGTGAATTGAGTCCCGCTAAGGATAATCATCATGCCCAGAGATGTGAATCGATATAAGTATGATGAGAAGCCCAAATCCTCATTGCACTACAGAACAAAATGCTGGTAAAGGAGTTTGAGTCCTGCTAAAGATGCTTTTGATGAATTTTTACTTCTGTCTGTGATATCAGTTTATGTTAGGTAAGTACTTCTCCCAAATCCCTTCCTTTGTACAATTGCTGCTTTTCACTGCTCTTTCCCTGATACTTATGAGAGATGCTGATTTGTTGGTACTTTTAAATGTCTTGGCCTAAAGTATGCTGGTGTGTACATTGCAAGTGTACTGAAAGTAGTAGTCTGAAGGATTGCCAAAGTAGATGAAAGACATCCCTCTAACCTCATATTCAGAGTACTGTTGAATACTATTTTGGTGCTGTATGGCTTGCCTGTATGTTACTAGACACAACCTTTGTAGCAGTGCTACTGTAAATGTATGTATTCTTGTTCAGTTGCACTTCTGTGTTTTTGTTTGTGAGGACAACACCTACATGCCTGACATTTATTTAAAGATTGTGGATGCTGATATCTGTCAGACTCAAATACAGCATGGTATAATGCCTAGCAGAATAGCAGTGGTGTAATGTTTGTAAGGCCAATGCAGGAATAAGGCTGTTAAATTCCACTCTTTTCCGTACCAACACAGGTATGCCTAAAAATTCAGGGCACACAGAGAAAAAGCTCTGCATCTATTGGCTAATCCACATCTACCAACAAGCCAAAATTCACAGATGCTGAGAATGAAGGTGTTACAGGTCTTCCATTTCCATGGTTAACATCTCTTTTCTGTCCATACTTCTGACCACCCTTACCATGACCAAGCATAGACTAAAATTGCCAGTAATCTCAATACAGTGGGTGTTCAGAACCATGAAAACAAAAACACCCACTAGGGCAGATACCAAAAAGAAAAAATGCTGCTCCACAAAGTCCAATAAATATCCAAAGGATAAGCAAAATTCACCAACGAAGTAAGATTTAATTGCAAGAACAGACTGGCAGGTACAGACTAAGCACACAAACGCTTTCGCCAACAATTCGGCTTCATCAGAGTCATCACTTAAAACAAACCAATGCTTTTTAAAAAAAGACATCCACCACCTTGGTTGAACATCATACCACCCCCCATATCAGAACAATAAATTCCTTATTTAAAAAAACACACTCAAAATCAATACTGTACATAAATACTACTTAGAATACCTTTCCTTAATACATATTAAATATTGATACATATTAATAAATAATCATATACTAAAAACTCCTCATAATAAATACAAAAACATATATAACACATATCACAAAATTCATATATATTTGTATAAACTACTAACCAATTAACTATAAAAATATAAAAAATATAAGAATAAAATTAAAAATATAAATATTTCAAATTTGTTGAGATCTGAGTTTTAACATAGGTTTCAAAGAAACATGGTCATTTAAGCCTGGAGCCTTACAGGCATCTAATCTGATTTGCCATTCTGCCTCCAATGCCCCCACCTTGTTAACTACATCTCCACCTTCCCCACAATCCAACACACGACCAATGACAAAGAATACAAATTTGATAAATTCTGTGCATCTTGTGCTGTGCAAATAAAGTGCGTTGTGCATATCTTTCTTTTTAATAGACCTCATATGTTCAGCTACCCTATCACGTAACCTCCTAATAGTCTTGCCTACATAATAAGCATCACAGGAGGTACAGGTAGCTAGGTAAACCAAATTCTTTGTGCAACAATTACATTGTCCAGGACACGGGATAGTATATTTGTACCCACTAACACATACATATGAACTCTCATTCACAAATCTACACCACCTGCAAAAACCACATTTCTTCATAACAGACTTGTAGTTTGTCTTACTTTTCTTTTCCAAAATTCCCTTCAAATTCTCTCCCCTGCTATACACAACAACTGGCCTTGCACCCACAACCTTTCTGATCTCTTCACTTAAGGATAGGTTCCAAGCTTCCTTCACAATTTCAATAATCTCAGGCGTCTTGTGATTGTATTTCACCACCAAACGTACTTCCCCTCTTGTTTCTGTTAACTCAGCTTGCTGTTCCTCAACTAGTGTTACTCCTGTAAGTAAGATTGGGGCATATTTACCACACCTTTCTTTAAGCACATCTCTTTTCACACTGAGCAACAATTTCAAAGGATACCCTCGATCCAAGAACATACCAATAAGTTTAAATAGTTCTTCTTTAAACACAACCTCATCACTAACCAATCTAGAAGTTCTTACCATTTGTCCTTTGATCAGTCCCTTTCGCTGATGGAAAGGATGACAACTAGTAAAATGCAACAAAGAGTTGGAATAATTTTCCTTTCTATAAATATTGCTTGCAAAACCCCCCTCACTTTTGCAAATAGACAAATCCAAGTAGTTAATAACATCCTTGTGCCAGTGAAATGTGAATTTCAAAAAATTCGTTGTTTTCCCCAAAAATTCAATAAACGCATTAACAGATTCTTCATCCCCTTTCCATAGGATCAGTATGTCATCTAAAAATCTGTTATACATAAGTATATTTTCTGAGTACCTATTAGATGCAAAAATGTGCTCTCTCTCCCATGTCAGCAAAACAGCATTTGCAAAAACTGGAGCACATTTAGCACCCATGGCAACCCCTAAAACTTGTTGAAATAATTCACCTTCGAAGGAAATGAAATTATTCTTCAGAACTACCTCCATTAATTCTAGCAAAAAATTGGCCTTGTGTCCTTCAAATTAGCCACTTTTAACCATTGCTTCATAAAACATATCCAATCCTACCTGTTGTGGGATAACTGAAAAAAGATTTACAACATCAATTGTAAGAAACCCAAAATCACAGTCAATATTCTTTAAATTCTTAAACCTTTCTAGGCAATGCCATGAATCCCTTATAATGTGCTCAACAGCATTAATCATAGGTTTAACTGATAATGCCGCTAGGGTTTCTGTCTTAGACCCCTTCGCTGACACTATAGGTCTAAATTGCAACCTATCCACCCCTTTGTGCACCTTTGGAATTCCAAACAAAGTCGGGATTTTTGGAAACTTAACTGTTAAAAAATCATACTCCACTTCATTTATATTACCCTGGAATAGTGCATCATAAAGAAACACATCAATTTTGGAATAAGCCCTGTTAACTTCACTCCTTGAGACAGTCGCATATGTATCATCCCTATTAAGAAGTGCAGAGATCTCAGAAATATAGTCAATTTTTGACATAATTACCATCCCTCCTCCTTTATCCGGTTTCATATACCTATATTGACCTGATTTTTTAAGGGAATCTAACAACTCCCTCTCCTGTGTTGTAAGATTATCTTCAAACACACAAACATTGTTTAACTTTTCCCTTATTTGAGTTTCCACTAGTCTTTCAAACCCTAAAACTTCTGGGTGAAAGGGTGGTAAAAAAGGACTTTTCCTTTTTAAAATGTTTGTACCATGACAGTTGTTCATAATAACATGCTCTGCATCCCTTCCCTCAGTAGCAAAAAACATTTTTAAGTGCATTTGTCTAGTAAACATTTTCAATTCCAACAAAGTCCTAGCTATGTCCAATTTAAACATTGGAACAAATTTAACTATCCCGTGTCCTGGACAATGTAATTGTTGCACAAAGAATTTGGTTTACCTAGCTACCTGTACCTCCTGTGATGCTTATTATGTAGGCAAGACTATGAGGAGGTTACGTGATAGGGTAGCTGAACATATGAGGTCTATTAAAAAGAAAGATATGCACAACGCACTTTATTTGCACAGCACAAGATGCACAGAATTTATCAAATTTGTATTCTTTGTCATTGGTCGTGTGTTGGATTGTGGGGAAGGTGGAGATGTAGTTAACAAGGTGGGGGCATTGGAGGCAGAATGGCAAATCAGATTAGATGCCTGTAAGGCTCCAGGCTTAAATGACCATGTTTCTTTGAAACCTATGTTAAAACTCAGATCTCAACAAATTTGAAATATTTATATTTTTAATTTTATTCTTATATTTTTATATTTTTATATTTTTATAGTTAATTGGTTAGTAGTTTATACAAATATATATGAATTTTGTGATATGTGTTATATATGTTTTTGTATTTATTATGGGGAGTTTTTAGTATATGATTATTTATTAATATGTATCAATATTTAATATGTATTAAGGAAAGGTATTCTAAGTAGTATTTATGTACAGTATTGATTTTGAGTGTGTTTTTTTAAATAAGGAATTTATTGTTCTGATATGGGGGGTGGTATGATGTTCAACCAATGGTGGTGGATGTCATTGTTAAAAAAGCATTGGTTTGTTTTAATTGATGACTCTGATGAAGCCGAATTGTTGGCGAAAGCGTTTGTGTGCTTAGTCTGTACCTGTCAGTCTGTTCTTGCAATTAAATCTTACTTCGTTGGTGAATTTTGCTTATCCTTTGGATATTTATTGGACTTTGTGTTCAGAACCATGGCTACAAAATGGTCCACCACAGGGCCACAGATATGATCTCTGCCTCTACTCACTGAGCAAAGGCTGTGGCATAGGAATGTCAGGCAGCTGTTTGTGGACCATTGATCAAACCCCCTTTTACAGAGGGAAAGGCTTTTCTGGCCTCTCTTAAAAGCACTAGCTCCTCAACAGAGTCCCACAGTGTGGTGCTGGATATTGGGTTTGCACTGGACATGCAACAGAGACTTTCAACTGTGGATGTCCTAGGTACATAGTCCTATTTCATTGTATCAACAGCTGCAACTCATCCTTACGTCTTAGTCACAAGAAACTTCATTACATCTGTCTGATTTATGGTAGATATAGGTACACCAGGGATCCAACAGGCAGGACCACATGCACAGGGTATAGTTAGAGATATTATATCATATTTATAGTTATAAAGATATCATTTGCATGTGTCATTGTGGTGCTGGGTCATACTTACACTTCATGTGTTTTGATGTGTTGTAGTCACAGGTGATTTTTTTTATCCAGCACCAGCACTGTGGAACTGATCATGTCTGATATTGGAAGATCTGTAATCTTTGATAATTATAGCATGGATGAACTGGCACAGTCAGGAGGTATAGAGAGTGTGTGTTTGACTCAGGGAGTGTGACCACAGCATCCCCAACACAGACTATGGACACAGCCTCTATGCATGTGGATAGCCAGGCTACCCAAACATCAGCGTGAGTATATGTTGATGGGAACACTAGAGATCAGGGAAGTGATGGTCCACAGTAGACAGATGTTGGAATCTGCCTGTAGCACTCATGGGCAGGGAGCTCCACACAGCAGGGCTGGTAATCAAGCTTAATGGATATATGGTTACCTCCCTCAGCACTCATACCCACACACTTCCCTGTGAAAAACATGCACTCCTGTACTCTTTTCTTCACCTGTGATAATGCTGATAACTGTGTACTGCCATTTGTACATTAATACTTGGGTTGCCCATTTCTTATGCACAGTGTGGCCAGCGGTTGTATGGATAAGTACATCCTGTTGTTTTTGCATGCATCATTTTTACTATAGGATATCTGCTTAACTCTTGTATAGTAATGTTGTAAAGCTGTATGGAATCCACTGCCGCTTTGCTAATGCCAGGGTGTACTGGGTCAACCTCTATCTGACATGGCCATCCCCTGCTTCAAGCTCCTCCTCTGATGCTTCACCTATCTCATTTTCCACTGTCTGTTGTGTTGGGAACAACTGGCCCTGTAAATGTCCATCCAACTGTAAATGCTTCTTAAGTACAATGTTTTCTAAGATCGTACACAGTCAGTATGTGGCAGTGTAATACTATAAGTCACTAACTGATTAGGCTAGATGGTGAAAGTGTACCTTCAGCAGCCAAAGCACTGCCACTATAATATTCCTTGTTTGAGAAAGTGCATAGTTGTATTCATGGTTTGTTTGATTGTGTGGATTTCCAATGGGTGTCATAAGCTAGGGTTCCAGGGCATATTTGGCATCATCAAAAAGATGTTCCTGCGGGAAGCCAGTCCTCATAAACTGTTGGTACAGGGCACATGTTGTAATATGTTGGATTCTTCAAAACTGCCTTGTTGGCCTGTATACACATTGCAGCTGATACTTGTGCATTGCAGACCCCCTAGCAGTTAATGGCACAATATCCCTTTGTGGTCCATGTAGCTTCTCAGTTCACCAGGTAGGGCCTTTATTTTAAAGTGAATACAGTCTATTGCCCCCAGTACCTAAGATAAATTGACTATATCTTAGAACTCCCACATGGTGTTGTCTATCCCCTCTGGGGTATGTGGATACCCCATATGCTTACTGAAGAATGGCACAAAGAAACTGATGGAGCATTCTCAAGGCAGAGGCTTGAGATAACCCACTGTGCCCCAGTAGGTCAATAGAGTATCACCTACAAAGTGTGTGCAGGCCACCCAGGCAGTTTTCAAAACTCCCACATATGGTATACATGCGACCTGTACCAATGGCTTGCAAGTTCACTTCCTGTTTTAATTTCTCCAGATATTTTGGGTTTCTGATACCATGATGGGAATGGACCCCATTCCTAAGTCAAAGTACAATTAAAGTTCGTGAAATTAGTATTGTTTCAATCTTTGATGTTAACCAGAAGTGCTCCTTGCAGCACCTGCAATGTGCCCAGTAATGACTCCTTCAATTCATGTGGAGTTATGTGTATTGGTAACATATTGATAACTAAATATGCTTGTAGATTATTTTTTATAAGATCTGTTGCTCCTACTACTATTGGAACTATCTGGGTATATTTCTTCCAAATTGCTCTTGTTTCTGCCTGCAAATTGTGATATTTTATGACTTTGTGTCTCTCTGTATGCTGGGTGTGGTAATTTCAATGATCAATGCTACTTTTGTCTTTTTTTCTTGAACTACTATGTCAAGTTTTCTAGCATCAGTCTTTTGAACTGTTGGTAATGGGTGATCCCATATAATATAAACTTTATCATTTTCTATGATGCTTTGTGGCTCATGTTTCCAGTGTTTTTCAGCCACTTCAATACCATAATGTTTGCACAATCCCCAGTGCAACAGTCTTGCCACATTATTATGTCTTTCAGTATACAGTCCTTCTGCCATTACTATGTCACAACCAGCAACGAGGTGTGTGACTGTTTCCAATTCTGTTTTACAAAATCTACATTTGTCTGTTTCTCCCACATGTTCAATGGACTTTGTAAACCAGAGTGTACTTAGCCCACTATCATGTGCTGCCAATATTAACCTTTCGTCTCTTGGTATGAATTCACCTCTCCTTAACCATTCCTGTGTCCATTCCTGATCAACATGAGATTATTCCAGAAGTTTTCTATACTTGCAACTATATTTATGCTTTTTCCACATTTCTCACCTTCTCATCTGGTCCTTTACCTTATATTCTTTCTTTTGTTTTTTTACACACTTAGTTGCTGCATGATTTTTATCTATGTCTGGTATGATTTCCATTCCTGCTTGACACCAATATGCTTCTGCTAGCTCAAGCAGGGAAGTCATCTTAGATTTATTCTCCTCATGTTTCAAAACTTTCACTATATTTGGGTCTTGTGAGGTCAGCAGATATGTGTGAAGTCCCCTGATTGCAGATCTATACATGTAATCAATTTCAAGGAGACCCATCCCTCCTTCAGAGCAGGGAATATATAATCTTGGTATGCACTGATTTTTATAAATCATTTGGTGAGCATGAAGCATCCTTCTTGTTTTCCTATCTAATCTATCCAGCACATTTTGGGGCCAGTCAAGCACTCCAAAACTGTAAGTGAGGACAGAAAGAGCAAATTGGTTTATAGCTTAAGTTTTGTTCCTAGATGTCAATGCTGTTTTCAGGATTAATTTAAGTCTTCTAAAGTACTCCTTACTAAGTTTTATTCACATTTCTTCATGTTTTATTGTTGACCTTTTCATCTGTTCCCAAATATTTATACATTCCCTCTTGCTCAAGTTCTTTTATAGCACATTCTTGTCCCAAACTGATGTTTTCTTAGTGCTGCAGTTTTCCCTGCTTTAAAGGTTGCTTTTGCACATTTATCAAGACCAAATGACATTCTTATATTGTCTGAAAATGTTTTGACCACTTGTAGTTGTGCTTTCAGTTCCTCATCTGATGAGCTATACAGTTTCAAATCATCAACAAAGAGAGGATGAGAAGTCTTTACACTTTGCTATTTTCTGGGAGCCAAACTATAGCCATGGCCTAAGCTGTTAAGTAGACAGCTTAGTGGGTTAAGGGCAAGGCAGAATAGCAGTGGTGACAGAGAGTCACCCTAGAATAGCCCACATTTAATTTTTATCCCTGGAATAATAATTTGTCCTTTATCATGGCTTAATTGCAATGTGGTCTGCCACTGTTTCATGGTCACTGTAATGTAGTCAATCAGTGTAGGATGTATCTTATACATTTTTAAGTACTGTTTTATCCATGAATGTGGGATACCATCAAATGCTTGTTTGTAGTCAATCTATGCCATACTTAAGTTCTTACCCTTTCTACAGTTCTCCACTATGACTTTACTTAACAACAAATGATCCTTTGTTCATTGTGGCTTTCTTTTATTGCCCTTTTGTTCTATTGCCATAATTGAGTTTTCTTCTAAATGACTATAAACTCTGTCAGCATCAATTCCAGTGTATAGTTTATACATCATCGGAAGGCAAGTTATTGGCATATCATTTTTTGGGTAGCTTGCAGGTTCACTTTCCAGTAGGAGCATTGTTCTGCCTGTTGTTAGCCAGGTTGGTGTCTGCTCTGGGTGTGCATATACATAATTCTTACTCATGGCTAAATCTTCGTGCAGAAGTGTTAATACTTTTAACCAGAAGTTAGGTATTGCATTTGGGCCTGGGTTTTCCAATTAGAGGCTTTTCTTAATTTGTTTCAATCTCTGTGGCTGTTACTTCATCCCATTTCATATCCTGTACCTTTAAACTTATTATTCTTTCTTTTACTTCTTCTATCCATTTAGCATCGTTGTTATGTTCCACAGGATCTTCATAGATACTTCTCCAAACTTTATCTATTTCTTCTTTTTTTGGTGGTCTTTCAATTCCTTTTACCTTGTTCCCAGTTCTCTATAAAACATTTTTTAGGTCATCAATAAATTTCTTATTTTTGTACTTTTCCTTTATATTTATCTGCGTATCTTCTAAGTTTTTCTCCCTTTGCTGAGATTTTTAGTTTATTTGCGATGCATGGTAGATCCTGATCTGTTCGAATATTGCTCATTGCTTTTATCACGTTTATCTTTCGAAGTATTTTTGTTGATCTGCTCCCTCTTCTATATATATTCTTCTAACATTGACACTTCTTGTCTTAGTTGCTTTATAGTTTTCTCTGTTTGATACTTACATGATGGTATTCGATTTCTCCCCTTTCTCTCCCTCACTACCCAGTGTTCTTGTGGTAGAATTTTATCGGTTATTAATTTAGCTGCACAGTAATACATCCTGTTTACTTCTGTTATATTGCATGGATCTCTGTAGACAGTTTTAATTACTGTGTTCATTTGTTTTATCAAACTTCTGACATTTTGGATTTTATTGACCTTCTGCAGTCTATTTCTTTCATTGATCTTAATATGTCTATCTGTCTCTATTATGTCAAGCAAGTCTTCTCTTAGCTTATTTTCTTCCAAACTGAGGGCACTTTGTTGTTTTCCATTTCCTGCAGGCACTCTATAGAAAGTTCTATTGCATCTTCCTGTGGCACATTTTCTTCAATTTCATCCAGTGTCATTTGTTGCTCTGACATATGAGAACTCACTGTCCTATCACTCCTCAACATTAACCACGTCAGAGTTTCCACAGTTTCCTGTTCCTTTCATTGCTGTCCAGCTTCAAGTGAATGTTTATGCTGGTTTCCTGTGGAAGGCTCCAAAATATCTTCATATGTTACCTGACTAATTGCTTCCCATTCCACTGTTTTCCCCTTAATTTGAAGTTTGATTGCTCTATCTTGTTATGGCACTGTCTGAATTAGATTTCCTACACGGAATCCTTCATTTTGGAGGTGCTCCATTATTTCAGTTTCTATTTCTTTAACTTCTCCATTACTAATCTCCTTTTCCTCCGTCTTCTTATTTTTTGTATTGTAAAGTTTTCCATGTCCGGATTCCTTTGCCTGTATTTCTCTTCAAATATCTTTGGTGCTGCTCTTTTTGTATTGATTAGTTTTGCTTTCTCCTTTGCATAGATATTACACCATATAAAATCTCTTTTTCTTTCCCATGTCCATATTTCTTCAAATGACTCCTGATCTTCCCATTTTTTGTTACTTTGGGGACTCATTCCATCATGCTGTGATGTAATCTGTGTTAGACCTTCTACATCAAATCCTTCACTTCACAGGCACTCCATAACTTCAACTTCTATTTTTTTAACTGCTGTTTCACTAATCTTTTTTTTCTATAGTCCCTCTTTGTGATAGTGTTTTATTGTGGAATTTTCCATGTCTTGATGCATTTGCCTGTATTTCTCTTCGAATATATTTGGGGCTGCTTTCTTTATGTTGATTAATTTGGCTTTATCCTTTACATAAATATTGCACCATATCAAATCTCTCTTTCTTTCCCATGTCCATATTTCTTTTTTATACTTTTCAAAAATATCTAGGTTTTTTTGTTTATATTTTCACATTTCCCTGACAGTTTTTTCTTGTGGAAGTATTTTTCTTTCTTCTAATTTCTCTCTTGTTTTATTTTTCATTTGTATATATTGTGTCTGGAAATTCTGGACTTTTTGCATAATACTAATACATAATTTCTTTCTTATCCTCAGTAGTCCACTCTGTTGTCTTTATGGCTCTTCTTTGGCCTATCAATTTTTGTGATTTTTGTGAACTGCTACTTCCTTTGACAACAGGGGGCCCGTTCTCCCCCTGGGCCTGGCTTGGTCCCATTGCAGGAATGTTTTCATATTTTGAGGATTTTACATTGTAATTTTTTCCAGTCCTATCACCAGTGTGCCTACCAGGATTCGGCACTTTATTGTCCTGGATTTTGTGCATCCAGCTATCTTTATTTTTGGCCTACTTCTGTACATGATATGCTATATAAATACAGTCTATATATCACTGTCACCTTGGTGAGATTTTGTGAAAAAAAAGGGTCCACCTCATGAAGGTACTCACCAAGACGTGAGGATGAATTCATTTTCAGCACTACTACTCCATCCTCCCCCTGGGCCTGGCTTGGCCCCATTGTAGGAATGTTTCCATATTTTAAGGATTTTACATTGTCATTTTTTCCAGTCCTTTCACCAGTGTGCCTACCAGGATTAGACACTTTATTATCCTGGATTTTGTGCACCCAGCTATCTTTATTTTTGACGTACATCTATACATGATATGCTGTATAAACACAGTCTATATATCACTGTCACCTTGGTGAGATTTTGTGAAAAAAAGGGTCCACCTCATGAAGGTACTTACCAAGACATGAGGATGAATTCAATTTCAGCAGCACTACTCCCTTTTGCATGCTGACTTTTCATCTCTTCATTGGACCCCTTGGAGACATCTTGATGGTGTCGCTGGACATACCCTGAAACCCTGACTAAGCCTAAAACTGCAAGCCTGCTCCCTAAAATTAAATTCCTCCAATCACTTCCTGTCCCCAAATTCCATCCTTGCTCCATAAACATAAAACTCCTCTGCTGCTCCCTAACTCTAAAATACCTGTCCTACTCCCTAATCCTAAAATTCCCCTCTCAGTAGTCAAACCTAAATCCCCGTCCTGATTGGTGTCTGAAACCCTAATTTACACTCCCACTCCCTGCTGCACTTACCTCACTCAAACTCAAATAATGTGTTTGGGTAATAAGGTGCGCTAGCTGCTTGCCTAAACTCATGTTTAAGACTGAGCACAAGTGTCAGTCAGGACAAGCAACAAGATGCTACCATCCTGCTTCCATTATTAGTGAATTAAGAACTTGAAGTAGAATATAAAAAAATGAAATCCTTAGATCCCCTGGAAATAAATCAAAGGAGTAATACATGGTAGGACCAGAAATAAAAAGGAAAAATGAAGCAAATCATCAAGAAAAGAACTGAATTTATATGTTTCTTCTATTATGGGCTTTGTCCCTCTTTCTCCTCAACAATCCATCAGTAACTTTGAGGCACACTCAACAACGTTAACAATTCAGAAATGGTGCATTGAAACTTACACCGATGCCAGTGGCTTTGACATGTACTGTGGAGTAGGCTCCTTCATCTGTTCCAACATCTGCAATAGAATCATTATACTAGAAATGAAATAAGTAGGTGAGCCACAAATAACCCTGACAGAGAAGACTATAGATTCTTTGGTTATTAAGGGTCATTCTACCTGTAGAAAAAGGACCAATATTCCAGTAAATATTTTACTATTGTTAAATTATAAAGACTAGCTGAGGAAATTGCTTCTATCTCTGAAGACAAATATTCTCAGTTTCTTTTTTGGCCAGTGTACATCTGACTTAGACCCCAGCAAAGCTGACATCCATCTATACTAATGAAGGTCTTACTGAAGAGAAAGAACACAATTAGATGCCCTTCTTTGAATTAGCTATGGAAGATGAATATTAATTTTCTTTTCAACATTTTTCCTCCGTTTTATCCACTCTGATCATAAAAGACTCATCTTCTCTGTCCTTAGGTTCACCTCCATGGTAATTCACTTTCAATAAAATGGTAAATACTAAACGATTCACAAAGAAACAATGGAAAGACATATGTATGCCTCCAAAATTGCAATAAGACCTATAAGATTTAGAATTTTTTCTTGAACATGTTTGCATATTTTTTTTATACCTCAAGCAGACTGCAAAGAATGTTTCCTCAGGTAGATGCCAAATGTTTGAGGTGTGATGGGGAAGAAAGAGATAATTGGGAACATATTTTTTAAGAGTGTAATAAGCTTAAAAATTCCCTTCAGAGTACTGTGTCAGAAATATTGGGTGAGCAAATGGATGTAATTAAGGAAATTATTTTTTTTTAGCTAGGATTCAGGATGTGAATTACATAGACTTAGTAAGGCCTTGTTAAGTTTAATTCTGTTGGCTACCAAAAAGGCAATTGCTAGAAAATGGAAATCAAAGTTTAAACCAACTGTACGTATATGAAGTACTGAATATTGGAACATAGATAAAAGAACTAGAAGTGGGATCTTTAAAAAGCATAGGAGCAAATTACATAGAAAAAATGGAAATTGTAAGAACAATGCATGCAGAATAAAGTTTTGGAGGAGCAAGAGTTGAGCAATTTATGCAATGTTAGATTGATCATGTTTATACAAAAGAAAATGTGATGCATAATTCTGGCAAAAGGTAATGCGTTAATATGGTTTGTTTCTTTTATGTAAATGCATGTTTGCCTATGTCTTGACTGATAATTCAATAAAGATATTAAAAATAAAGTGGTAAACACAAAGGGGAAATTGATGCAATATTTATGTTAGTTTTAAATGTTCTATTCAAAAGCCTGATTTGTGAAGCATAACTTACCACGTAAAACACTGGTACTGTAACAAGCTACACTAGAAACTAGGACTTACACACAGCAGTTATTTGCTTATTCAGGCCTGGTGAGTAATTATGAAATGATACTTTGGTCAGTCCTATAATAAAGATGCCTTAGTCTGCACAAAATATAGCTCCATTGTTTAAATCATCACTTATTACCTCTTACACACCATAAACCAAGAAAATCCTTATATAATTTACTTTTCAAAATGTAGGAAGCATTCATGGAGACAAATGTCAGGCATGCTCTCTTATCATCAGAGCTGAAAATTCTAATGTAGTCATTATTTAAAATGTTTTATACTTTCTGAAAGAATCATATGAAAAGTAGAGCTAAATGTCTAGAAGATCTAGTGGATTGGTCTGCTAAATAATCCTACACACAATGTCTAACAACTGAAATATTCATATCCTTTATCGTCTCAAGGTCAATCCTTACATAACCTCTTATTAGAATCCCTTCAGAATACATCTGAACCTCTAAGCACAAGAAATCTAGACAAAGCCAAAATTAATAGGTGGACAATAGCCAAAAGTCAGAGATAGATTTTAAATGTTGCTCCTATAAACCTAGAAAGTTGCTAGGATAACAGACTTTATACTAGCATGCATTTTCTGAAGGATATTAAGTTGAATCTCAATGTATGTCATTATTTAGTGATTTAAGTCATCAGTGACTTTCCAGAAAACCACTAATTTTATAATGAACACACCAAAAATATGAAACAAAAATTTGGACATTCTGTGAAAATTTGGGCTTCATATGAAATAGGCTGTCATGTAAGCTATTCTTCATATGAAAGAGGCTGTCATGTAGCTGCAAAAAAATTATCTTGCCCATATCTAAAATATCTTGTCTCATATATCAATTAATTACATACAATACATACAAATATTTGAAGCATGGGCATTAATGCCCTTCTAGCTTGCCAATATACCAAAGCACTTGTTTCCATAATGCTGTTCTTAAAAATATCTAAACTAGTACTTGCTTTAATGTAATTTGGTAGTCTGTTCCATGCATCATCGACTTTGTCAGACAACCAATTAGTACACTTCTCATTCCTATAGAATCTTCTACATAGGTTGTATGATGATTCTCTAGTAGTTTTTGATAACCCCAAATATTCCCAGAGGTAGTTGTCTCCAAATCACTTATATACTTGAATAAGATCTCCTCTTAGATATCTGTAAGAGACACTGCACAATTTCAGATATTTTAGACTTTCATAACTTAAATTTTCACATCCATGGATGCCCTTGGTATATTTCCGCTGTACGCTTTCCAGTTTACTCATGCTTGTTTTCTTATAGGGTTTCCATATTGTTATTCCATACTCAAGTTTGGTTATAGTGTAACTAACAAACAATGACTTCATCATTTTCATTTTCTTAGACTTTATAAGTCTTCATAGGTTCATAGGTTCATACTAGGCTATCTGCCCTAGGGCATTTATAAGCCTAGCCAGAGTGTGTTTGGCTTTCGCCACCCATTTTAAATTAATTTTGCTATGCCTTTTTTTGGGGTTAGTATATTGTGCCTCTGTCTAACAGTGACACAGAAGTGATAGCCGGGGTAAACCTACGATCTCCCATCCACTCATCAAGATTCATCTTGAAGAAAGTCAATGTGGGACTCTGCCTAACCTGGACTGGGATTTTATTCCAGAGTGAAGGGAGCCTCTGGGTTATGAATCTGTCCCTCCAGCATGTCCTATTTATTTCAGTGCTGAGGTTCAAGTCTCTCGAGCACGTAGCTCGATGGGATTTGGATTTTCTGAGGTGCAGCATGTCCATTAATTCCGGGTTGGACATGGCTTTACACTTCAGGCACAGATCGCCTCTGAGTAGGCGGTGTGCCACTGAGTAGAGCTGGAGTTTCTTTAACCAAGCAGCATATGGCATCTGTTTGAGCCCTTTGATCCTCTTGCTGAGGTACTTTTGGGGTCTTTCCAGTTGCTGCAGGTGTCTGGTAAGGTACATCCCAAAAGGGGCATTGTACTCAATTATGGGCCTGATGAGGGATGAGTAAAGAGGCACGATGACCTCCCCTGATCTAGATGTGAATCCCTTCATGATTAGGTGGGCTATATAAAATGTTTTTCTAATCACTTTGGCCACGTGGTTGTCAAATGAGAGATTGCTATCAACTTGGGTCCCCAGGTCCCTAATGACTTCTTCTGTACTTAATGGATTACCACCTATGTGGTAATTTGTGGGCACTTTGTTTTTGCCAAAGGGGATGACTATACACTTTTTGGCGTTTAGCTTGAGGCCATGGCTCTGGCACCAGTTGTCTGTTTCTATGAGGCCCTTTTGGAGGATGCTTGTGTCAGCTGGAGAGTTGAATATGGCACCCAGTTTGCAGTCATCTGCGAACTTGGTCAGCCACAGTCCTTCCGTGTTGGCCTGTACCACTGAGAAATATATACCGAACAAGAGAGGTCCCAGGACTGAGCCTTGTAGGATGCCACTTGTAACTGGTTTGGAGTCTGACATGGCTCCAGCAATTCTAACCATGTGGGTTCTGTCCTTGAGCCAGTTTGTAACCCATCTAGTGACATAGGGGTTTATATTTAAGCTGGTGAGCTTATCTATAATGCCCGAGTGGGGTATTGTATCGAAGGCTTTTGCAAGGTCCAGGTAGGCTGTGTGGACCACCTTCCCCTCGTCAATGGCCTTGGTGACTGTTTCAAAGAAATCGACCAGGTTTAAGAGGCAGGATCTGCCCTTAACAAAGCCAAACTGGGTAGGATCCAGTGTCTGTATGTCCCCAATATCTTTATTTATGAGGTCCATGATGATCCTTTCCATAGCTTTGCAGACCAGGCTAGTCAGGCTTATGGGGCGATAATTTCCAGGATCCGTTGAGGCACCACCTTTGTGGAGAGGGACCACTGTTGCTGTACGCCACTCTTTGAGTACATATCCTGTAGTAAGGCTAAGACTGAACAGTAGTTTTATGTTTGGGTTTAGCTCTTCTTGGAGTTCATGTAGGACGCAGCCCGGGACACCATCTGGTCCCATTGATGCTGTGTTCTTTGCTTTGGAGAGGGTGGCTCTTACCTGAGCATCTGAGATGTCAGGGGGGCAGCACTCTGTTGGGATAGATATTTGCCCTTTTGGTGGGGGGGGGGAGTTTGCACTGAACCTGTCAGCTAGGATGTTGGCAATGTCTGTGGGCTTGGTGTATTTTTTGTCATTTTGGACTAATTCTGAGCATATCTGGGAATTCCCACCCAGGTTCCTAACATAACTAAAGAAAGCCTTGTGATTATCCTTAGTGTCCTGTGCAATTTTTCTCTCGAAGCTGGCCTTAGACGATTTTATGAGTGCCCGTAGTTTTTTGCTAATACTGATCAGAGATGCCTTCCCTTTTTGGGATTTTGCTCTATCATGTAGTAGCTTCCTCCTTCTATTGTATAGTTTGTTTATGGCTGGGGTCCACCAGACAGGACGTCTGCCTTTGGAGGATTGGGTCTTGGTTTTATTTGGGATTGCATGATCCATGCATTCCTGAAGGTGTTCATAGAATGCGTTTATAAAGGATTCTGCGGTCTGGGCCGTATTTTCCACAGGCCCGGGGGCTTTGAAGGATTTCACCTCGGTTTTGAGGCATGTTAAATTTGCTTTAGAGAAGTTTTTCACTGTGGTCTTCTGGGCAGGGGATGGGGTCGGGATGTGAATATCCAGTGAGATTAGTTTATGGTCTGATCTTACCAGTGAGGAATACACTTCTGGTCTGGAGCATAGTGTCCCCATGTTGGTGATGATCAGGTCCAGTATGTTTTCCCCTCTTGTGGGAGTGGTAACAAGTTGTTCCATAGCATTTGAGTTTATAAATTCTAGGAACCTTTGGGCTAGGGTGTTGGAGCTAGAGTAATGCTCCCAGTCTATGTTTGGGTAGTTGAAGTCACCAAATATAATGGTGTTTGGAGAGACCTTCATATTTTCCAGTATTCTCAGGAAGGCCGAGTGGGGTTCCTGTGTTTGGGAGGGTGGTCTGTAGCAGGCTATAAACTGGAAGGCAGTTTTACCCACAGTTAGTTGCACATGGATAGTCTCTGATGCTTCATGCTGTGCCACCAACCTGGAGGTGTGGGTATCTTTGACGAATATTGATACTCCCCCTCCTTTTGTGGTTCGGTCCAAGTTTTGGGGCCAAAAAGCATGGTATGAGGTATAACCTGGTAGTGCTGGGGTGCTCTCGCGAGCCTTGAACCAGGTTTCTGTTACTGTACAGATATCGATGTTCTCCATGCTAAGGAGAGTTTCGAGTGCGTGCATCTTGAGGTTTAGACTTCTGGCATTGAGTAGCATTACTCTTAGTTTCTTATCCCTTGTGATACCTATGGAGGTGGGTTTGTCTTTTGAGCCTTGCCTAAAAAGGCACTATGGGGGTAGCAAGAGCCTTTGCCAATATCCGAAAGCCCAGGGGTGACAGGTGCAAGCCATCCCTAGCGAAGCATCGTGGCTTGTCAAGCATGTCATCCCAGGCTGACAGGCATTGGATCCCCTTTGAATGACACCAACACTTAAGCCAGTTGTTGAAATTGATCATCTTGTCTTCATATTGTGGCATCATTCTTGGTGAGGGTAAGATGCTACTCAAGGTCAGGGTCATACCGGCCTGGGCTACATGCTCAGAGAGCTCCTCTATGTCTCTTTTCATGTAGTCCAGGGAGGTACATCTCAGGTCATTCACACCAGCATGGACAATGACTGAGTCATATTTGTACTTGCCTTGGAGTGACCTGAGTGCTTGTGTTATGTGGCGGATCCTAGCGCCCGACGGGCAGCTCACCGTGACCTTCTCCTTGTTCAGCCTGGTGAGCGGGACGTCAGTGTGCCTGACGATAGAGTCACCTATTACAAGTGTATCAGGTGTGTTGTTTAGCCTTAAGGGCTGTGACTGTTCGGCACACTGGCTTTGTGAGCTATGTGTTGCACGTGTTTTGTTTTGGGGTAGCGGTTGCTTGGGTGTCTGCTTTGGAGGTCTCTGCTGCTTAGGCAGATTTTTATTTAGAGCCTCCGAGTAGGTTTTTGTGTGTTTATGTGTTTGGTTTGTTGTTGTGGTAGGTCTATGTGAGACTGGAATTGATGTGAGTGTGGTTTCCTTCTCCTCCTGACTGGTTACGCCAGTACTGAGTTGAGAGAGCTTAGCCTCCAGTTTGGCTATATGGTTGCATCTCTCACATGTGTTGGAATTTGTTGGGAGGAGGAGAGGGTTGACTGTGTACATGAGGCAGTTGTAACATTGCCTGTAAGAGACACTGTACAATTTCAGATATTTTAGACTTTCATAACTTAAATTTTCACATCCATGGATGCCTTTGGCATATTTCCACTGTACGCTTTCCAGTTTACTCATGCTTGTTTTCTTATAGGGTTTCCATATTGTTATATAATACTCAAGTTTGGTTATAGTGTAACTAACAAACAATGACTTCATCATTTTCGTTTTCCTAGACTTTATAAGTCTTTTTATACAACCAGTAGTTCTATAACTATCATTAATCAATTGGTTGATATGATTAGAAAAACTCATAGCTGAATCTACCCATATACCCAGGTCTTTAAATGAGACTACAGTTTCAATTACTATCTGCTGTATTAAATGTTCACCTTTCAATTTATGCCTCCCAACTCTCATATGCTTAGTTTTAGATGTATTTATCAGCATATTATTCTCCTGTGCCCAAATGGTCAATTTAGTGAAGTTATTTTGCAGGCACGCCTTCTCTGTAACACATGTCATCAGTTTACCCAATTTCAGGTTATCTGCATATAGACTGTAGAACACCGCAAATGAAAAAGTTAGGTCTGAAAGATACAATCTAAACAAGTAAGGGCCTATAACAGAGCCTTGTGGGACACACTGACTGTAACCAAGGATTTCACCTGTCCAGTTACTGTATGATACTTGCCATATCATATTTGTAAGCCATGCAGCTATCCATCTTATCAAGAGTACAGCAATACCTAGTTGCACTAATTTATTGATCAGTGCTTTGTGTATGACCCGGTCAAATACTGAAGTTAAATCTATATAAATTACATCACAGCACAATTTTTCATTAATAGCTGTTATTATATTGTTATAGAACATCATGTTACATGTAGTAATAGATCTGTTTTCAACATATGCATGCTGATATATGGTTTCAAGTCCCAACCTATCCAGTTCTGACAATAATTTATCCAATATTACCTTCTCCATTACGTTTCACAACATGAAGTAGACATAAGGATCTATATGACTTTCCAGAAAACCACTAATTTTATAATGAACACACCAAAAATATGAAACAAAAAGGCTTAATAAGCGCATGTCTCCAATCTTAAGGGATATCCCCATATTTATATGACCTAGGTCCTAGTGAATAATAAATATAATGATACCATAATTTCTTGCTGAAGTGTTCTCAGGTCATTGTTATAATTCCGCCTCCTCCCTGTGCTTTGTTTGGATCCAGTTTGTGCAGTTCTTTTTCAATATAATTTAATTTGATTCCAGTATCTGGGGTTACCTGGATGTCCCTAGGGCAACTTATCACCCCTTTTGTGGAGCCAAATTGTTATGCATAATATTTTGTAAATATATCTATAATCTGTTGTGTCTGAGAATACATTTTAGAATTATAGGTTCATAGGTAAGTACTAGGCTATTTATCTGCCCGAAGGCATCTATAAGCCTAGCCATAATGTGCTGACTTTCGCCGCCCCCTTAGATTAGTTCCCTGTGTCTCTGTCTAGCAGAGCCATTAGTTCCCTGTGCCTCTGTCCAGCAGAGCCACTGCAGTGATTCCCAGGGTAAATTTTCTGTTTCCCATCCACTCGTCAAGGTTTCTCTTGAAGAGTGTTAGTAAGGGGCTCTGCCTAATTTAGATTGGAATCCTGTTCCAAAGCATGGGGAGTCTCTGGGACAGGAATCTATCCCTCCAGCATGTCCTATTTATCATTGTGGTGAGGTTTAGATCCCTAGAGCATGTGGCTCTTGGGAATTTGTTTTTTTTTTTTAGATGGAGCATGTCCATCAATTCTAGGTTGGACATGGCCTTGTATGCCTTGTATCTGCACACCGTTTATTAGTTTGCCACATCTTATGTATCTATAAAAAGGTTTCCTATTATGCTCAACATCTTTACATACATTTTCCTTAAAATTTTCTTGATCTTGTCTCACACTATGCTTAATCTGTTTGTCCAGCTTTTTATTTCAGTTTTCAAAGTAGCAGTTCGACTTCTCTTCCATTTCTTATATTTTTGTCTCTCGCGTTAATCAGATATCTTGCTCTTATGGAAACATATCCCCCCTGATGTTTTATGCCTAAATCCTGATGTTAAACTTTTTTTAATTTTTTTGCACTCAAACAATTTCTCTTTCAAAACTTTCCACATTCCATTTGCAGTTTTTTTTGCTGAACACCTCAATCCATTCAGTTTTACATAGTGTCAGTTTTGCTTCCATATAATCTGTAATTAACCTTCTGTGCATTGGTTTAGATTTCAGTTTGGCAGCATTATCTAGCAACAAATTAAACTTTATAACCCCATGATCACTGCACATCAATGGTGGTAAAACTTGACTTGAAATAACAGTAATTTCTTTAGGAACACAAACAATGTCTAGTAAGTTCCGTCCCCTGCTAGCTTTTTTTCACAATCGGAAGCAATTGTTGTTTATTAGCTGTTATCCCTCTCTTCCCCTGTCATATCTAAAATATCTTGTCTCACATCAGTTTGCCACCAACAGCAATTCAATAGCTGCTAATGTCAGTAGGTTATGTCATCATTATCTCCTAATAACCTCTTTAGTTTTGACCTATATTAATCTCATTAGTTTTCATGTTGTCCTTAAGTAATCACCTTGCATTAATTGCATGCCATGTATGATATGTTAGAACCTCATTGCATCAGCTATATGCCTGCACGCTGACTCACTGGCCAAGATTTACTTGAAAACTTCTTAAAAGTGACATGCATTGTCAGGAATTAAGGGTCAATTCAAATTTAGAAGATGACTGAATCAGACTCTTGCATAGCTATGCACAAATTCAAATGGGACAAATCTTTCTCTCCCCCCATATCCATGCCATCCGGCACACTGGTTGACGAGAGCCCTTCAGCACTCATTGTTTTTGTACCGGTTACAGGTTTTATGGGATCAGGTTGCTAGCCCAAAAGTGTTCAATCTACCTACTGCATATCTTTGGAATGTGGGAAGAAACCAAAAAGAATGCACATGAACTCAGTGAAGACATACAGACTCCACATAAAAGGCACCCCAACTGAGATTCAAACCAGAGAACCTCTTGCTGTAAGGTGACAACACTAACCACTGTGCTGCTCTAATGTCTAAAATACTTCTTTACTAAAACACAGATGATTGGACACATTAGTTCCTACACTGTCCTTAATACCACCAATGTAAGAGGATTTTTCTGTCATGTAAATACCATTTTACATATTTATCTTACCAGTGACACTACCACTGAGTCAGTGAATCAGTGGTTAATTTGCTAAAATTAACTTAGCTGCAGTATGTGTGTATATACATATATATATATATATATATATATATATATATATATATATATATATAAATATATATATATATGGGTCTATGTTGTTTGGTCGAAAACACATTTGGTCGAAACTGGCTTCACTAAGCACACTTGACTGAAAACTCATTTGGTCGAAACTCATTTGGTCAAAAGTTATATATGGCCTTTTCCCCACAGTAGTGAGATTCTGGAGTTAGAATATAAAGTAAGGGGGTGTGGGGGGCATAGCCCCCCACATTGGGGAGTGTGGGGGTGTAGCCCCCTACCTATTTTAAATGTTTTAAACCATAGACATGCATATTGACAAGTGCAATGAACAACTCTTTAAACAAGACAATATAAACTCTAACTATGTGGGGGGCTACGCCCCCACACCCCCCAATGGGGGGCTGTGCCCCCACCCCTTACTTTATATTCTAACTCCAGGATCACACTACAGTGAGGAAAAGGCCATATATAACTATGAACGAAATGAGTTTCGACCAAATGAATTTTCAGTGAAGTGAGCTGTCAGTCAAGTGTGCTTAGTTAAGTGAATTTCGACCAAATGTGTTTTTTCGACCAATGTAGACCCCATATATATATATATATATATATATATATATATATATATATATATATATATATATATATATATATATATATATAGATAGATAGATATATATATAACTCTATCAAATTGTAGCCATATCAAACTGACACAGATATTTCTAAGAGGAAGCCACCACTGGAATTCAAAAGCATCTGAGCATTTTTTTCAGACATTACAATTAATATACATTTTAGTCAGTGCCTCTGTGTACTCAAAAAGATATTAATAGGAGAATGTCTTACATTTCACATCATAATGCCACGTTCATGGTCATAGACCTGTCAAAATACATTAAAGGCAAATATTGTTAACTGCTTAAATAACCACTGATTATGTAGCTTTTCCTACATTTCCCCAAGATTCAAATACCTGAAGCATTAAGCAGATAAAAACATTATCAGAGCATCAAAACCATTTTTAAATATAAATGTTTACAAGCCAAGTCCTCTGCCCCCCCCCCCCTTACTACACCTTACATCCTTCTTAACTATACTAATTCCCCTATCAAACAACCATGGATAAAGAGAACAAGCCCATCTCACTGAGCAGTTGCTGAACTGAAAACCAAAAATGCATTGGCAGTGACTTTCTAAGTGGCGCAGTGATCACAGGTTCAACTTAAGCAATTTGAAACCCCGTCAAGTTTATATTTTATGAGGAGTGGGAATATTGATTATTTAACACCAGGAGCTTGGAAACTGCTTAATAAACATAAACAATAAAAGTCCTATAAAGTCATACATATATAGAGACATACTCTCACACATTGTACTTAAAAGCAATTTTTAGTAAAATGAAAATCTTATCTAGAGGGATGAAATACTTGGAGTTTGATTTATTAGTGTTTTGCTGGCATCAGTATTTATTTCTAGCAAATTAAAATTGTTTTACCGTGTGCATCTAGATATGTAAAAGTACACAGAAAGAATACTGTTACCTTCCTCGCTGTTCCTGAAACTCATTAATTAAAAATATTGCACATGGTTTTAATGCTGTCTTGTTTTTGCACATACAACTTTTAGCACAGCTTTAAAAAGTACAACATGGTCTACTTGCCTACAGCAGTTTAGTTTTGTGCAGACATACTTATTTTAGGACAATTATCTGCAGTCCAAATTACTTTTTGTTGATAACACAATTTTTCTCATATTCAAGTAATACTATATTCATGGCTGTTAACTGAGTTTGCTTAGCAATCCACATCTGGAAAGCATTATTCAAGCATCTGAGATCAAGCAATCAGTAATGGAAAGCAGATTTTTGCTCTCGTTTTCTTAGTATTATATATTTGTTTCAGTAAGGATGTATCAAATAGTGTCTGGGAGAATCACTGTTTGGATATCATTAAATGATCCACTTTTCACAGTGTACTTTACAAGGTGTTTTATTTTACTGCTTTGTAACATTTCATTAGCTTTTGTTGTTATGTTAAGAAGTGCACGTGATACATGGAATGGATATCATTAAATGATTCACTTTTCACAGTGTACTTTACAAGATGTTTTATTTTACTGCTTTGTAACATTTCATTAGCTTTTATTGTTATGTTAAGAAGTGCACATTTGATACATGGAATGGATATCATTAAATGATCCACCTTTCACAGTGTACTTTACAAGGTATTTTTTCTTACTACTTCTTAACATTTCATTATCTTTTGCTGTTATGTTAAGAAGTGCACGTGTGATACATGGAAATTGTATTGTATTTGTTGGGAGTAGTGTATTTCTTTTGGGACGGTTTTTATAGACTCTCTAGATACCATTCATTTCAATCACTGACTCTCTGCTGATTGTATGTGTTGCTGTGTTATTATGGTATTATATATTGTAGGATATATATACATGGGATTGTAATATTAGGTGCAGTTTTTTTTATTGTTTTTTTATCATATAGGAGAATGCAGTGCAACTACAAACAATTAAGCACTTATTTTGGGTTCACCTCTGTCTAGTAATTTTTGCTTTACTAGAATTGTTTTGTGAAATTCCTTTATTAAGACTTATAATACATTTGGATTATTATTAATCAGAATTAAAAAAAATAACAGGAAAGGATATAACAAAGCAGTTTGAATTTATTATGAACCACACCAGCACCTGGGAACTCTTAGGGGAAAATAAAAAAAATGTTTATTCTCTTACATTTAGATAGCAACATTAGTGACAATTAACAAATCAAAACTTGATGAATTAGTTAAACACACTGTAGCCATGTTTTATGTTAATTAACATAACTAGACAGTTTGATTATAACACACTTGCAGAAGTGTTGTGTATCTTCTGGAGATTGATTATACAAATGGTGGTGTCTCTGTGTTGCTCTGATTATTTTTGTCATTCATTGAAGAGTTCACCATAATTTATATTTATTAAACTGGTCACTATTGTCCACAGCTGGTAACTGTACTTCAGTTTTCATCCCCTGCTGATCCTTTGCTGATCAGTAGATCTGCTCCATTGTTTTGGAACCTGACCCACTATGAACCAAGCTTTAAATGCAGGTGTATGACATTTATCATTATAGCATGTCCAGGGATTATCACATGGCAACAAGATTTGTTACTGGGATTTTATCCATTTTCTAAGCCTGTTTTATGATGAAATGCAAAATATTGTTATGGGAGATATCCATGGACCATGCAAATATACATTAAAATGACAGAGAAAGAGGGTGACAGAGAGAGACAGAGATGGACTAAATACACATGGTAAAAATGTGGCTACCAGAATGTTGAAATGGGAGATAAAAATAATATTAAAATGAAGGAAAAGTTGAAATTGTTGTCAGTAAAACTAAAACCCAGCCACTGGGGATGCACAAGCCAGTGCATTTCTTTGTGCACCCAAGCCCGGATAAATGGGGAGGATTGCATCAGGAAGGGTATCCTGCGTAAAACCTCTGCCAAAAATTACTGATGTGGAGAACTTTTCATAATTACATACCGGATCGGTTGAGGCCCGGGTTAACAACGACCGCCACCAGTACTGTTAGCCAACAGGGTGCTGGCAGAAATTGGGCTACTGTTGGCCGAAGAAGAAGAGGAGGGGGAAGGCATGCCCGAAGGCAGGAAGAGAGGAGGAAGGTTAGGAGTGTAGTACTGAGGGTAGGAACTTTGAATGTTGGCAGTATGACTGGTATAGGAAGAGAGCTAGCTGATATGATGGAGAGAAGGAAGGTTGATATATTGTGCGTGGAAGAGACCAGATGGAAGGGAAGTAAGGCCAAGTGTATAGGAGGCGGGTTCAAATTGTTCTATTCCAGTGTGGGTGGCAGAAGAAATGGGGTAGGGGTTATCCTAATGGAACAGTATGCCAAGAGTGTTTTGGAGGTGAAGAGAGTGTCTGATAGAGTGATGTTTATGAAGCTTGAAATTGATGGTGTAATGATGAATGTTGTTAGTGCATATGCTTCACAAGTTGGGTGTTCGATGGATGAGAAAGAAAAATTTTGGAGTGAGTTAGATGAAGTGGTGGTGAGTGTACCCAAGGGTGAGAGACTAGTGATTGGAGCGGACTTCAATGGGCATGGTGGTGAAGTGAACAGAGGGGATGAGGAAGTGATGGGTAGGTATGGTATTAAGGAGAGGAAAGCAGAAGGTCAGATGATTGTGAATTTTGCGAAAAGGATGGACATGGCTGTGGTGAATATGTATTTTAAGAAGAGGGAGGAGCATAGGGTGATGTACAAGAGTGGAGGAAGATGCACACAGGTGGATTATATCCTATGTAGGAGGGCCAGTCTGAAGGAGATTGGAGACTGCAAAGTGGTGACTGGGGAAAGTGTAGTTAAGCAGCATAGAATGGCGGTCTGCAGGATGATGTTGGTGATCAAGAAGCGGAGGAGGAGTGTGAAAGCAGTGCCAAGGATTAAATGGTGGAAGTTAAAAAAGGGTGATTGTGAGGTGGGGTTCAGGGAAGAGTTAAGACAGGAACCGGGAGGCAATGAAGAGTTACCGAATAGCTGAGTAACTACAGCAGAGCTAGTAAGGGAGACTGCTAGGAAGGTGCTTGGTGTGACATCTGGACAGAGGAAGGAGGACAAGAAGACATGGTGGTGGAATGAGGAAGTACAGGAGAGTATACAGAGGAAGAGGCTGGTGAAGAAGAACTGGGATTGTCAAAGAGATGAAGAAAGTAGACATGAGTATAAGGAGATGAGGCGCATGGCAAAGAGAGAGGTGGTGAAGGCTAAGGATAAGGCATATAGAGAGTTGTATGACAGATTGGACTCTAAAGAGGGAGAAAAGGACCTGTACCGATTGGCTAGACAGAGAGACAGAGCTAGGAAAGATGTGCAGCAGGTAAGGGTGATAAAGGCAGTGAGGGAAACGTACTCACAAGTGAGGAGAGTGTGTTGAGTAGATGGAAAGAGTACTTTGAAGGGCTGATGAATGAAGAGAATGAGAGAGAGAGAAGGTTGGATGATGTGTGGATAGTGAATCAGGAAGTGAAGCAGATTAGCAAGGAGGAAGTAAGGACAGCTATGAAGAGGATGAAGAATGGAAAGACTGTTGGCCCAGATGACATACCAGTGGAAGCATGGAGGTGCTTAGGAGAAATGGCAGTGGAATTTTTAACCAGATTGTTTAATGAAATTTTGGAAAGTCAGAGGATGCCTGAGGAGTGGAGAAAAAGTGTTTTGGTACCTATCTTTAAGAATAAGGGTGATGTGCAGAGCTGCAGTAACTACAGAGGGATAAAATTGATCAGTCACAGCTTGAAGTTATGGGAAAGAGTAGTGGAAGCTAGGTTAAGAAGGGAGGTGATGATTAGTGATCAGCAGTATGGTTTCATGTCAGGAAAGAGCACTACAGATGCAATATTTGCTCTGAGAGTGTTGTTGGAGAAATACAGAGAAGGTCAGAAGGAGTTGCATTGTGTCTTTGTGGACTTAGAGAAAGCATATGACAGGGTGCTTAGAGAGGAGTTGTGGTGTTGTATGAGGAAGTCAGGAGTGGCAGAGAAGTATGTAAGAGTGGTACAGGATATGTACAAAGGTAGTGTGACATTGGTGAGGACTGCGGTGGGAGTGACAGATACGTTTAAGGTGGAGGTGGGATTACATCAAGGATCAGCTCTGAGCCCTTTCTCATTTGCAGTGGTGATGGACAGGTTGACAGA
>NC_056735.1:147729199-147734199 GCF_019279795.1 Protopterus annectens | reverse complement strand
ATGGTGGGGGATCTGTAGCAAGTTACAATTTGAATTGCAGTCTTGCCCAGAGTTAGTTGCGCTTGGATAATCTCATATGCCTTATGCTGAGCAACTATCCTGGAGGTGTGCATATCCTTAATGAATATGGACATGCCTCCAACTTTAGTCTTTTGGGCCAGGTTAGGCGGTCAAAAGATGTGGCATGAATTATAGCCTGGTAATGCAGGAGTGCTCTCTGGAGCCTTGAACCAGGTCTCTTTCACTGCACAGATGTCGATGTTCTCCATTTTAAGGAGTGCCTCTAGTGAATGCATTTTGAGGTTTAGACTTCTAGCACTGAGTGGGCAGCCACGGTGGTGCAGCGGTTAGCATTGATGCCTCACAGCAGGAGGTTCTCCGGTTCGATTCTTGGCTGGGGTGCCTTCTGTGTGGAGTCTGCATGTCCTCCCTGTGGTCACGTGGGTTTCCTCCGGGTGCTCCAGATTCCTCCCACATCCCAAAGACATGCAGTAGGTGAACTGGACACTCTAAATTGGCCCTAGGTGTGAGTGTGTGCATGTGTGTGCCTTCTGTGGAAGGTTGGGCGCTGGGCTGGCAACTCAACACCATAAAGCTCCACTGTCAATAATGAGCGGACAGATGATCCGCTGTGGCGACCCCTAACTGGGAAAAACCAAAAGAAGAAGAAGAAGAAGACTTCTAGCACTGAGTAGCATTACCCTCAGATTTTGCTTGCTTGCACTTGTTACGGTGGTGAATTTGTCATTTGAACCTTGCCTAAAAAAGGCACTATTGGGGTGGCAAGAGCCTTAGCCAGTATCTGGAATCCCAAGGGCGACAGGTGCAGGCCATCTCTGGCAAAGCATCGTGGCCTGTTGATCACGTCATCCCAGGCAGACAGATACTGGATCCCCTTAGAATGACACCAGAAGCTTAGCCAATTATTGAAGTCAATCATTTTGTCCTTGTACTGTATCATTCTGGGTGATGGCAGGCTGCTACTCAGGGCTAGGGTCATACCTGCCTGGGCTACAAGATCAGAAAGCTCATCCATGTCTCTTTTCATGTAGTCCAGGGAGGTACATCTCAAGTCATTTGCACTAACATGGACAATGACAGAGTCATATTTGGACTTGTTGTGGAGTGACCTGAGTGCGTGCATTATGTTGCAGATCCTGGCACCCAATAGGCAGCTGACAGTAACTTTCTCCTTGTTTAGCCTGGTGAGTGGAACATCAGTGTGCCTGACTATAAAGTCACCGCTGACTAGAGCATTGGATACTTTGTTATGCCTTATGAGCTGTGGTTGAGTGGCACACTGAGTTTATGGGCTATGTGCCATTTAGGTTGTGTTGGGGGGTGGACGTTGCTTGCGTTTCTGCTTTGGAGGTCTCTGTTGCTTGAGCAGATTTTTATTGAGAGCCTCCATGAATGTAGGTGTGTGTTTTGTGTTTCTGTGTCTGTGTTTTGGTGGTATAGGTTTTGAG
Source organism: Protopterus annectens (assembly GCF_019279795.1). NCBI lineage: Eukaryota > Metazoa > Chordata > Ceratodontiformes > Protopteridae > Protopterus > Protopterus annectens. Next base: position 147,732,730 of record NC_056735.1, on the reverse strand, counting down.
GGACTATGTGATGAGTGTGGTGTGGTGTAAGTGTTTACCTCTTGACTGTCTAGTCCAGTGTTGGATGAAGAGAGCTTTGCTTCCAGTTTGGCTAGATAAGTGCATCTCTCACAGGTGGTAGTATTGGGTGGTAGGAGGAGAGGGTTGTCTGTGCAGTGGAAAAGAAGGAAGGAAGGGGCACAGAAACAGTTATACATTGTATAAGGGTTGTATTCCCAAGTATTTATGTACACTGTTTTAAGTTAATGCAACGGTGTGAGTTTCTAAGTGACTTTTAGTGAAGTTACACAGAGTTTAAGACTTCTCATCCTCTCTTTGTCGATGATTTAAAACTGTAGAGCTCATCAGATGAGGAACTGAAAGCACAACTGCAAGTATCAAAACTTTTTCAGATGATATAAGAATGTCCTTTGATCTTGGTAAATGTGCAAAAGCAACCTTTCAAGCAGGAAAGCTGCACTACCAAGAAAATAGTTTGGGACAAGACTGTGATAGAAAAGAACTTGAGCAGGAGGAAGTGTATAAATATTTGGGAATTAATGAAGGATCAACAATAAAACATGAACAAATGCAAATAAATCTTAGTAAGGAATATTTTAGAATACTTAAATTAATCCTGAAAACAGCGTTGACATCTAGGAACAAAATTCAAGCTATAAACCAATTTGCTTCTCCTGTCCTAACTTACAGTTTTGGAGTGATTGACTGGCCCCAAAAGGTGTTGGAGAGATTAGATAGGAAAACAAGGATGCTTTATGCTCATCAAATGATTTATAAAAATCATTGCATACCAGGACTATATATTCCCCATTCTGAAGGAGGTTATGGGTCTCCTTGAAACTGATTGCATGTATAGATCTGCAATAGTTGGACTGCATACATATCTGCTGACCTCACAAGATTCAAAACTTAGTGAAAGTTTTGAAACATAAGGAGAATAAATTTAAAATGACTTCCCTTCTTAGTCTAGCAGAAACATACCGGCATCAAGCGGGAATAGAAATCAAACCAGATGAAGATAAAAATCAGGCAGCAACTGAATGCACAAAAAAAAAACAAAAGAAAGAATATAAGGTGAAAATGCATAGATATAGTTTCAGGTATAGAAAACCCCTGGAAGAACCTCATGTTGATCAGGATCGAACGTAGGAATGGTTAAGGAGAAGCAAATTCAAACCAAAAGATGAAAGGTTAATATTGGTGGCCCAAGAAAGTGGGCTTTGTACATGTTGGTTTTCAAAGTCCATTGAACAAGTGGGAGAAACAGACAAATGTAGGTTTTGTAAAACAGAATTGGAAACAGTCGCACACCTTGTTGCTGGTCGTGATATACTAATGGCAGAAGGACTGTATACTGAAAGACATAATAATGTGGCAAGACTGTTGCACTTGGAACTGTGCAAACATTATGGTACTGAAGTGGCTGAAAACACTGGAAATATGAGCCACAAAATATCATAGAAAATAATGAAGTCAACATAACATGGGATCATCCATTACTAATGGTTCAAAAGACAGATGCGAGAAAACTAGATATAGTGGTCAATGAAAAGAACAAAAGTAGCATTGCTCATTGAAATTGCTCCACCCTGTGACTACAGTGTCTTGCGTACAGAGAGAGACACAAAGTCATAAAATATTAGGATTTGCAGGCAGAAACGAGAGCAATGTGGAAGAAGGATACCCAGACAGTTCCAATAGTAGTAGGAGTAAAGGTCTTATAAAAAAAGAATCTGCAATTGCGTTTCGATATGTTGCCAATACATGTAACTCCATATGAATTGCAGAAGGGGTCATTACTGGGCACATTGTGGGTGCTGCGAAGAGCACTAGTGGCTGACAATCAAAGATTGAAACAATACTCATTTCATTAACTTTATGCTTTGACTTGGGAATGGGATCCATTCCCATCATGGTATCATAAACCCAAAAGAGTTGGAGAAATTAAAAAAGAGTTTATTTTAACTGAGTAAGATCATTGTCTCTTGTTGTTGTCTGGTGTATTACACAATAACAGCTCTGCTTGTGTGAGTATTAAATGAAGTTAGAGACAGACAATGGGTCTGCAGCATGCAGCTACCCTGATTGGAATCTCATCAATGGTCAGCAATCACAACATGCATTACAATAAATAGCAAAATCAAAAAATGCTGGTAAATTAGTGAGATTACAGAAGACCTTGGAGCATACTTCTCAAATGTACCTGATTCTGCCTCGTGTTTTTCCCTAGTCCCTAGTAACATTTTTATTTTTCTAGTAAATCACTAGGGATTTAGGATTACAGTCACTCAGTAATGACAAACATTAGTTTCATACTTCTTTTTGCTAAAAAAAATACGTGTATGAAAAGCTTGTTGATTTATTAACTTTTTAGTAAATTTCAGTCATTTTTTAATAACTGTCCTTGAGTTTGGGTCATTGAACCTACATTATTGTTGGCTTTGTCCAGAATTATTGAGCAAAGCTGCATAATTTGACATAGCCAGTCATGGTTATTCCCCATGCAGAATTGCTATCAGCTGTATCTGTATCTGTTCTACATTGTGCAATCTTGCAATAGCATATGTTGCAAACTATGAACTACTGTCTTATGCTATGGCATTTATTCATTTTTTGTCATTATGACCCACTGTACTTCGAGACTTGCATTTACTGTATTGTGTAAATATTAAAATCATGCTACAACAGTGCATTTTTTCAGGACATTAATCAGTGCATTCATTGTACTTATGTTGAATTGTTTTTCCATAGTTAAAATGATTTTCTATTGACAACAACATCAAAGAGAGTATATTGCTACTGTCCCAGCTTATGCCATCTGTCTTGGAACTACACTTATGTATGCTGATTTTTTACTGTTCAAACAATAAAGAAGAAAGAAATACTAAGTATAACGGCGATGAGAAAATGTCACCCAAAAGCACATTAGCGATTGTCTATAGCCTTGACCTCTTTGATCATATAATAAATGCATTAATACAGTATAATGCTGCATTAAGCTGAGCAGTCTGAATTTTTTGCATATAATTCCATTAATGTTTCCTAATAAGAAGATTCACCAAGTTGTAATTGCACAGGGTACAACTACTTGATGCGTTAAGGAATATCGCCCCACAAGTTTAGTTTTAGATAATCGTGATAGAAGTCTATACTTATATAGCATCCATGTTAGACAACTGTAGACCACTTGTGTACATCCCATGGTCATTAAGGAATAAGAATCCACAGCCATGGGTATACATTTTCCCACTTTCTCAGCCATTTGAAAGATATGGGTTACCTGAGCCAATGTAGCAATTGCCTCTTATTTACTGAAAACCACCTAATTTTTAAACTGATACATTAAGTGACAGATGTAGTTACACAATGTCACTGGAGGCAAGGCACTCACATGCAAGCACTAATCATAGCAAATATGTTATCAGAAACACAAACATACTTTGCACCAGACACATAGACCCACATATGCTAAGGCTATTAAGTATAATCTTTCTAAACCCCAAAGGCCTCCCAGATATTGCACCCACAATG
>NC_056735.1:147710636-147718136 GCF_019279795.1 Protopterus annectens | reverse complement strand
TATTTTAGCACAGTTTTAGCTTTACTGGCAATAATTTCAAAGTTTCCTTCATTGTAATAGTATTTTTCATCTCCCCTTTTCAACATTCTGGTAGCCACATTTTTTCCATGTGTATTTAGTCCATCTCTGTCTCCCTCTTTCTCTGTCATTTTCATATATATGTGCATGGTCCATGGATATCTCCCATAACAATGTTTTGCATTTAATCGTAAAACAGGCTTAGAAAATGGATAAAATCCCAGTAACAAATCTTGTTGCCATGTGATAATCCCTGGACATGCTATAATGGTAAATGTTGTACATCTGCATTTAAAGCTTGGGTCAGAGTGGGTCAGATTCCAAAACAATGGAGCAGATCTACTGATCAGCAATGGATCAGCAGGGGATGAAAACTGAAGTAAAGGTACCAGCTGTGGACAATAGTGACCAGTTTAATAAATATAAATTATGGTGAACTCTTCAATGAATGACAAAAATAATCAGAGCAACGCAGAAACACCACCATTTGTATAATCAATCTCCAAAAGCTATGCAACACTTCTCTAAATGGGTTATAATAAAACTATTATAATAAAACTGTCTGGTTATGTTAAAAATTAACATAATACAGGGCTACAGTTGTTTTTGTTCTTCTTTCGGCTTTTCCCGGTTAAGGTGTCGCCAGAGCAGAACTCCGGTCTGCTAATGATTGGCAGTAGATTTTTTACTGGTGCATGAGGTGCCAGCTTGATGCCCAACCTTCAGCAAAGGTACTCCCATTCTACGCATGTCTTTCGAACGGCACTCAACCGCGGGGAGGACATGCAGATTCCATGCAGAAGGTGCTCCAGCTGAGAATCAAACTAGAGAACCTCTTGTTGTGAGGCAACAATGCTACCGCTGCACCACCGTGGTAATATGTTTAACAAATGCAACAATACAGTTTTGATTGGCTATCACTAATGTTGCTATTTAGTAATTGTAAGAAAATATGCATTTATTAGTATTCCCCTAAGAGGCCCCAGGTGCTGGTGTGGTTCATAATAAATTCAAATTACACTGATATATCCTTTCCTGTTATTTTTTTAATTCTGATTTATAATAATCCACAGATGACTCTACAGTCATCACCATTGCTGACACCCCCTCTGAACTCACGTCTATTACACAGGCATCCTTTAACTCATTTAAAACCTTGCTAACTATCAACCTGCTTATTCTGAACCCTAATAAAACAAACCTCCTACTCTTCTTACCTAAAAACGTTACCCACCTTAATCCTACTGTCACTATTCTGTCTCTTAATAACACTCCTTTCAAAGTTGAATGTTGCACTAAACTCTTAGGTGTCATTATAGATGATCAACTTAAGTTGGACTTACATGTTAATAACTGTATCCATAAGACACATCTAAAACTTGGCCACCTATATAGAAATAAAATGTTTCTAACAAACATGGCAAAAATAACCCTCTCTCATGCTTACCTCCTACCAAGTCGCAAATCCTCTCAAATCTCAACTCTTTTCTCCTTACTAAACTATAACCAACCTACAGCAAAGTAGCGAGATTTGCAGCACACCAAATGTAGAAACCCCACCACTGTCTCTCATTAAAACACTTAAACTGGCTAGAATTACCTCACCAGCTCCTTCTCTCTCTGCTTCAGATTATTCACTCCATTCTATACCAGCCTTCCTATTGCCCCAGCTTATTTATTCTTATTTCTCAATACTCTCCAACTAGGTCACTTTGTAGCTTAGACTAAAACCTTCTACAAATCTATAGAAGATCTATCTAAGACCAAACTGGGAAGCGACCTCCTAAGCTACTATCCTACCATCTCTTGGAATGAACTGCCATTACAAATCAGGTCCCTGAATCACCCAAAAAATTCAAAGCGGTTACCAAGGAATACTTGAAAAGTGACTGGTCCTGTCAGTGTACTCTCCCCCCATAGACATCCCCATTACCCCTAATACAGTCCTTTACGTGTCCCTGATGTTATTTACTTCATTGGCCTCTTGCTTTTTCACTCATTAGCTCTGTCTAGCCTTTAGTTCTCCTTTTGAACCTCATATCTTCTGTATGTAGTAAACCTCTTTATACTACCATTCAACCTCCTCACACTACTATTAAATCTCATCTCCCTCCTCCCTCCCATAAACCTGATGTGCAGCAACAGTAAAATACTAAAATAGTAAAATACTAAGTATCGTTTCATGTTCATTTGGCAAAACTAAAATGATTCCGTTTATGCTGCTTCCTTCCTTACTTTTATCGGATATAGTTTTTTTTTGTTGTGATTTTCTTATGCTTATTTTTTAAATGCTTATGCTTTGTTATATTATTATGCTTAAATTGATCTTATTTGATTATGTTTAAACTTCATGAGAATGTATGTGGAGCTTTTCTCCCCGGGCCTCTGCTGAAAAAGGACTATTTCAGCTCAGTTAGATTATCCTGGTCAACAACTGTAAAATAAATAAACAATAAATGTATTATAAGTCTTAATAAAGGATTTTCATAAAAAAATCTATTGAAGCAATAATTACTAGACAGAGGTGAGCCCAGCAGAAGTGCTTAGATGTTTATAGTTGCATTGTATTTTTCTATAAAATAAAAAAAACAAAAAAAAACATAACTGCACCTAATATTACAATCCCAAGTATATATATCCTATACAAAAACACAGCAATATATACAATCAGCAGAGGGTCAGTGACTGAAATGAATGGTATCTAGAGAGTCTATAAAAACAGCCTAAAAAGAAATAATACTCCCAGCATATACAATACACTGTGCATGTATAACATGTGCACTTACTAATACAACAGCAAAAGCTAATGAAATGTTACAAAGCAGTAAAATAAAACACCTTGTAAAGTACACTGTGAAAAGTGGATCATTTAATGATATCCAAACAGGTAGCTGGATACCAAGTCCGTGATTCTCCCAGACACTAATTAATACAACCTTACTGAAACAAATATATAATACTAAGAAAACGAGAGCAAAAAACTGCTTTCCATTACTGATCGCTTGATCTCAGATGCTTGAATAATGCTTTCCAGATGTGGATTGCTAAGCAAACTCAGTTAACAGCCATGAATATAGTAGCACTTGAATATGAGAAAAAATAGTGTTATCAACAAAAAGTAATTTGGACTGCAGATAATTGTCCTAAAATAAGTATGTCTGCACAAAATGAAACTGCTGTAGGCAAGTAGACCATGTTGTACTTTTTAAAGCTGTAATAAAAGTTGTATGCTCTGTGACAACCCACCACTGGACTAGTAATCAAGGAGCCTCAATCCTCACCACCAGCACCAGTGGGGAACATTCACTGAGAGTTTAAACAGGTACACACACAGTATTTCCAGATGTAGCTCAAGTGCAATTTCCTTTAACAGCACACAGAGACCACAGTCAGTCCAGGGATGGTTTCTCCCTCTTCCTCCAGATCTCCAATAAGACTGCCCACTGGCACAACTATAAAGTTGAGACATCAGCTAAGTGACCAAGCCAATACCCCAGCACCCTCTCTGTCCAACCACTGCTTTGTGTCCCTGCCCAAGTAGCTAACACACACACACACACACACACACACACACACACACACACACACACACACACACACACACACACATACACATAGGAAAGGCTGGCACATGTTTACTAGCTATGCCCCATTCTGCCCAGACTATAAGGTAGTTATCACTGCCATCAATCACTCCTTGACAGCTACTTTAAGGCCCTTAACAAAGGGTGCTCAGTCTTGCTGTGTAATGTTACTATTAATACAAATAGTAGTTTGACCAAGAGCAAGGCTATTACGAGTGGCCCACACAGTGACACCAAATAAATATGCAAGTAGTCTCAAAACTTAAATATATCTACAAAGATCAGCAACAATGAAAGGTTTAAATATATTTAATAATAAATAATAAAAGAGAAGAAAATGCTAAGTATATATATTCATAGTGACATCAGAGTTCATTACACAGGAAATATTTAAAATAACAGGCTCAGATAAATAAAGAAAACAATATCTAAAAAATAAGCTTCACTATATTCCTGACTGTATCTAAGAGAATTACTGTACTCTAGTAACTTACTAATAGAGCAAGGCAGATGATGGGGTGAATGGGTCTTCTTGTTGTAAGAGTCTTCTCAAAATAATATCTAAAATGTCACTGCTGGGATAGCTTGCAGAATGACATAATTTCTGGTCATCTGACGTCTAGTTTTCATGCAAATCCATTGCTGACAGCTAGCAGTATTTAGCATCTACCTGTAAAAATATACAGACAAGGGCTTTTGCTCAGATCTTGGTAGGTTGCTGGAAGTAATAAAACAATTGCATTCCTTCATGCTTTCAGAGTAGCAATCAGTTCACCCCAAAGACAATACAGAAAGCTTCCTAGTACAGACTTTGTAGCTCAGGCTGTATTGCGAATTGAAAGATATCATCTTTATGGCCTAGGCTACAAAGTGATTTAATTTCAGATATTTTTCTAAAGTTTTCAGGATGGAGGTTAACCTTCCAATTTTCTTTTGAAACATATACATTTATTATGACAGTGTATGTACATTTCTGTTTTCTCCAGTAGAGCACACTGTGGATACATTTTAAACATAGCACTTTACAAATACCTCTTCAACACATACATCTGTACCAAGCAGTTTGATATACACTTGACACACAGTTCTAATACATTTATAACACCAGCAGCTTGTATAAATTAGCTTGATATTCACAAATGACATGTAATCATCATCCACAAAATTCCAGCTAGCTGTGCTGGCAGTACCTCCTTTCGTGACATGCACAAAAACATAACAGTATTAAAACCATGTGCAATATTGTTAATGAAAGAGCTTCAAGAACAGTGAGGAAGTTAATAGCACTCTTTCAGTGTACTTTTACATCTCCAGAGGTACATTGTAAAAAGATTTAATTTACTAGAAATAATATATAACATACTAGTAATTAATACTGATACCAATATAAACACTTAAAACTCAAACGCCGAGTATTTCATTACTCTGGATAAGATTTTCTTTTTACTAAAAACTGCTATTAAGTACAATGTGTGAGAGTATGTCTGTATATATGCATGACTTTATAGGACTTTTATTGTTTATGTTTATTAAGCAGTTTCCAAGCTCCTGGTGTTAAATAATCAATATTCCTACTCCTTATGAAATATAAACTTGATGAGGTTTCAAATTGTTTAAGCTGAACCTGTGGTCACTGCGTCACATAGAAAATCACTGCCAATGCATTTTTAGTTTTCATAACAGTAGCTGCTGACTGATATGGGCTTGTTCTCTTTATCCATGGTTGTTTGATAGGAAAATTAGTATAGTTAATTGGAGTGTAAGGTACAGTAAGGGGGTCGGGGGGACTTGGCTTTAAACATTTATATTTAAAAATGGTTTTGATTTGAAACTGTGTTTTTTTATGTTTTTATCTGGTTAATGCTTCAGATATTTGAATATTGGGGAGATGTAGGAAAAGCTACATAATCATTGGTCATTTGAGCAGTTAACAATGTTTGCCTTTAATGTATTTTGCAGGGTTCTGTGACCATGAAAGTGGCATTATGATGTGAAATGTAAGACATTCTCCTATGGATATCTTTTTGAGGACACAGAGGCATGGACTACAATGTATATTAATTGTAATGTCTGGAAAGAAATGCTCAAATGCTTTTGAATTCCAGTAGTGGCTTCCTCTTGGAAATACCTGTGTTGATTTGATATGTCTACAATTTGATTTGATAGTGCATATAAATGCTGCAACTAAGTTTATTTTAGTAAATTAACCACCGATTCACTGACTCAGTGGTAGTGCCACTGGTAAGATAAATATGTAAAATGGTATTTACATGACAGAAAAATCCTCTTACATCAGTAGTAGTAAGAACAATGCAGGAACTGATGTGTCCCACCATCTGTGTTTTATTAAAGTATTATAGAAATTAGGGTGGCACAGTGGTACAGAGGTTAGCAGTGTCACCTCACAGAAAGAGGTCCTCTGGTTTGATTCTTGGCTGGGGTGCCTTCTGTGTGCAATCTGCATGTCCTCCCTGCTCAGATTTCCTCACACCTTCCAAAGACATGCAGTAGGTGGATTGGAATTTTCCCTAGCTGTGAGTGTGTGCATATCAATGTGTGGTGCACTCTCTAAGGAGGATTGGGCTTCGGGTTAGCAACCCAAACCTGTAACTGCTACAGAAATGAGTGCTGAAGGGTGCTCATTGCCTGATGTGCTGCATTGCATGGAAATGGGGGGATTCTAGAGATTGTAATGTGTCCCAGTTGAATTTCTATATAGCTATTCATAAGTAAAATACATTAAGGCATAATCTGATTCAATCGTCCTGTAAATTTGAATTGACCCTTAATATCTGGCAATGCGCAAATTATACACAAAAGGTTGATGTCAGTTTTAAGAACTTTTCAAGTAAATCTTGGCCAGTGAGTCAGCGTACATATAATATTTATGCCAAGGAGCAGACTGCAAGCATACAGCCGATGCAATGAGGTTTTCACACATCATACATGGCAAATTCCTTACATCAAAGGGAGGAATGGTACAGCAAAAACACTATGCGATTAATGCAAGATAATTACTTAAGGACAATGTGAAAACTAAGGAGGTTAATAAGAGATAAATGAGATATAATCTGCTCACATTTGTAGCTATTGACCTGCTATTACTGGCAAACTGATGTGAGACAACATATTTTAGATATGAGAGGGAGAGAGGGCATTTCTCTACAGAAAAAGCTAATGAATTGATATATGAGACAAGATATTTTAGATATGGGCAAGATAATTTCTTTGCAGCTACATGACCGCCTCTTTCATATGAAGAATAACTTACATGATAGTGTCTCTTTCATATGAAGCCCAGATTTTCACAGAATGTCCAGATTTTTGTTTCATATTTTTGGTTTGTTCATCATAAAATTAGTAGTTTTCTGGCACGTCCCTAAGGACTTAAATCACTAAATAATGACATACATTGAGATTCAACTTCATATCCTTCAGAAAACGCATGCTAGCACAAAATCTGTTATCCTAGCAACTTTCTAAGTTTACAGGAGCAACATTTAAAATCTGTCTCCTATTTTCGGGCCATTTTCCACCCATTCATTTTGGCTTTGTCCAGATTTCTTGTGCTTAGTGGTTCAGATGTATTCTGAAGGGATTCTAATAAGAGGTTGTGTAAGAACTGACCTTGAGACTATAAAGGATATATAAGGACTGACCTTGAGACTGTAAAGGATATGTAAGGACTAACCTTGAGACTATAAAGCATATGTAAGGACTGACCTTGAGACTATAAAGGATAACTAAGGACTGACCTTGAGACTATAAAGCATATGTAAGGACTGACCTTGAGACTATAAAGCATATGTAACGACTGACTTTGAGACTGTAAAGCATATGTAAGGACTGACCTTGAGACTATAAAGGATATGAAGATTTCAGTTTCTTTTAGGTTTTT
>NC_056735.1:147584611-147710136 GCF_019279795.1 Protopterus annectens | reverse complement strand
CCCCAGGCGCATCCTACCTGGGCTCGCTCACGTACACTACGCCCGTGTCTGTGATTCGGTGCACTCTCATTAATATGTATATGGCGCTACTGCGCGGATATTCCATGCACCGCGGCGCCAGGCTACGCCGACCTAGCGCCGAGCTTCATGAATCGGGGATTGTCAAAAGCACAGTTGCCTCATTAATTTTAACAGGTGCTTTAGCCCAAGCAGATTTAAGTACCATCTCTTTATCAAAGATGATAGAAATCTAACTATAACTGATCTAGGATACTTTTGTTAGAGTTAGAATTAGATATGGATCTATGGGCTCTTCGATACCAAAGAAAGTGCTTCTGGCAAGTCTAAAGTTTTAGGGAGCCATGTATTTAAAAAAGGTAATATTGTTACCTTCAATATTTTCTGGCAGTCCAAAAATCCTAATGTTATTGCGCCTAGATCTATTTTCCAGGTCATCAAGTTTAGTTTGTAGATGTGTGTTCTGTTTCAGCAAAAACTCAATGTTGATTTCTTCTTCTTGGATTCTACTCTCCATGTCATTTACAGTCTCTTCTATGCCTGTAATCTGAGTCTTCTGTTGTTGCAAGTCTATATGTAACAAGTCTATTTGTTTTGTAGTTTTTTCCATGAAGGTATCAATTTTAGTATCCAGTTTATCCATTTTGGCAGTAAGTTGCTGGATTGTAGATATCAGAGACTGAAGTTCTTTCTTGATGCTGGAATCTTGAGAATTTGTCTTACTGGAACTCATTTCAAACAGAGGAGCTGACAAAAAAAAATTTCCAAGGTGTTTTCTGACAGGAATATTATTAAAATTCTCTTTCTTTTTTAGATATTATTTAAGAAATGGATATTCCAAACGTATTTAGAAAGAAAATTACTTCATAAATTAATTTTTAAAGTAATTATTTCCTGTCAGTGCTGTGAAATTGGTGGAGCTGAAGAAATCTGCTGCTATCCTGTGTTCATCCTTGGCCACGCCCCCCACATGACCGCCTCTTTCATATGAAGAATAACTTACATGATAGTGTCTCTTTCATATGAAGCCCAGATTTTCACAGAATGTCCAGATTTTTGCTTCATATTTTTGTGTGTTCATCATAAAATTAGTAGTTTTCTGGCACATCCCTAAGGACTTAAATCACTAAATAATGACATACATTGAGATTCAACTTCATATCCTTCAGAAAACGCATGCTAGCACAAAATCTGTTATCCTAGCAACTTTCTAAGTTTACAGGAGCAACATTTAAAATCTGTCTCCTATTTTCGGGCCGTTGTCCACCCATTCATTTTGGCTTTGTCCAGATTTCTTGTGCTTAGAGGTTCAGATATATTCTGAAGGGATTCTAATAAGAGGTTATGTAAGGACCGACCATGAGACTATAAAGGATATGTAAGGACTGACCTCGAGACTGTAAAGAATATGTAAGGACTGACCTTGAGACTATAAAGCATATGTAAGGACTGACCTTGAGACTATAAAGGATATGTAAGGACTGACCTTGAGACTATAAAGCATATGTAAGGACTGACCTTGAGACTATAAAGCATATGTAACGACTGACCTTGAGACTGTAAAGCATGTGTAAGGACTGACCTTGAGACTATAAAGGATATGAAGATTTCAGTTCTTAGACTTTGTGTGTAGGATTATTTAGCAGACAAAGCCACTAGATCTTCTAGACATTTAGCTCTACTTTTCATATGATCCTTTCAGACAGTATAAAACATTATAAATAATGACTACATTAGAATTTTCAGCCCTGATAACAGATCATGCCTGACATTTGTCTCCATGAATACTTCCGACATTTTGAAAAGTAAAGTTATATAAGGATTTTCTTGGCTGATGGTGAGTAAGAGGTAATAACTGATGATTTAAACAATGGAGCTATATTTTGTGCAAACTAAGGCATCTTCAATATAGGACTGAGCAAAGTACCATTTCATAATTACTCACCAGAACTGAATAAGCAAATAATTGCTATGTATAAGTTTTAGTTTCTAGTGTAGCCTGTTACACTACTGATGTTTTATGTAATAAGTTATGCTTCACAAATCAGGCTTTAGAATAGAACATTTGAAAGTAACATAAATATTGTCTAAATGTTTCCCCTTTGTCTTGACCACTTTATTTTGAACATCTTTATTGAATTATCAGTTAAGACATAGGCAAACATTTATCTATATAAAAAACAAACCATATTAACATGTTACCATTTTTCAACATAATACATTACATTTTCTTTTGTATAACTGGCATCAGTCCAACATTACATAAATCGCTCAATTCTTGCTGCTTCAGTACTTTATTCTGCATGTATTGCTCTCACAATTTACATTTTTTCTATGTAATTTGCTCCAATCCTTTTTATAGATCCCACTTCTTGTTCTTTTATCTGTGTTCCCATATTCAGTACTTCATATACAGTTAGTTTAACTTTGATTTCCATTTTCTAGTAATTGCTTTTTTTTAGCAGCCAGCAGAATTAAACGTAACAAGACCGTACTAAGTCTAAGTAATTCAGATTCAGAATCCCAGCCCCAAAAAAAAATAATAATTTCCTTAAATACATCCATTTGCTCGCCCAATATTTCTGACATAGTACTCACAGAAAATTTTTAGCATCTGCCAGCTCATTACGTTCTCAAAAACATGTTCCAAATTATCTCTTTCTTCCCTATCACACCTCCAACATTTGGCATCAACCATTAGGAAAAATTATTTGTAGTCTGCTTGGGGTATAAAAAAACTATGCAAACACCTCCAAGCAAAAATCCTAAATCTTACAGGTCTTGTTGCATTTTTGGAGCCATACATATGTCTTCCCATTGTTTCCTTGTGACTTGCTTAGTATTTACCACTTTATTGAAAGTGAATTACCGTGGAGGTGAACCTAAGGACAGAGAAGATGAGTCTTTATGATCAGAGTGGATAAAATGGAGAGAAAAATGTTGAAAAGAAAATGAACAGCAGAATTAAGAGAATTGCATCTAATTTGTTTTTTCTTCACCAAGACCTTCATTAGTATAGATGGAGGTCTGCTTTGCTGGGGTCTGAATTTAGATGCAGACTGGCCAAAAAGAAAACGAGAACATTTCTCTTCAGAGATAGAAGCAATTTCCTCAGCTAGTCTTTACAATTTAATGATAGAAAATATTTACTAGAGTATTGGTCCCTTTTCTACAGGAAGAATAACCCTTAATAACCAAAGAATCCATAGTCTTCTCTGTCAGGGATATCTGTGGCTCACCTACTTATTTCATTTTTAGAATAATGATTCTATTGCAGATGCTGGAACAGATGAAGGAGCCTATGTCACAGTGCATGTTAAAGCCACTGGCACCAGTGCAGGTTTCAATCCACCATTTCTGAGTTATTAAAGTTGTTTAGTCTGCCTCAAAATTACTGATGCATTGTTGAGGAGAAAAAGGTACAAAGTCCATAACAGAAAAAACATATAGATTCAACTTTTTTTCTGGATGATTTGCTTCATTTTTCCTTTTTATTTCTGGTCCTACCATATATTATTGCTTTGATTCATTGTCAGGGGATCTAAGGATTTTATTTTATTTTTTTATGTTCTACTTCAGTTGCCTTAATTCCTGAATGTTGGAAGTAGGACGTGAGCATCTTGTAGCTTGTCCTGGCTGACACTTGTGCTCAATCTTAAACGTGAGTTCAGGCAAACAGCTAGTGCACCATATTACCCAAACACATTATTTGAGTTTGAGTGAGGTATGTGCAGCAGGGAGTGGGAGTGTAAATTAGGGTTTCAGGCACCAATCAGGAAGGGAATTTATGTTTGGCCACTGAGACATTTTTTTTTTTTAGGATTAGGGAATAGGACAGATGATTCAGAGTTAGGGAGCAGCAGAGGATTTTATGTTTATGGAACAAGGATGTAGTTTGGGGACATAAAGTAATTGGAGGAATTTAAGTTTAGGGAGTGGAGCTTGTAGTTTTAGGTTTAGTCAGGGTTTCAGAGCATATCCAGTGGCACCATCAAGATGTCCCCATGAGAAGTGACTCCTTGCAAACCATTGGTACAGGCCACATGTGTGCCATATGCAGGAGTTGTGAAAACTGCCTGGGTGGCCTGCACACACTTTGTGAGTGATACCCTATTGACCTACTGGGGCACAGTGGGGTATCTCAAGCCTCTGCCTTAAGAATGCTCCATCAGTTTCTTTGTGCCATTCTTCAGTATGTGAGAAAGCATATGGGGTATCCACATACCCCAGAGGGGAGAGCCAACACCATGTTTTATGATATAGTCAATTTATCTTAGGTACTGGGGTCCATTGATGGTAACCACATTGAAATAAAGGCCCTACCTGGTGAACTGAGAAGACAATACATGAACTACAAAGGGTATCACTCCACTAACTGAGGGGGGGGGGGTCTGCAATGCATAAGTATCAGCTGCAATGTGTATGCAAGCCAACAAGACAGTTTTCAAGAATCCAACATAATGCAGACATGTGATCTGTACCAACAGTTTATGAGGACTGGCTTCACACAGGGACATCTTGTTAGTGATGCCAGATATGCCCTGGAACCCTAGCTGAGGGCAGTAACAATATATCCATTCAGCATCATTACTAGCCACCCTCTGTGGAACTCCCTGCCCATGAGTACTACAGGCAGATTCAGACATCTATCTACTAGGCACCATCACTTCCCTGATTTAAAGTGTTCACATCAACCTGTCCTCACACTGATGTTTGGGTAGCCTGGGTATCCATATGCATAAAGGCCATGTCCATAGTCTGTGTTGGGGGTGCTGTGGTCACACTTCCTGTGTCAAAAACAAACACTCTATACCTCCTGACTCTGCCAGCTCATTTGCACTATAATTATCAAAGGCTCCAGATCTTCCAGTATCAGACACGATCAGTTCCACAGTGCTGGTGCTGGGTAAAAAATCACATGTGACTACACAACATCAAAACACATGTAGTGTAAGTATGACCCAGAGCCCCAACTAAACATGCAAATTATATCTTTATAACTATAAATATGATACAATACCTCTAATTATACCTTGTGCATGTGGTACTGCCAGTTTGATCCCTGGTGTACCTATATCTACCATAAATCAGACAGATATAATGAAGTTTAGAGTGACTAAGATGTAAGGATGAGTTGCAGCTATTAATACAATGAAATAGGACTATGTACCTGGGACATTCACAGTTGAAAATCTTTGTTGCCTATCCAGTACTGACCTAATATCCAGCAATACACTGTGGGACTCTGTTGAGGAGTTACTACATTTAAGAGATTCCAGAAATACCTTTCTCTGTGTAAAAGGAGTTTGATTGATGGCCCAGAAACAGCTGCCTGACATTCCCATGCCACATCTTTTGTTCACTAGGTGGAAGCGGGGATCATACCTTTGGCCCTGTGGTGGACCATTTTGTAGCCATGGTTCTGAACACCCACCACATTGACATTATTGATAATTTCAGCCAGACATGGTCACTGTAAGGGTGGCCAGTTACATGCTCCATAAAGAGATGTTGACCATGGGAACGGAAGACCTGTAGCACCTTCCTTCTCAGCATCTGTGAATTTTGACTTGTTGGCAGATGTGGATTAGCCAACAGATGCAGGGCTTTTTCTCTGTGTGCCCTGATTTTTTTAGGCATAGCTGTGCTGGCATGGAAAAGAGTAGACTTTAACAGCCTTATTCCTGCATTGGCCTTACAAACATTACATGGCTGCTGTTCTGTTAGGCATTATTGCATGCTGTATTTGAGTCTGACAGTTAGATATCAGCATCCACTATCTTTAAATAAATGTCAGGCACATAGGTAAACTGAGCACATATTCCCCACCAACAAAAACACAGAAGTGTAACTGAACAAGAATACATAAATTTACAGTAGCACTGCTACAAAGGTTGTACCTGATAATATATGAGCAAGGCATACAACACTGAAACAGTATTGAACAGTACTCTGAATATGAGGTTAGAAGGATGGCTCCAATCTACTTTAGAAATCCTGCAGGTTACTGCTTTCAGTACACTTGCAATGTACACACCAGTACTCGTAATACCTCCTGATTGCTATTTGCCATCCCCAAAAGCACCTCTACGTCTTGTTCTGTTGAACTGTGTCCTGTGGGGAGTATTTGAAAAGTGCTGAACCTGGACGCACACCTTTACTGTATAAAAAAGTAGGTACACACATGCCATGACTCCCCTGGAAATCCTTCTTTCCCTTCCCTGCCACTTATTCTACCATCTCTTTACTCCAAGTACCCACTTTCCCACCACTAGGTGGCAGTATTTACTAGGGAATTCCTAGTCTCCAGCTTTTGTAGCTTCCTGAGCAGATATACTCAGAGTGTGAGCTTCCAAACAACTTTTAAAGCATCTGGTGTATTTCACCTTATAATGTGAATGATGACACAGCCAAATACAGTATCATTCTTGCCTTCTAACCTAAGGCAGTGTCTACCATACTAAAGAGTGTTCTAATTAAAAAGGACTGCATATACTGAGCCTGCTCCTTCTTTCTGCTGCCCACCCCCTACTCTTCCTTTCAGCCAAAACAGGAGCTCTCTGACTTATCAGTTTCTCTCCCATATCTTACTGATTGTTTCGTTTCTTCCCTTCTATTGTTTCCTCCAGCTGGCTCAACCCACTCCATTTCACCCTCACTATGCTCGGGCCCACTCTGCTCCCTTGCCCTGCCCCCATTTCCCACCCACCCCACTACCTCTAGATTTATAGTATCTCAACCACACCCACAGATCCACCCACACCATCTCCACCACTCACATCTCAAGTCACTTTACATTAACCCACACCCACCGCTTCATCCCACAACATCTCCGCCACACGCACTCTCTCAACCCACTATTATATCACACCACACTACTCACCCATTCACATATAGTACAGCCATACACTTCCTAGTCACACCTCCACCTTGAACCACCTCTCCCTTACATAATTATGGCTACCATGCAACTAGGTCTAATCTGCCTTCTCATAATTCTATATAACTCCTCAAGTTATCAGTCTTTCAATATTGCTAACCTTAGCAGCCCAACACAATGCTATGCACTCATACATGCAGACACCTCACATTACAATAATATCTGTCCACAACTTTTCAAGAACAACACAACTGACAAATTCAAATCAAAACACATAAGCATCCATCCCTACTCCAAAAAATCACAACACCTTCTAATGCTTATCTCCAAACTCAATCATGTGTTTCACAGTTTCAACACCAGGCTTACTATAAGCAGGGACATCCACCACAGACCAAGCCCAAATCCAACCCATCCAATGCAAACCACTTCAGCACATTCATCAGAGCAGACTGCCCCCATTACCCTCATCCCAGGCCAAATGACCAATAATGGCAAGAATAACCATCTCTTAATACTAAACATCAATATTAGTAGCATCAAAAACAAAATACCTGAATTCCAAGCCACAATAGCACAGTTCTCTCCAGATATAGTTGCTATAACAGAAACCTGGCTAAATAAACACATACCAGACTCAGAAGTTCTCCCACATGGCTACAACATCATAAGACGAGACAGACCCCATCATGAATGAGATGGAACCTAACTCTACTCAACATCCCTAACTCCTGCCCCTCTCCCAATAACTGGAACATAGTTATCTCTCAACTCTAACTAAACCTCAAAAAATCCATCACCATCATTACTATCTATATTCCACCTGGTAATACACTTGCCAGCCTTGAAGATTTCCTATCCTGGTGCTCTACCACATACTCACAAGAAACCCTCATTCTGGGGGACTTCAACCTAGACTGGTTCACCTGTATATCAGAAGTGCCAAGTAATCTAATAATTATCCCTGGCTACCAGCAGTTAGTCCAAATTCCCACTAGATGTGATAAAACTTCTAAAAGAGAATCGCTCTCAGACTGGGCCCTAACCAACAACCCTACATTGTAGCCCCACATAGGCAGTCTCCCAGATAGCTTAAGTGATCACAACTTAATATACCTAATACATAGCAGAACAACCCAATGCAAAACCACTACCTCTAAATCCACAAGAAACACAAAATATTTCTCTCTTGAGGTCCTCAAATATTTACTCTAACTGTAACTTGACCCCTCTAAAAATCCTCCCACTTGACCAGGCTGTAGCCCACTTCAATAGAACATTTCTACAACAGCTAGACACTGTTGCTCCACTGCACATTTTCAAGGTTACAACCTCTCAAAACCCCTGCCTCAGCAAAGAAACCAAACAAGTCCTCAAGTCCAAAGACACTTCCTGGTTCTACTATCAAAGAACCAAGGCCATACAAAGCCTAAAAAATTATCGAGAGCTACACAACCATGCAAAAAATGCATTAGGTAGGACAAAATATCTTATTATACTACCCAGTGACAGCTGGTGACTTCAAATTAAAGGGGGGCTGCAGGAGACAGTTGAATGGGCGAGGGCCAATGGGAAGGGGTGTGGCCAACTATAAAGGGGTGGGGCTATGCTCAAAACCACAACAACTGGAACTTTAATTAAATACACTACCCTGGGTGCAAACCATCATTATGAGAGTCCAATCAAGACAAAATGAAGTGTAGAAAAAATATTTCAATGCATTGGCTACATGACAACCTACTTAATATCTAGTTGGAAACACAAAGGTTGTGAGGCATGACAAAATAAATTACTTTTTAAATACATTACTGGAATGTCAGTCAAAATCAAGTATAAAAAAAAACAAGCAGCACTCAACTCAAACCACTTCTCCTTGCACTGCAGTTCTAATTATAATTTAAATTCAGCTTTATAAAATTACCAAGTAACATGCTGAAAGTAGCAATCTCTGTGATACCCCCACTTGTAAAAATGTTTCTTATCCAAAAAAGACCTGCTGCCTGACAACTACTATCTACTTGTTTCATGGGGAAGACATGATCAAAGTAAAAAATGAACAGCCAACAAGAAACAAGCTCAAGATAAATTGCTTAAAGGATTACTTCACAGGTTATGGACCACACATGATAGATTGGCATCCTGTTTAGTTTGTGGGTAAAGCCTGCAAAAATGACTGCAAGTCTCCAACAAATGTAATGAGCTTTTGAAAATACTGTAATCCTGTTGTTTATTACAAATACTGTCATATGCATTTCAGTACCCAAGGCTTATACATTACCTAGTTATGTAAATATTCTCTGCATGGCAACAACAAAAATGCTTTAAATGTTGGTAATTCTTTAACAGTATGCTTATTAAAGCTTACTTGCATCTTACAATCTCCAAGCTTACCTGATGGTCATTAAAGCATTGCTACTTAAACACAAAGCAGCAGGGTACTGCGACAGCATGCATTTTCTGAATAATAAAAAGCTTAAATCAACAGTATAAAAATATGACAGAAAACCAGAATATTCTGCAAAATCAAGGGCAGATGAAAAGATACGGTCGTACTTGTGGTCTACCTTGGATGGGGAAATACTCTGCACACTTACACTGCATAACTGCTCCTTGCCTTGCTTGGACACATCCAGAGCCAGTACAATGGGGAGTGGGGTGCAACAAGTATGTCACGATTTGAAATGTCTTTGGCTGACGATGATGGCTCTGACACTCATACCTCTCAACCTCAGAGCAGGAAATCTTGACAAAGCCATACAAAGAAGTGGGACACAGGCCCAAAAATAAGGACACTTTTTAAATATTACTCTTATAAACGTAGAAAGATAACAGAATAGTAGTAGGTCTTGCATTAATATGAATTTTCTGAAGGGTATGAAATCTGAAACTCAAATGCCTGTCATTATTTAGTGAATTCAGTCCTCATTGATTTGCCAGAAAAATCCAGAAAATCACAAATTTTATGAGGAACAGACTAAAAATATGAAGTGAAAAGCTGGACCATACCTCTCAACCTCTCAGCACAAAAAATCTGGATAAAGCCTGGGGACAAAGGTCCAAAAAAATAGGGACAGACTTTAAATATTGCTCCTATAAACTTAGAACGTTGCTAGAAAAACAGGATTTGTCATAGCATGTATTTTTCTAAAGGATCTGAAGTCTGAAACTCAATGACTTCAATCCTCAGATCATCCAAGTGACTTGCAAGGAAATCACACATTTTATGAGGAATATGCTAAAAATATGAAGCAAAAGTCTGGACAGTTGAGAGGTCTCTCTGTCTCTCTCATACACACACTTGTTTGTTCTGTCTGAAGCACACACACTAGTTTTGTTTCACTATATGTGGAACATTCTTTTCCATTTAGCATCATAGCTCACTGTTGTTCTTTGTCCTCAATTTTCCTTGATTCCCATCCTGTCCCTGATGTTAGTAATGGCAACCATTGTAGTTTTGTTCTTCAGAATAAATATGTTGATGCAAAGCACATTCTTCTGTAGACTTTATAAGTGAATTTGATTAGTTTTGGGATCTTAACTGATTTTGACCCTTTTTTATCATTATCTGTAAAACAATAGCTAGAGCAGACTTTGACATGATAGAAGTTGCTTTAATAAATACACTTCACAGTGAAACCCCCCTCTGAGCCTCTAAACATCCAGTAATCACTCTCCTAAGTCATATGAACATTATTGTATACCATTTAACTACTGTAAAGGAAAAAAAGTCGAATGAAAAAAAATTATATATTTAACACTACTACTACTTTATGTATATCACAACTTCAAATCCTAATTTTACATTCATTTTATGAGTCATGACTGATTGGCTCAAAACTGGCAGATTTATAATAATGTACAAACACATGCAAAAATAAGCTATAGAGTTCAGATGGCTTTGCCAATCAATATTTTTTTAAATGTACTCTAAGGGCATATTTTCTTAAATGCTTTATGCATAAACATTTTTAAAATAATATTTTATGGTAACATCAGAATAATCATCTGTTACTTATTCATTCAAAACACTGAATCTGTTCTAGGCTTCCCTGTGTTGGCACTGGTGTCCTTATATTTCATTCAATTAAATCTTGGTGAATATTTAACCACACAAAAAGTGGTTTAACCTTCCACCCTATAAATCATTTTTAAAAAGTGTGTCTTGCAGGAGGGACAAGCCCTCCTGCACCGCACTTGTGGGGGCAAGCTCTCAACATACATTCTAATCTCCATGGTCGCACAAAACAAAGAATGGAGACATCTCAAAAGAAAGGAATGATTGCTGACACACACACACACACACACACACACACACACACACACACACACACACACACACACACACACACACACACACTCTTACAAATAACAACAGCAATGATCTCCTATGGAAACAGCAATTAGGGAGTTTACCTTCATCAGTTTGAACTCTACCAGATGTAACTTCATCCAATTTAAGCAATGAGGTATATGGAAGCCATTAATGTGCCCCAACTCCTAAATAAGTCAGTCATTTGTTCAAAATGTTGAAATGTTGTTCAGTGGAACATTGCTCAAAACACTTTGCAGTAATATCAGCAACAAAGAAAAACAAAAAATAATCAGGAAATAAAGTTGTGTCCCTGATTGTGAGCAAGGTTTGAGAACCTTATTCACCAAGAAAAGCAGTTTCAATTAGTTGCCATTACCGCAACCACGATCACAACCGTCAGTATTACGTGGTCAAGTCCGTTAACTCACTTCTGGCTTCTCTTTGTAGCATTAACTGCTGATTGCTGAATAAATCTCATTTTAATTCCCCCCTTTAAGTCTTAAAGTAAAACAAAGCATGAGTAGCACAAGGAAATTACACGTTTCTTCTACATCTAAATAATTTAGTAGATTCACGTCATTTAGTCTCCTGGATTCTTTATTAAAGAAAGTAGAAGACTAAATGACGTGAATGTGCTACGTTTGAGTTTGCCTTTTCTCAGAATGATTCTTTTTCTCCAATGTACATCAATTTCAAGAGTTCATATTTATAAGTTCAGGGGTGTGGGTGACTTGGCAAAGATAAGTTTAAAGGAGAAAAGCAATATCCGCTTTTCTATAGTATGAAGCCAAGATATGTTTTTCATTTTTTTGGGGGGGGGGATTTTTGGTTCAATAGACTACTTACAGTCGAGTGAAAAGCTAGAAGAAAACCTGGATGATCGTCGCTTGTTAGTCCATGGATGCAGCACACATATCTAAAGAAGTAGCTCGAGGAACATCCCACCTACCATTGTCAATAACTTCTTAGCTAGATTACTCTGGCTTCTGGACACAATTGGACTATGGGAATCAGCTGAAAAGGAACTAATCCTCACAGTTTAATCATGTTTTATGAGACATTCTTGCAAGGCACAAACAAAAATATAAAATGGGAAACGGCACCCTTTCTCAAATAAATAACAGCAGTCGAGCACCTTTCACTGCTACCTAAAACAAAACAAAGCACACTAATTCCGGATCTAAAAACGGCCACATGAAGTCCGAAGAGAAGATAACTCACTTGATAAAGTGAGTTATCTTTGGACTTCATTGTGTGGCCATTTTTCATTTCAAAATTGGTATAAGTGTGCTTTGTTTTGTTTTAGGTTACCGTTGGTGACTGTTGTGGCGATGTGGTTATCAAAGGTGAGACCACTGTCCACCTGTGTCGCTAAGCCTCTTATCACACTTTCAGTGTTTAGTGTACTGCCACCTATATGGTAATTCACAGGTACGTGTTTTTTCCCAAAGGGGATAACTATACATTTCTTGGCATTGAGCTTGAGCCCATGGCTCTGGCACCAAGCATCTGTTTCTGTAAGGCCCTTTTGTAGAGTATCCACATCATTTGGGGATTCAATAATGGCTCCCAGTTTGCAGTCATCTGCGAACTTTGTTAGCCAGAGTCCCTTAGTGTTGTCTTGTACTTCAGAGAAATAGATGCCAAGCAGGAGCAGTCCCAGGATTGAACCCTGAGGTACTCCACTTGTCACTTGTCTAGAGCTGGATTTGAAGTCGGCTACTTTTACAGTCTGGGTTCTATCAGTAAGCCAGTTAGCAACCCATTGGGTGACATAGGGATTAATGCCCAGCTTAGTAAGTTTATCTATGATTCCAGAGTGGGGGATGGTGTCAAAGGCCTTGGCAAGGTCTAGATAGGCTGTGTGGACCACCTTACCCTTGTCCATGGCTCTGGAGACTGATTCGAAGAAGTCAATCAGGTTCAGGAGACAAGATCAGCCCTTCACAAAGCCAAACTGGGTGGGGTCCAGTGTTTGAAGGTTGCCAATGTCTTTGTTTATAAGTTCCATGATAATACGTTATAAGTTGCATGTATAATTGTGGTACTGGGTCCTTCTTCCACGGGATATTTTTTTGCTTTAGTGCATTTACTACTGAATCTTAATCTGGCACCATCAGTGTGGAATTGCCTCCATTGGATGTTGAGGGCCTGTTGCCTTTGATAATGATGGTGCAGATGTGCTGGCATGTTGAGAGACTGCAAAGTGTGTGTCTCATACAGGGAGTGTGATCCCCATATTCCCTTCTCAGATTATATAGCAACACTTGTGGATACCCACTAAACACAACCATCTAAAAATGGGCAGATTAATGGGGACACTATAGATCAGGAAACTGTGGTGGACTCCAGCCATCATAATTAGACTCAGCATGGCCTTACTATGTCTAGGCAATTCCAATTCTGTGTCATAGGTCAAAAAAATCATTTCTCTAGACACTCCAGTTTGCTCACCTTGCATCTCCAACAGAGCAGTCTACAGGGAATCTTTAAAGTCATCCAATTCATTACACTCCCCAAAAATATGTTCTCAGTTATCTCTTTCTTCCCCATTGCATCTCCAACATTTTCTGTCTACCTGAGGAAAGATTCTCTGGAGCCTTTGTGGGGTATCCAAATATCTGTGTAAATGCTTCCAAACAAAGATACTAAATCTTCTAGGTTTTGTTGCATATTTGGGAGACATACATATGCCCCCCCACACACTGTTTCTTTGTGAATTGCTTATCCGATCTGTCTTCCTAATCTTCCTAACATACTCTGATTGATTCTTATAATTATCATGCAGCATTTCACATGCTCTACTAATTATTCCTTTCTTAATAGCAACTTCTGTTCTAGATTCTACCAAGAACTGCACCAGTGCTGGTCCCTCATCCAGGACCCCCCCTCACTTCTCTCTCTTTGCCTGTACTCTGATATCAATCCTTGATATGGAAGGCAGTCTCTAACCTGCAGTCCAAACAAGTTCCTGGCATCTTCACACTCCAGTACCCCCCCTCCAGTTACCTGCTCCCAGTACCCTGAGTCCCCGGCCAGCCCTCTCCAGTATACTCTGCCCCATTCTGCCAACCACCTTCGTCCCCAGTTGCAGCCACCTCTATCGGCAGAATTTCCTTTCTCCATTCCTGTATTCACTTTCCTGAATATAATTTTCTGTATGACTATTGTTGTTCTCCTTAATGGTTTTTGTCCAAAATCCCAGTCTCTCCCTGTTACTTGAACTTCCTCCCATTTTCTTCATCATCATCTCTTTCCATTTTGAATTATAGTTTTCTGCTTGTGCTATGTATATGAGTCTTAACTATGTTGCTCTGTAACACCCCTTCAAATTGGGTAATCCCAATCTGCCCTGTTCTATTGAAAGAATCAGCTTATCCCACTTGACTCTTGCCGTCTTCCCCTCCCAGATGAAATCCTTCAGCTCTTTAGTAATCATCATCCACAGCTTCTCCTCTGGTTGATAAAAATATGCCTAATCTGCATATAAGACTTAAGGGACTAAAATAATTTTAATTGCATGTATCTTATTATCAATATGCATATAACAGAGCTTCAATTTTTTCAGTTTTTGTATTATCTTTTGTTTGGTCTCTTCTCACATACCCTTGGCTGCTACTTCAGTGTCATTTTTAATCCATACTTCATTTTGTCATGTCCCCATAAGTATGGATATTGCTGAACCAATTTGTATGTGAGTACATAATTTACCACTGTTCCTTTTTAATTTTGCATCCCCAAAAAAGTTGGAAACTCTCTCAGCATGCTCCACAGCACTGTAATGTCCCTTTCTGGTTTTGTCATGTATAAAATAATGTCAGCTGCAAATAGAGCCAGCTTATCTTAACTACCATACCAATTATATCCTTGAATTTTTGAGTCCCTTATTTTCTTTGCCAATGACTCTAAATATAATGCAAACAACAAAGGAGAGAGGGGGGACACCCATACATACTTCCTCTGCTCAAGCAGAAATTATCAGAGAGGACCCCACGCACTTTAATTTTTGCCTCTGACCCTCATACGTACTCCTAATCAATGTTATAATTCTATCAGGAAAAGCACATGCTTCCAGTGTCTTGCTCATGAAGTCCAAGTCTACTCTGTCAAATGCTTTCTCTGCATCAAGACCCACCAATAAAAGAGGTACTTTCTTACATTCTGCTTCCCTCTGGATCATCAATGTTCTGTTAATATAGTCAAATGTTAGCCACCCCTCCACAAAACCACACTGATCCATATCTACCAGTTTTGGTATGACTTTTGCCATTCTTTTTGCCATTATAGATAAACACTTTATAGTCAGGGTTTCGTATTGAAATGGGCCTGTATGACGCTGGATCCGATGGATATTTACCCTCTTTAGGTATTACCATTACCACTACCTTTTTCCAGGATGTTAGCACCTCTCCTCCAAAAGTTCTCAAAGTCTGTGATTTTGTGATACTGCTTCTTTTTTATTTCTAGTTTATTCACTGGAACCCTCAGTCATCCCACTTGATTGTTTCTTTTTGGTTCACATTCAACATCACCCACAAGATGGTCCTGTGGGAAGTCACCCTTTGCAAACCATTGACAAAATTCGCATGCATGCATTTGTCTGAGTTGTGCAAATTGCCTGGGTGGCCTGGACACACATCGTATATGACATCCTGTGTACCACAGACCACCTGGCAGCTGAATGAGTGATAACTTTTGTGGTTCATCTACTTCCTTCCACTTCATCAGGCGGGGTCTTTGTTTCAATGTGAGTACAGTCTGTGGCCCCCAGTACCTCAAGGAAATGGGCTATGTCAATGAACATTTGCAATGTACTCACTCTCTCCTCAAGGTACATGAAATCCCATATGCTGCCCAACATTCTGCAGCATGACACAGAAGAATCTCTGAAGTATTCTCAAAGCAGATACATGAGATGCCCCTTTTTGTCTCCTCAGTAGGTTGCTGGAAGGTCCCTGTAGCTAATATAAGTAAATCCACACATACCTTTATATCTACTGGAATCGATACTCAGTGACTCCCGTAGGGCTACAGATGAGGCAGACACATACACAATTGTTTTCATGGTGTTCTTGTCCATATGGTACCTTTCCACTATGTTGGTGTAATGCAGGGATGAAACACTAAGCATGATTGAATGACCCTGTGTAACTGGTGGCAACGTCATACACTATTGGCTAAAGCAGCTGCAATAAGAGATTTCTGCAAATGCACATTTTCAGTGGCTGTGACTACCCCAACCATCCATGAGAGATGTACTCTCTCTGTATCTCTGAACATGGGCATATGGTCAAGTTCAAATCTTAGGTGAAAGCAGTACTGCTGTGCAGCATTTACACATTTTTGAAGAACTCTGTCGTTATTTTGCCTTCTAATCATATGTAGCATTTCATTATACAGTCATAGGTTCATAGGTTCATAGGTTGGTACTAGGCTATCGGCCCTATGGCCTATGCAAGCCTAGCCATAACAATTTCCTGGATATTTCTTCCCACAATATTTACTTCTCCAGGCTCCTGTCTAGCAGGGTGACTGACATGATCCCTGGGGTGAATTTCCTATCTCCCATCCAATCATCAAGGTTCCTTTTGAAGAGGGCCAATGAGGTGCTCTGCTTGATATGTATGGGGCAGTCTATTCCAGAGTATGGGGAGTCTCTGGGTCAGACACCTATCCCTCCAGCATGTTTTGTTTCATTGTGATGACAAGGTTTAGATCCCTGGAGCGTGTGGCTCTGAGGGATTGGGATTTCTTTAAGTGGAGCATGTCCAACAGCTCAGGGTTTGACATGACCTTGTATGTTAAGCAGAGATCGCCTCTGAGTAGATGATATGTCACAGAGTATAGCTGGAGTTTTTTTAGATGGTCAGTATATGGCATCTGCTTTAGGCCTGTGATTCTTTTAGTGAGGTATTTCTGTGGCCTTTCCAGCTGTTGCAGATGTCTTGTGAGGTACATACCAAACGGGACATTATACTCTATAACGGGTCTAATGAGGGATGAGTACAGTGGGACAATAACCTCCTTTTTTCTGGATGAAAAGCCCTTAGTGAAGAGGTGTGCCACATAGAAGGATTTCCTTACTGTTGTGGCAATGTTGTTATCGAAAGTGAGACCACTGTCCAGCTGTGTCCCTAAGTCTCTCATCACACTTTCAGTGTTTAGTGTCCTGCCACCTATGTGGTAATTCATGAGTACATGTTTTTTTCCAAAGGGGATAACTATACATTTCTTGGCATTAAGCTTGAGCCCATGGCTCTTGCACCAGGCATCTGTTTCTGTAAGGCCCTTTTGCAGAATATCCACATCATTTGGGGATTCAATAATGGCTCCCAGTTTGCAGTCATCTGCAAACTTTGTTAGCCAGAGTTCCTTAGTGTTGGCCTGTACTTCAGAGAAGTAGATGCCAAACAAGAGAGGTCCCAGGACTGAGTCATTAGCATTTAACAGCCAATCACATCATCTGGCCTAGCCATGCTTTCTGAATCATATCCATTCAGCTTATGGTTGCTCATTGTGCAAATTTGTTCAGTATGATAGGGTAAAGCTTTGAATCCATCCCTTATGTAGCATTTTAATACTTCCTGCATGCTCACTCTGTCTCAACAAACTGGTACATATTTCTATGTTTTCTGCAGTTGCTTCTAAACTGCTGCAATTTGGACATAATTCCTTGTGAATATTAAAAAGCTTATGATTTTGTGAGCAAACTGGACATTGTTTATTTGCATTGGAAATGTGCTAGTCGGGGGGGTGTGGCTAGGATGCTGAACTGATAGCTGCACTTCATTTCAGCTCTCTTACCTCAATACAATTCCTGACAGGAATTTTACAAAATAATATTTAATTTGAAGAAATTTTTATTACTAACTTATTTCTAATAACTCTGAGCATCTATAAGAAAAATTTTATTGTCAGAACTTGAATAATTCCTGTCAAATTAATTACTAGAAAATCAGCACCAATATCAGCTTTACAGCATGAGTCATCTAAGGAATACAGCACAAGACTCTTCTCTCAAAAAGACCTGCAGTCTCTCATTACAAATATACAGGAACTTACAATAAAAATCGACAAGATGGACAATAAAATAGATACTTTTAAAGAAAAGTGCTCACAACAACTGGAACAGCTTCAAGAAATGTTTACACAGCAGAAAGGACAGATATCACTTATTGAACAGTCATTAAGTGACATTGACACTAGAGTCCAAATAGAAGAACAACAAACTGAATTCTTACTTCAACAGAATACATATTTACTAGAAAAGCTTGATGATATGGAAAATTGAACAAAAAGAAATAATATTTGAATATATGGTCTACCAGAAAAATCTGAAGGGGACAATATGATAAACTTTCTTACCACCTGGATATCAGATGTAACAAAAATACCTGAAGCTCTTTCATATGGTATAGAACGGGCGCATAGATCACTAGCAGCTTCTGGAAATGCTTCTTCTCCGGGTAAGAACAAGCCGAGATCTATAATTGTGAGACTTTTTTCTACACAAGATAAAGATCTTATATTAAGAAATGCTTGGGCAAATTCTCCCATCAAATACAATGATTCATTAATAAGATTTGACAATGATTATTCTACAAAGGTGGTTTCAAAAAGAAAAGAATTTCTACCAATAAAAAAAACCTTGAAGAAAAAGCAACTGAAAGTCCATCTTTTATTCCCAGCAAGACTGAAAGTTTTTCTACCAAATGAAATAAAAATCTTTGAAACAGTAGATTCAGCAATAAAATACCTTACCAACAACAACATCCTAACACATGAAGAATCTATGGACTGGACAATAAGTACACCGAAGAGAAATGCCGAAGTAAATAATTGGAAAACTGTTGAGCAAAAGAAAAAAAAAACTAAAGCACAAATAATCTTGCATATGTTATATTCTGTAAAAATCTAAATAATAATACTAACAACAAAAGAAAAGTTCTTACTGTCTTCAAGTTACACCAAAACAGGTACTGTTTTCAATTATATTTTAAATGTCAAAATCACATCAATATACTAAGCATAATTTAAACATTACTCTATTTTTCATTATTATCCATCTATTATTTTCATATTCTTAATCAGAGTAATCAATGCATAATAATGTTCCCAAATAGTTTATTTATTTATTTATTTATTTATTTATTTTCTGTCTTTGTGTTTTGTTGTTTTTATTTGTTCTCTTCTTTTTATAAAATCTTCATTAACTTATAATATTTTAATCAGTATATGGTTATATTGCTTAATAGGTATAGTAATGGCTGCTATATAACTTATTATCAGTTACATCCCTGACAGCATTACTTTTTATAAGTTAAAAGTGTCCCTGTTTGGATAAACGCCAATGCTGGGCAGAAATGTGTTGCTTTTGAAATGAAGTATTTCAGTTAGGATGTATCATAAGACTACTTTAAATAATCTTAAAAGATGTTCTGCCTTTGACCCATATGCACATACTGATATAGTCCAGTGGAAAAATATGTTTTAAGTGATATTTTGAGGCTATAAGTCAGGTGTGTTGTGGCTCCAGACATCCGGAGTTGAAAGATGCTTGTGACTAGCTTAGATATCCTGTTGTCTTTTCTTTTGTAGAGAAATAAGGCATAGCATGTTTAAAATGCAAAGTTTGATAGTTGTGATCACTACTCCGCAAACTAGAGTGCTTGCATGCACACTACATGAGTTTGTCACCAAGTAAGAGAAGGGAAAAGAAAAAAAGGAAAAACACATACCTTTTCCCGCTTGGTTCTCGAGACAATTTAACAGCCACAAACATCACTAGAAGCTTGAGTTACTTATTGCTTGTCGCATTTACTTGTGTACGCCATCCCCTGACTCTTTCTAATTGACGTCTAGTCAGAAAATAAGCTAGGTTCACATTTAAAGATACAGAAACTAAATTCCTTCTCAGGAAACATAAATAATGTAAAAGGTTCATATAAATGTACACAGATATATATTTTTGAAGCACTTTCAGTTTATGGCTACTGATGTCTTCTAGCACCTTGATAGATAAGGACATATATCTGCTTGTCTTTCTATCAGTTTAGATTTCCAGACATTTTAGCTATCCCTTACTATGTTTTATACAGCAGAGTTTAAAGAGCAGAAATTAATCATCAGCAAATAAAATCACTGCTGTTTTACAAATTCTCTAAAGAAACTAGTAAATGTCAAGCAACTGACAGGTTTATTTTAAGGAAAATTGCCATTTCCCACACTGGTGCCCCTACAAAATACTACTAATGTCCTGCTACCAAAATATGCCCTCAAGTGGACAAATGGGATGCAACAAGAAGGTTAAATGTACATTTAGCAAATCAAACATTTAAATAACAGTATAATATACTAGATAGAGAAAGTAGAAGCAATAATTATATCAACAACTATAATAAGTAACATAACAACAGTGGATTTAACCCAATGTGTCAATTATACAATATTTATATCCCATATAACTTTGAACTTTGTCGAAGCATCTGTGTTCTACACACATATTGTATTAATTCTAATTTGAGTAGAAGAGGGAGAGGCTTAGCCCACAGCCTAATTTATTACTAAGTTACCATGCATTATGAACATACATTGTGGCAGGTACTCAACGAGCTATCCATCCTTAGATGGCTCATGCTGTTCCCGTTTGCTCATCTGAATAATGACTGCGGCTGTACTCTTCTTATTATATTACCTGGCTATGGCTTCACCCTTCTTATAATATTACCTGGCTTTTTACATTATCAAGAATGACACAATACTAGTGTATGCGGGTATATCATGTTACTGTTAGTGTAAACAAAAATGCTTGACAATGCAACTGTAATTCTTAAACCTTTCTGCAGACAAATGTATTGTCTAGCAGTTGAGAGCCTGATTGTTCCTAATCAGCAGACCTGTATTTTCATGTTCCAATATGACTACATGAAAAGATACCAATATTAGTCTGCAAGTTTAGTAAGCAGTAAATTCATTGGGGATTAATTCGAGGAGACACTTATATTATAGCTAAAGCACTTGGCATTTGATAAATGTATCCTCTCAATGATGCGTTCTATCTAGTCATTAACTATAAAACAACTTTGATGAGAAATATTGTTGTAATGCCAGTTAATGATTTGAATTAAATATTTCTATATACAGTCATAAAGCAATTACCAGGATAAAATAATACTCTTGCAGTGCATGGATCATCATAGCTATCCTTTGATGTTAGAGGAAAAACAAGCTTCTTAAACACCTTTTTGACATAATAAAGGTGTTACCCCATAGTTTAAATACATTTTGTCTATTTACTGCAAAATGGGTTAGGAATTTTAACCTGTAACATTTTCATACATAATAGTTTAAATCTTAGCAGCTTCCATTATTTTGATATGTTCTCCAGTATACTTTTATTCAGTCATAAGATTAAATTACTGGTGTTAAGTAAGTCAAAATTATATCTCCAGCACTTATTGTCAGCAGATAAACTCACTGGTTAAGTGTCAGTCTAAGCTGTAAGAGTTAATATGTGATATACATAGATGTTTGCTTTAAAAATGTGGTCAAGTGCACTGCAGTTTTACCTCTGTACTGTGTCAGCTTTGATTATACAAAGTCCCTCTGAAAGTTGATAGAAGTGTTAACAACAAAACACTCAATCAAGTAATAACATTATAAGTAGTCTCTTGGATAAGGGAGATGTCTAAATTGTGATCTTGTTGTCTCCAGCCATTGGAATTGTCTTTGAAAAGCTGAAAAATGCAATCAGAGGAACATATTTAATGTCTACTAAAGAAATATTAATATACTTGTACATTGTATTGCATTTCAGTTTATGTTAAACATGAAATATGATGTGGTTTCAGAACTATTCATGTTTTTATTCCAATATGACTTTGCAAATATTAATTTAAACACTGGTTTCAGACTTGAGTAGTCTAAAATAATTGCACAACAATGGTACTGTATTATACAGTAATGTCAGTAAATAGTTTTCAACAGATGTATGAAATATACAGTTATAGATTTTAACATGATGTTTATTAATACCCTAAATTATTTTGAAATGATACTACCTTAATATAAATATTTGTACCTTTTTGAAACCTGATTAGAAATAAGTATTATTAAATTACAATAAGATGAGTAAAGAATATATGTATATATTTTAGCTGATTAGATTATCTTAATATATTATTCAATTATCTTTATTTAAAACTAAGAGGATAAGAGAAACTGATCCAAATATTATTTGTGAGGGCAGAATGTTTGTTTGGTTAGATTCACTAACCAAACAAAGAGGTATATTACCTCATAGCGATAGGGAATGGTTTTTAAGGTTAAGAATTACAAGTTTGGAAGTTCTTTGTTTTTTTTTTTATTCTATCACTTTGGTGTCACTCAGAAACATGCAAAAATCATACAAGAAAAACTTTTTGAATTCTGTATCCAAGATGGAACTAAGAATAAACAATATTTACATAAACTCACACATAAAACAAATTCAAAACTAGGAAATGAAATGTTTATCCATAAATGTTAATGGTCTAAATAATAGTAATAAAAGGAGAAGCCTATTCAAGTACATAAACTTACATAAACCACAAATAGTCTTTTTACAAGAGACACACTTATTAGATAGAGATATAAACAACTTAAATATTAATAATTACACAGTACTAATAAACTCTCAATACAAAACAAAAAAAGAGGAGTAGCTATACTACTTCGCGACTCAACTATAACACCTAAAATAATTACTACTCATCAAGATACATCAGGTATGTTTTGTCTAGTTTCAATAGAGTTAAATAAGAGAATCTATATGTTAGTAAATCTATACTGGATCCCAG
Organism: Protopterus annectens; assembly: GCF_019279795.1. NCBI lineage: Eukaryota > Metazoa > Chordata > Ceratodontiformes > Protopteridae > Protopterus > Protopterus annectens. The sequence goes on along the minus strand of NC_056735.1, from coordinate 147,687,089 downwards.
GACTAGGATTAAAAACAGTTAAACAGCATTTTGAAGAGATAATTCATTTAACTAAGGGTAGCCTGATATTGGCAGGAGACTTCAACTGTATAATGAATGAAAAAGATACAGATTCTAAATCCAAAAGAAGAAAACAACCTATCTATAAAGCACTATCAAAATTTATAGATACATTGTATTTAAAAGATATAAATGAATTTACAGAACCAGACTCACTAATCTTCACATTTCATTCTCATAGATATAAAACTAACTCTAGAATTGATAGAATATATGTTGCCAATGACCTAATAACAAAAATTGACAAAGTCAAAATCATAAATTGTCCTTTATCTGATCATAATGCCATAGTCTTTGAGATAGAGCTTACACTATTTTATTCAAATCCCATTACTAGGATACCTTCCTATATCACAAAATTGACAGATTTCAAAGAATTTTATGAAGAAACAATCAAAAACTTTCTAGAAATAAATTACACAGAAGATATTTCAGAAATATATGTCTGGGATTAATTAAAAGCAGTTACATATGGGAAGATATTATCCTGGTACATAAATAAAAGGAAGTTATGGAATAAAGATATGCTAGACTTACAAAACAAAGCAGATAAATTGAAACTGGAAATACAAAAGGGTAATGCTACTCAAGTTCAAGAACTTACACAAATCAATAAGAAGTATACAGAATTGCTACACCATAAGATTATGATTAACTTAGAAAAGATAAAAATAAACTCATACTCTACTAATTCAGCACACCTGAGATACTTAACTAATAGAACAAAAAAAAAAATAATTAAATCTAAGCAAATAAAAGAAATATTTATTCCCAATACTAACAAAAGAGTTACGGAACTAAATGATATTTTAGAAGCATCCAGACTCCAATTTAACATTGATAATTCCATAAATACTCAAGATACACCTACTAAGGATATAAAAAAATACTTAGAAAACAATATTGATATTAAATTAACACAAGAACAAATAGACATTATAAACAAACCAATCAATATGACAGAATTAAAATCACAAATTAAAAAGCTCAAGACAAATAAAGCACCTGGCCCAGACAATATGCTACCAGAAATGTATAAATTAATACCCAATCAAGCCATATCTTTATTATTAAAAGTATATGATATAGCCAATAAAGATTTGAATATACCACCCTCTTGGAAATATTCATTGATATCCCCAATTATCAAACCAGATAAAGATGAGAAACAGTGTTCCTCATATAGGCCAATATCATTACTCAATATAGACTACAAGATGTTTATGGCTATATATGCAGATATGATCAAACACTTTCTTCCTTTCTTAATTCACAAAGATCAAACAGGTTTTATTAAAGGAAGAAATACTTCAGATAATATTAAAAGAATACTAACATTAATAGATTATAGCAAACATAAAGTCCTAAATTTAAATGTAATCTCATTAGATATTAATAAAGCTTTTGATTTGGTTAACTGGAACTTTCTTTCACTAGTTTTAAAAGAATATAACTTTCCTTCTAATTTTAATAATCTTACCCAAATACTATATGAAAAATCTACTGCATATGTTAAACTGGGATCATATAGATCAGGCCCTATAACAATCAAAAAGGGAACTAAACAAGGTTTCCCTTTATCGCCATTGTTATTTGCATTACTCATAGAACCCTTTGCAAATCAAATCAGATCAAACAATAACATAAAGGGCATTTGTATTAATAAAATGTTAAACCTTAAAATCCAACTCTTTGCTGATGGCATACTATTAACTCTCTCAGATGCAAATGAGTCTTTGAATGCTCTATTTAACTCCATGAATACATTTCAAAATATTTCAGGCTTAAAATTTAATGAAAACAAAACTAAAATTATGCCCTGTAATTGTAAAAAAAAAAATAATATAAACAAAAGATTTTCCAAATATATAGTAACAGAAAGTAAATTATTATATCTGGGAATAAATCTACTCAATGAATTAACAGATTCTCTAATATTTAACTATAATAAAATACTAGGCAAAATAGAACAAACAACTGGTTACTGGAATAAATATATCTTTTCAACAGCAGACAGATTATATCTTATTAAAATAATCATATTTTCCAAAATATTATACTTAATACAACATTTTTCATTGCCACCTCCCAAATATATTATTCAAAGATACAATAAACTAATTTAAAATTTTCTATGGTTTCCAAATAAACCCTGTATAGCCTTAAATAAACATTTGCCAGATTGGGAAGATGGTGGAATTAATTTACCGGATATTGATTTATATATTACCTCATCTGTTATTAAAAACATAATACTACGGTTAAATAATTCATACACATCTATATGGAAACAAGCCCATGGGCAGATTTACATAGAAATCAATTATAATCACATACAAGACAACTTAACAGTAATACCATCACCCCTTATATGGATGTTAAAAGATTATTTTTTAGGGAAAAGGAATAATATTAATAAATTGCCATCAAACTATGTAAGCTTTACACTTTCAGTGTTCAAAACATATATAACAAAATACCAAATATTAATTATTGGATTTTTCTTATTTTCCCTATAGCTTTTACACCAAATATACTAGATACATTCCAAATATCTAAAATAAATATACTTAAAGAAGAAACATTACTCTTTTGGCATCAACTTATAGAGAAAGGGAAAATTCTAACAAAGGAAGAGATAATTTATAATTATAATATAAATAAAGACAATTGGCTCTTTTTATAAAATCTAAGGCATTTTCTTATAAATAAAATAGAACAAATGCAACCTTCAGTTAGACATGAAGCTCCAAAACTCATTGAATACCTTATTCTTATCACAAAACAGCCTTATCAGGGTACAGGTTATTTGTCTAATATATATAAAATTGTTAAAAAAACAAAAAACTATCATGAAAAATCATACTGGGATTATTATACTTTAATAAACAACCATCCTCCAGTTGAAGAAGAAAAAAGTAATATTCTAAAATCTTCCAAATTTTCTACATTATCAAAATACTGGCAATTATTCACTTGGAAATATCTACACAGAAGTTTCTATACACCACATAGGTTAGCCAAAATGTATTCTATTGAAGATCAATGTTGGAGATGCCATACCAAGATAAAAGCAGATTGGCAGCATGTTTTTTATGAATGTATATGTCTCAATATGTACTGGAAATCCATTAACTATTTTTTTCAGACTGTTTATAATGATAATTTTCAATTAACAAAGTCTTTAATTTTATTCAGCTCTCCTATTCCAAACTGTGTATCAAAAAAAGACAGTAAAATCCTATAGTCACTATTGGCAATTTCACGTAAAATCATAACTATACACTGGAAAAATGAGGCTTTGCCTGCGTTCAAGGAATTTGAGACTTTAACAACAACAGCTGCTCACATGGAAATATTAACAGTGAAGAACAGAACTAAAAGATTTACTTCTTACTATTACTCTTGGATGAAAGTACTGGAAATACTTGAAAAGATCGAAGAAGATATATCATCTTATGTTTCTAACTTTATATAATATAGAATTTCAATGTTATTTGCATAGACACCAATGTAAATAGTTATATAATGGTTTGAAGTTAGTAATGTTTTAGAATTGTAAATATGTTATTTATCTTTATTTCATGTAATGTTTAAGACATCTTATTTGAAATAATAAAAAAAAATATTTAGTGAAGGAAATGTGCTAGCCCTTAACAGTGTTAAAAAATAATATTTTCATCAAATCTGTTTTGATTACATTTTATACTGTTAAAAACTGGATTAACAAAGAAGTACTATCACAGAAAAAAATGGAAATGTTTTATCTAAGCTTTAAACTTGGGAATACTTTCAAGTTTCTTCAGACCTGCAAAGAAATACAGTAATTTTTGTAATAATTTATATACTGTCTCGATCTCAGATAATATTTATGTCCTCGAGGTATATACTTCATGAAAACATATACAATGTATTGCTGTTTAATATTGCAGTTTGGTCAGGGAATCCAACACGAAGATCATTTTTAATTTTTAAGAGCCACTCTGTGACATTATGATGTACTGTTGTCTCATGACATGGAAAGTACCTCTGAAAACGTGGGTACTTTTTTATACATTTTATTTTTTATTCTTTCTAAAATGTAATAAAATTTGTTTGTAAAAAATGCTATCCTGAGCAGTAGAAAATATGGGAGAAAGTATTTATCCAGTAAGTCCAGAGAAAATCAAATGACAGTAATAAAATCAGTAGTAGGTCTGGCATAGATAGTATTAATGGAAAAGTAGGAAGGGGAGCTGATGAGATAAGGAATAATTTAATAAATAGTGATAACAACAGCAACTAAATTAAGTAAAAGGCACAAAACAATTAAAATTAATACGTTTAAAAGCTGTAAGTATTGATAATCTTTAAAACAAACATTAATATTAGGATGCAGATGGATATTAAAAAAAAAAAAAGAATATATATATATATATATATATATATATATATATATATATATATATATATAAAATGTTAAAACAGTTAAATGCAAACCAAAACTGTAGTGAATTGAAATTCAAAATTTGTTGGATAACTTGCAGAAAGCACTGCAACTGCAATAGGAACTCAGTTTAGAATATAACTGCAGGAAAAAAAAGGAAACATGATATTAAACTTGCAATTGTTTACAACCTAATGCAATAACTGAAGTTAATGAAACCTACAGACATGTTTTAACTGTATCACTGTAGTTTTCCATATTAAACTTAATGTCTATGAGAGCTTGTGTGTGTGTGAGAGAGAGTGAGGGAGATGGGGGAGAGAGAGAGAGAAAATAGTTTGCAAGGGGTAAAGTGATGTTGCAAAATTATATATCTTTTAAACCTGATATGTATACTTAATAAAATAGTGTAGACAAACCATTTCAGTAAAGTAGTCTGCATATACAGTTTGTACCACTGCATACGTAATTTAGTCTGGGGCTTTGTTTTGATTGCTCTGTTTAGAATTCATTTTCAATTGCACAGTATTTAATCTATAATGATATCCAAAACATGTGCTCATCTCTGTGATTACACAGTTCTGCTGTCAGAATGCAGTTTTGCATTTCGATAATGCAAGTGAAAATAAAGAACACTCTGCTATCAGAGTCTATATTAAAAAATGTCAGGGATACTTGGTAGGTTTTTTATAATCAGGGCAATATAATGGAAGAAATTTCAGCCACATGCTGACCAGCTAGCAATACATAAATCACAAACAGTAGCTAACACTTGTTTATGCAAGTAAAGACAGTGTGACCATGAAATAAGTAGAGTGTTTTTTTCCTCAGTGGTTATTCAGATTAGCTTTAATTCAACAGTACAATTTAAATATTTTTTCTATATTACAGACGAGAACTATACTTGCCATGGATGATCTTTTAACTTGTACAAAACTTCCTCTGATTAGACTAAAGAAATATACTTGTGATCAGCACAGTAGGTCCAAAACTTCAATATTTATGGTTGTTATAGCACTTGCATAAAACAATAACCCCACCCATGACCTTATCCCAGCAACACTGAATCAGCCCTACCCACATCAAAGCCCAAGCCGCATTGCTGCTGCATGCAGCCCTCCCTAAATTGAAAGTCATCAAGTGCCACCATATTATGCATTAAAATCTAAAGTGAGTAGTTAAAAAGAGTAAAGTTGTCCACTGGTTAACTCAGAGCACTATAAAGGAAACCTGCTTATGTGTGATTAAGATTCTTGAAAAACAGTCTTTAGTTTGCAGTATTAAAGATGTGTAAAATCTTTAGCACAAAACAGTTTCCATGCTATACATCTGAAAAAGGGGGAAATAAATTAAACATATACCCGTTGGAATGGTGCAAAGTAATAAACAAAACTGTCATTAATAGGTATGATATTGTCAATATAATATCAATACCACAGTTATAAATACTCAACCACAAATTGTTACTCTGTATACTGGGTACTGGATATAAAGCCAGTGGAACATAGGTGCAGTAAAGCTAACTTGATGTATCCAACCAGTGCAGCACAGATAGATGCTATATCTGATACTCTGCCCCCACTGGGTTCATCAAATGTCATAGTTTACTGCAATGCTATCACATGCCTGTGCATTATGAGACCAAGATGGGCATACCCAGCAGTTCTCCACATCTGAATGTTTATTTATCTATCAATCTTTGTGCACTTTGTTGATGGGGTTAATCTCACTAGGCCAATGATCTCTTTTTTAGGGGAGACCCAAGGTGATATCCATACTGACCAGGGTAAATTTGGCCAGGGCACTATGGTACTTTCCTTAGTCTTTTCAATAAGTGCCGTGGGATCCTTTACATCCACCTGAGCTGCCACCAACTCAGGCAGATGGGGCCTTGGTTTAATGTTTCATCCAATGGATGGAATATTATGACAGGGAAATTTAAAATATAATATTTAAAACAGTTTAATTTTTAAAGAGCCACTTCTTTCCTGGTGGAACTATACAGTCCAGATAATGAACAAGGTAAGATAACCTGAATCATCACACTGCCGTCAAATTAACGGTAGAACAGGTAGAACTGCTAAATGGTATGATGCGTGTGCACGGCCTTGGAAAAGGAACTGCAGTTCATATGTAGATTGGGCTACATCTGAGATTTTGGAAGCAGGTGATGTATCAGCTAGTTCAGGTTCTGAGAGGCAGGATAAATGAATAAAGAAGACAGCCATGTATAAAGTAATACTGACAAGATGTGTATCTCTGTACCTCCTTGAGGTTACTCATGATGAGCAGGTTTTATAATTATAGTCTTATGTTCACAGTTTCTTTATACTGATAAGTAGTTCTAATTAGGAAAATGGGTTTGCTAACAAGGGCTGAGTAAAAAGCATGGTAGCCAAAGCAATTATCTCAACAGACAAATGTGCTTTGGTATAAATGCATGAGACAAATTTTCATGGCATAATCTGAGATACCATGAATGAAGGGCAGTCAAGGCACTTAGAAGACAGACTGACATCCAGAAGGGTATAGTACTATCTGCCAGTTACACCTATAGCTGAATAAACAATAAAAGTGAAGCATTTATATTGTTCATGGTTTTAAGAGACTATAGGGTTACATGATACCATGGTTTGAAGTGTAGTGTCCTTTGGGGAGGGTATGTGGGTGACTTAGAGTCAGTCTTAAGTTGGAAAAGAGGCCATGAACAGGAAAAGTTAGAGTGAAAGGACAGAGTTTAGACAAGGCTATGTATATGGTGCCAAAGATAAGGCAGACAGTATACATAGCTCAACCTATCAAACTGTATACAGTGTTATAACAATGTAAGCTAAAGGCATAACTTTGAATTAATAAGAATGTGCCATGAACATTCTCATGCCTTGTCTTATATAACATGCATAGGTTTTGTAATCACTTTTAACTTGCTAACTTACCAATACCATTCATAGGAGATGAAGAGTGAGTGTGTTACCTACGTAAATCATGAAGACTGATGTTTTCACCAGTGTGTTTGAGATAAGTAGACCTGTACGGTGGTACCTAAGGCTCACTTAGTGTTGCATTTTAACTAGTTTTGTATATTGTATGTGGTGGCCCTATCATGAGTTACTCCATGCTCTTAACTCATGTTTATGGATGTTTTTCAGCCTAGATTAATGACTTTGATATTCACATAAGTACATATTTTATAGAGATAAACCTGTTTTTGAAAAGATAACCTGATGAAATCTAGTTAGTGGATGAAATTGCTCATCATACATGAATAAATCTGAGTTCTGTCAGTGACTAAGTCTGGTCGAATTTTTTATTTTTATTATTTTAAAACTAGGTAGTGACCTTTGAAGTTTTGGACTACTTTTAACAGTTTCTAGATACTGTTTTTTTGGTTAACTGGTCTGTGTTTGCAACAAACAAGAAGTGCATACAGTCTGCTACTCTAACATTGGGGTCAGCTATTCCATTTTCATCTCTGATTGTGCTTCTTTTACTAAACTATGCAAACTTCAATGCATACATTTAAGGACCAAGGCATAGTATTTCCCTTCAATTACTGAGCGAGTCATTAAATGAAAAAAAAAGAATAATACTGGCTAAAGACCATTCCCAAGGGCATGTTAGTCGACAGGTGCTTTTCTACCCATTTGTTAATTGAGTCTTTGTAAAGTAGTTCTAATGCTGCTAGAGGGTGATAGCATCTAATTCAGATCAATATAAGGAGGAGTGCAGCAGTTGTTGATTAATTGGGCAAAATACACACATAGGTAAAATGTCTGACTCATTGGGTTGTTCTGCAGTAGAGAAATTGTCTTTCCCCTGAGACACTTCTTTGGAACTGAAATACTTCTCACCCTCTTAGCACAAGAAATCTGGATAATGCTAAAAACAGTGGAGGACAAAGACCCAAAAACAGACACAGATTTTAAATATTACTCATAAACTTGGAAACTTGGAAAGTTGCTAGATTAAATGTTTTTGTGTTACCATACATTTCTGAAGGATATGAAGTCTGAAACTTAAATGTCTGTCATTATTTAATGAAATTAGTCCACACTAATTTTCCAGAAAACCTCAACTTTTAAGAGGAACAGTCTAAAAATATGAGGCAAAAATCTGGACAGTTGTGAGCTAAGAATTGAATGCATTGAGTAAAAATGTGAGGGGCCTTGACACCACAGCAAAACATGCCTTAAACTGCTGTATGAATGCCAGGTACCAATATCTTTTATTTATTTATTTATTTATTTTATGGTCTTTGTATTGCTTGCATGATTACTGGTGCTCTAAACAATTTACATATCCATAGTAAGTGATGTCAGCATTGTACTAGGTCCAATAAAATGTATGTTATCACATCTTTAATCACATAATATGAAGAATTTGAAAGTGTGTTTCCCCACTGCAACTGTTATTTACCATGTGCATAATAAATATATAACTAAAACTCATGAGGAAGTACTATATATATCTATATATCTATCTATATATATATATATATATATATATATATATATATATATATATATATACTTCACTTCACCAATCCAACTCATCGGCAAACAGAAACCATAAACAATACACTACAACTAATCCAATTCCCTATATCTCCATACGACCTTACCCCAACCCATCAAGATTTCTACATAAATAACTAACAAACGAACAAAATTAACCCCTATGTATCCCAGAAACAATATAAAATACTCCAAAAACTTCTTAAACTCTGCCTGTATCTAAGGCAAACACTCACTCGCTGTGGGGATATACACCCTAACCCTGGACCCTCTATTCCACTCCAGCCCAACCTAAATCAATGAAACCCACTCTACAGTAGGGCAACCTCATCTCTTCTTCTCTTAAATATTAATCCAAGAAGTATACTCAACAAAGTTCAGGACCTCCATGCCCTCTTGGCTTTATATAAACCAGACTTAGCTATACTAACTGAAACCTGGCTTAGACCAGAACATCATGATAACGAGATCACACCCCCTGGCTATAATATTATATGGAAAGATAGGACAGGGAAAAAAAGGAGGAGATGTAGCCATATTGTTTCAAAATCATTTCAATTTGGAGCAAGGTAGCTACAACCTTCATGAAGTCAATGGTACTGAACTCATTCTTGTCAAATTAAAACTAAACTCTAGCAAATATATAGTTATAGCAGGTGCCTACATCCCACCAGGAAACAAAATTGCCACTGTGGAAAACCTGGTACACTGGATGTCTATTTCCCATCCACAAGAAACCATAACTTTAGAAGATTTTAATATAGACTGGTCTGACTGTATCAAATTCAACCCCACTATCCATATTAATCTACACTGGTTTACCCAAATCATAGACCCCCCCCACAAGAATCAATAAGAAATCCAAACGTCAATCCATCCTAGATTGCATACTCTTGTCCGACCCCACCTTAGCTCACCAATCAGGCTGCCTACCAGATAATCTGATTGATCAACAACCAACCTACCTTATTAGGAATAAACCCTGCCAAAGTAACCAACCCGTCCTTAGAATAGTTCGTAATAAAAAGAACTTCAAAGCCAAAGACCTAAACCAGGAACTAAAATACTGTAACTGGTCTCCCCTAAAACACCTACCCCTAGATGAAGCAGTAGACTACTTTAACCTTTCTCAAAATCCTAGACCATCATGCACCTTCCAGAACCATCAGAGTTAAGACCAACTATGCCCCCTGGCTAACAAAAGAAACTAAAACTATAATGAAGGATAGAGATAGAGCATGGAACCAATATCATAAACTGAAAACCACTACCACAAAACAAATCTACCTAGCTCTCTGGAACAAGGCCAAAAAACTCATAAAAACTGATAAAACTAATTATTACAAAACCTTACAAGAAAAACATGCCCACTACCCTCAAAAATTCTGGGCCTCGATAAATAAATTACTTCACCCAGGTAAAACCAGCACTCCCACACCCACAATACCAACCAGTAATGAGGACATCCCCACCTAATTCAACAGAGTCTTCACAGAAACTGTCCTAGCCCTTTCTACTACCCTAAATAGCATCTCCAACCCCACACCCCCGCCTACCCCTTCTATCCCTGTTACACAACAAACTCCCTCTAACTTTCCCTTCTCTCCAGCGCCCACAAAACTTATTACTAAACTCCTCAAAAAACTAAAACCCACCACACTGGCTGCTGACAAACCTCCTGCTGATTTCCTTCAACTCTCAGCTGAAACCATATCTTACCCCATATCTATTCTCATAAATAGATCAATATCTGAATGTAAAGTACCTAAGCTGTGGAATATATCCCATATTATCCCACTCCACAAAGGCGGCAACTCCCTTGAGCTTACCAACTACCACCCAATCGCAATTTTATCACCATTATCAAAAATACTAGAAAGAGTAGTGCATACACAACTAATGCAATACCTCCTAGAAAATAACCTGATATCATCATCTCAACATGGGTTTCGACCCTCTCATAGTACCACAACAGCCCTACTCTCTTTCACTAACATAGTCAACACCCATAGAAGCAACAGACAGTTTGTATCTTCTGTATTCTTGGACTTATCAAAAGCATTTGATATGGTCAACCACAGCATGCTGCTCAAAATTTTATCTACCCTTAACCTTTCCTCACCCACTATATCTTGGTTCAACAGCTATCTATCAGACCAACAACAAGCAGTTCTGTGGCAGGACCAGCTATCCTCCCTTCTGCCAGTATCCATAGGAGTCCCTCAAGGTTCAATCCTTGGTCCTTTACTATTCTTCATATTTACAAATCAGATAGCTGTATCCACCCCTCTGCCTCTATAGTGCAATATGCTGATGACACAACTATCATATGTACTGCCCCAACCTTAAGCGAACTACGAACAGTAACACAACACAACTTTACATTGACTAAAGCATGGTTTTCTAGCATTAAACCTATACTCAATCCCAAAAAAACAAACCTAATTCCCTTCACTCCAGGAAGATCTTCTGCACTAAACAATGATTTCAGCATAAACTCCAAATATAATACCCTAATCACCCCAACATCACACACCGAACTCTTAGGAGTAGTAATCGATAACAAACTTAAATTTGACATACACACAGCCCAAACAATCAAAAAAGTGCACAACAAGCTTGGCCTCTTATATAGGAACAGGCAATTCATGACCAACCATACCAAAGCCACTATTGCTAGAACTCACCTACTATCCACCCTACTGTATGCCTCTCCAATCCTGACAAATCTTCGCCACAGTGAGCAAAACAAAATGACAGCTTGCTATAACAAGATTGCCAGGTTTGCTGCAGGTGCCTCTAATAGGGGCCATCACTGTCATTCCATCAAGCAGCTCAAATGGCTTGAGTTACCCCATCTACTTCTTACTACACAGCTCGCCATAGCCCACAAACTGTACTACCTCCCTGACAAACCCCCCATACTACAAAATCTAATACAACCCTACACAACCACCCAAGTCCTAAGATCAACAGACCAAAATCTCATAAACGTCATCAAACATAGGAATGAAGCTGGTAAAACTCTCTTTGCCTGTACAATAGCAAAAACCTGGAATTCACTTCCTACTCACATAACTTCGACAGCTTCTGCCCCCCAATTTAAGAAACTACTCAAAACCCACTATTTTAGCAACTGGCTGTGCTCATGTGACTCCCCAGGTTAATCCGCCACATAGCAGTAATACTAGGATACTGCTAAGAATGACCCAGTTCTGTCTAGCCTCTACATTTCTCATTCCTTCCTAAAATTGTTTTATTCCAATGGTATTAACTTGTATGTCTGTAATTAAATATTAAACACACTCCTATATACCATTTGTTTGCATTTAAAAACACAACTATGTGCTGTACATGAGCCTGTGCTGCAATGTTAGATGATATTTTATGTGTGTGTATTAAGAATGCAAGGCTGTTTCTTATAATTGTATCTCTTTAGCAATTGTTTAAATGGAGCTTTTCTCCCCAGGCCTCCACTGAAAATGGACCTGCATCCAGTCGGACTTTCCCTGTCATCAAATGTAAAATAAATAAAAAATATATAAAACTCATGAGGAAGTACAATATATATATCTATATCAGTGACAGTGAAACATGTAGAGGCACAGTGATAATTTTGTGACACTTCCCCTTTTAATCTATGTAATGTTCATATAAGTTTTAACTGTGATAAAAGTATTTATTTTAGTACAGACTAAAAAAAAGGAAGTGGATTTTGTAGCATTTATTAGAACTATCTGTATTTATTGAAAGTGAGATAATATTCACTTTTCAATTGTGCATTACCTTTCAGTGGACTAATTGTATTTTATCTCTATGAAGTTTGCACAGAAGACATATACTTTGAAGATGGATACCAATCACTTATGCAGAGTTGGAATATGGTCAGATAGGTCCCTAGACAGGGTTATGGATTACCCCCATGCCCCAGCAATACCTGACAAACGTTACAGTGTCAGATTATTTCTTTTACTTTTACAATAATCACATATTTGATTTAAATTTAAAATTATTTCATATTTTAAAGCAAAAACACTGACAGACATTTGCTAAACACAATATAGTCTCACACTGAAAATAGATTTAGCATGAGTAACAGCAAACTGCTCTTTCCCTGCAATTCAGAGTTACTGAAAATGCATCTGGCAGCACACTAGGCTACAATAGACATGCTTGGATTCATAGGTAAATGGCATATAGTGAAGCATTAATTTGGCAGCTGTGTGAAGGCTGCAGAAATTAAAAAGGGAAATGACTTAGTCACACATCACAGAAATGAAGGCTGGCAGAATCAAACCATGCATACAGAAGCAGCCCATTAACAGCTCATAGCCTTGCTTATCTAAGTTAAGTATCAGACAGAATGACTGCTGAAGTCCAACACAATGTATTTCATACCTGTATGCCTGCAAAAAGTTAAAAATGTATTGATTATTTAAATATTAACGTTAAAGGGCAGCCGCACCCATAGACTGAAAAAAAACTGTTTATTTCATCATGTTTTGATGTTTCCTACATTTTAACACCCCTTTTTGACTCTGTGCTTTTTTTATATTTTTAAATGCAATTCCAGAGTCTGCTCACATGCTACCCCGCATTTTGATTTTTAGTCTACCTCTAGGTATCCCACAATGCAGTGTTTGGCTTTAAAGTATTACATCATAGCCCCTAAGATCGTGTCAGTGCATTGACTTTACATTTGTTTGAACAAATACCTTGCTATCATTTAGTCAGTCAGGTTTAATTACCATTTCTTGCTTTTCAATGACAAAGGCAAAACAGGGATAATCATACAGAGCAGTATTGTCAGTGCTTGTTTCTTCTTTTTCTGAAGCAACCAAGTTATTTTTTGTAATGCTTGAGTTGTAGTCCTTAAACTCATCCCCTCTCCCCCTAAACACCTCCACTTTGTATCTGTCAAAGTGTCAAAAGTAGTTTGGGCTGTTTGCTGCTGTGATTGATAGCTCACAGCAGGAGACAAAGTTCAAATAAGTAACAGGCACTTAGAATACTTTTGTTCCCTTTTTTAATTTCTCCAAGTCTTTTGGGTTTCTAATACCATGACAGGAATGGACTCCATTCCTAAGTCAAAGTATGATTAAAATTCATGAAATTAGTATTATTTCAGTCTTTGATGTTAGCCAGAAGTGCTCTTCGCAGCACCTACAATGTGCCCAGTAATGACTCCTTCTGCAATTATCTTGTGTCTGGAAATTCTGGGCTTTTTGCATAATAGTACGAATACATAATTTATTTCTTATCCTCAATAGTCCACTCTGTCATCCTTATGGCTCTTCTTTGGCCTATCAGTTTTTGTGATTTTTGTTCACTGCCACTTCCTTCTACAACAGGGAGGTATCCATGCCCTGGGCCTGGCCTGGCCCCAATGTAGGAATGTTTCCATATTTGTGGATTCTAAACTGTAATTCTTTTCAGTCCTGGCACCAGTGCACCTACCAGGATTGGGCACTTTTTTATCCTGAATCTTCTGCACCCAGCTCTCTTTTTTAATTTTGAACTACTTCTATCCATGATATATGCTATATAAAATACAGTCTATATGTCAGTGTCATCTTGGTAAGATTTTGTGAAAAACAGGGTCCACCTCATGAAGCTACTCACCAAAATGTGATGATGCCCTTTGCTTGCTGACTTATCTCTCCATTCCGACCCCACCTCTCCATTTGGACCCCACTCTCCAGTCTGTGTGATTATCCCTATGTGTCTTAAGTAGTCATTGAAAAGCAAGAAATGGTACATAAAATCTTACTGACTAAAAAAACAGCAGGATACATATGAAAACACATGTAAAGTCAATGCACTGACAGGAGTTTAGGGGTTATGATTTTATATTTTAAAGCCAAACACTGCATTATGGGACACCTAGAGGTAGACTAAAAAATCAAGATGCTGGATTCCATGTGGACAGACTCTGGAATAATATTTAAAAATATAAAAAAATATAGAGTCCAAAAGTGGTATTAAAATGTAGGGAACATCAAGACATGATTAAATAAACATGTTTTTTTCAGCCTATGGGTGTAGTTCTCCTTTAAACTTGTATACTTCATGCTGACTAGTTTATTCTCCGTCAAATAATAAACACAGGGTGCTATTCATTGTCATTACATGGATACATTAAGGCTATCTGTGCTGTCTGCAAATGAGCTCAGCTAAGCTGACATCACAGAGGTCATGTACAGTAATGCATGATGATGGCAAATAAGCATAAGCAAATGGATTCATAATGAGCTGTGAATCTTGCAGTCATAATGTCAATTGTTAATCGACACTTTCCTGAGCATGCTGTCTTACTGTTCAGTTACATCAGCCTTCAGTCTGTTCATTACAGATACTTTGCCTCTTTCTCATCCATGTCAGGAATCCTCCAGCCTACTTAGGCCCACTACTAGCTAATAAGAACACACAATAAACTGATTGCCACCAACAATAAACACACCTGTGCTACTAGGAAACAACTTTTATTGCAATTCGTACTATTACAGAGGTCACGAATCCCCATCCCAAAAGTCAATGATGTTCTATCAAAATGCCACTGTCTCCTGCTCAAACATATACATTCAGAAGATATTCACCCTAACCCAGGACCAACTCAATTAGAGAACCCAATCACCTATCATATCAGAAACAAAAACATTCAGGAGATATTCACCCAAACCCAGGACCACCTCAATTAGAGAACCCAATCACCTATCATATCAGAATCAAATACTTTCAGGAAATATTCACCCAAACCCAGGACCACCTCAATTAGAGAACCTAATCACTTTTCATATCACAAACAAATATGTTCAGGAGATATTCACCCAAACCCAGGACCACCTCAAATAGAGAGAGAAAAATCACCTATCATATCAAAAACAAATACATTCAGGAGATATTCACCCAAGCTCAGGACCATCTCAATTAGAGAACCCAATCATCTATCATATCAGAAACAAATATGTTCAGGAGATATTCACCCAAACCCATGATTACCCCAGTTAGAGAACCCAATAACCTATCATATCAGAAACAAACATGTTCAGGAGATATTCACTTCAGCCCAGGACAACTTAATTAGAGAACCCACTCACCTGTCATATCAAAAATAAATATGCTCAGGAGATATTCACCCAAATCCAGGACCACCTAAATTAATGAACCCAGACACCTACCATTTCAGAAATAAATACCTTGAAGTTGTTTGCCTTAATACATGCAGTGTAAATAATATATGGTGCAATTATGAAGCATGGTTGTTAACAGAAAATCCCCATATTCTTGCTATATAGAAATCTGGCTGAAGATTCCTGCCCCAGTACATTTTTATGGCTGGGACCATATGATCAACATTCAAAATGTTAACCATAGACTAAATAAATAAATAATACAAAAAGACTTACCCTCAGGCTGCTAGCAGTGGGGCTATGCCCCTCTGCACCCCCCCATTGGGGGCTCCGGTCCCACATCCCCCAGAACTTAAATATACTGACTCCGAGATCGCACTGCATGGTGGAAGATGGAAATCTATCCATTCCGCACTGTACGAAGATATTGGTTCCACATGGTCGACATTTCGAATGTTGATCACATGGTCTCGGCCATATGAATGTCAACATTCTAAAATGTCGACCATGTGAAGGGAACCCATATTTTATATATATATATATGGTCGCGGGCACATTGCTCGACCTAAAATTTTACTGACTTTTCACCGTGATTTCTACAATGCCAAATGGTCAGAATGTCTGAAAAATATCGAACTCAACATTTCTGACCACTCTACACCCTAAAGCGAGTGTTAACATGCGTCAAAAAGGGGACGGGATTTTGCGATTGCAACTCTTGCAATCGCATTTTTGAGATGTTGCCACACTCCTTTCAGCCATACCTACTTGACCATTCACCGGTTGACCATATGCATGTACACCATATACATTTATATATATATATATATATATATATATATATATATATATATATATATATATATATATATGGTTACATATCAAAACATCGAATGGTCATAACATCTAAACTCAAAACACCAAGACCATAACATCTAAACCTCAAAACATCTAAAAGTGATAACATCGAATCTCAAAACATTGAAAACTACAAAGCAACTATAAATAAAAACCCTGCACACTGTTTACTATGTTTCTGCAGGAGGGCAAGCCCCCCTGCACCCCCTTACACACCCCCATAAATTAAATATACCAACTCCAAGATCACACTACAGTGGGGGAAAAGGTTAGTTTCATAACTCCACTGTAGTGCGATCTTGGAGTTGGTATATTTAATTTATGGAGGGGGTGGGGGTGCAGGGGGTCTTGCCCCCTGCAGAAACATAATAAACAGTGTGTGGGATGTTACTTATAGTTACTTTGTAGTTTTCAGTGTTTTGAGATTCGATGTTATGACTTTTAGATGTTATGGTCTTGATGTTTTGAGTTTAGATGTTATGACCATTCAATGTTTTGATAGGTAACCGTGTGTGTGTGTATATATATATATATATATATATATATATATATATATATATATATATATATATATATATATATATATATATATATATATATATATATATATATATATATATATATATATTAAACCGTGGTGGTGGTGCTGCGGTAGCATTGTCACCTCACAGTAAGACGCTGTCCGGTTCTTCTGCGTGAAGACATGTGTGAATGGGCGTACCTTCGTTGAAGGTTGTGCATCAGGGCTGGTAACTCGACATGTAAAAATCCACTACCAATCATTAGCAGACCGGAGTTCAGCTGTGGCGACCTCTAACCTGGATAAGCCGAACGACGCAACATATATATATATATATATATATATATATATATATATATATATATATATATATATATATATATATATATATATATATATATAAATGACAACAGACAAGGTTGTAGATCTGGTAGCAATGCTTCAATTCTAAGCAAAAGGAATACTTCAGTTACAATTGTGAATTCCACTAATTCTCATAATGCAAACAACAACAGTCCCAACTGGGTACATTCTCAGATCAGGTGGGCATACTCATATGTGGATTGCTGCAGTTGAAGTCCCCTGCTTTCCTATGTCTCACTTCCACAACATATGTTCCCTAAATGCATACGTAATAACACAGTTATTCTGGTGATTTTTATATCAGTGCTATCAGGAAAGATTCCTTCCCTTTGAGCAGTGGTGCAGCGGTTAACATTGTCATCTAACAACAAGAGGTTCTCCAGTTTTTTTCTTGGCCGGGGTGCCTTCTGTGTGGAGTTTGCATGTCTTCCCTGCATTCGCATGGGTTTACTCTGTGTGCTCCGGTTTCCTCCCACATTCCAAAGACATGCATCTGGAGAATTTCTCCCTGGCCTCCTCTGAAAATAGTCTCTGTCCCAGTTGGACTTTCCCGATTAATAAATGTTAAATAAAATAAAAGTAAAATAAACTGTTGCAACAGTTTAGCTTGGCCCAAATAATACAAGCTCTATAACTGACCTGACAGTAACCAACATACAAAACAGGTCCCTTCACACTGAAATACACCCCAGTGCCCCGAGTGACCACCCAGCCAGTACATCTAATTGGTCATTCAGACATTATAAAAAACTTCCTTGAATAATTGAAGGAATATTTTTCCCTAATAATAAGTTACCAAATCTCATCACCCTACTCAGTGCTGTAGATCGGACTCCTCTATATGTCATGTCTGAATCCACCTCTGCTTTATAATTTTTCAACACAAAATTGGCAACAATTCAGGATGTGCTGTTCCCACTTTGAAAAAGAAGGCTTAGATACCTGTGCTATCCATGGCTTTCAATGGCTATTGAGACAAAATTAAAGACAGAGATTCAGCCTAGAAGAACTAGGAAAGGAGCCCCAGCAAAACAGAACTACATAAAACTTTCCTGAGTTTAAGGAGAAAAACAAGAATTGCAACACATACTGCAAAAGTTCTGTGCCTTAGACAGAAACAGGAAGCAAACTGGTCTATACCCAATCAATTTTTGGCAAGAAATACAATTCTTAACAGGGACATTAAATAACTCTTCAGTAATAAAAATGAACCAATCACATTGAAGCACTCCACCATTAAATAACTCTTCAGCTATAAGAATGAACCAATCACATCAAAGCACTCCACCATTAAATAACTCTTCAGCTATAAGAATTAACCAATCACATTGAAGCACTCCACCATTAAATAACTCTTCAGCTATAAGAATGGATCACATTGAAGCAGTCCACCTTCACTGATGATTATGCTCACTTTTTGCAGTTCACCATAACTGCCATAACTAAAGACTTTCCAACAATTGACTCCTTGTCCAATGAAGAACAAGAACCTTCATACCCTGATCTATACACTCTAGGCTCTTATACAGCAACATTTCACTTCTCTGAAATTTTAGTAAAACAGACCAAGTCCCTACTTCTCAAACTCAGCAGTTCAGGATCTAAATCTAGAAATCTTCATCACACTGTCCTAAGGCTTGCAGCTGAAAACAAAATTGCTAAACCTCTTACTCTCATCTTTAACCTCTCTCTCACCTCATGCGCTATCTATCCCACCAGCATTCAAGCCTACAGTTATAACCCCTTAAATTAAAATCACTTTTCCTAATGAATTGAACGGTTATAGACCAATTTCTACCATGTACATTATTATCATAATATTTATGAAACATTTATACAAACAACTACTTAAGCACATTAACAGCTATGGCTTGTTATTTGATGCACAGCATGGTTTTCATAATGCCTTCAGTACCTTTACTGCCCTGGTAATGGCCGTTGATACCATTTATTATAACCTGAATGACAGACTTATTACTACAGGTCTCTGTTAACATAACAAGGGCTTTTGACAATGTTAACTACAGCCCTTTTCTCAACAAACTTAAAAGACTCAACTTCGAAGATAACACTATCTGCTGGTTTTTCAGCTATCTAAAAGAGAACCTTCTTAAAAGTTAAGAATGGTTAAATGAAGGGTTTATTTATAAGGATTTATGCAGTGGTATATTTAAATTTATATGTAAAAAGGAAAATAAAAATAAAATTGAAAATTGGAGACCTATAGTATTGAACAATACAGATTATAAGATTTTTATATAAGATTTTTATGAAAATAATCCAGAAGAGAATGGAAAGTAAAATGAAAAATATTACGGAAGATAGTATATATACTTGAAATGTATGTCAGGAACTCTTATTCATAATAAGGGAAATTGTGGATGATAGTATAAACAGAACAGATGAGACTAAGATCATGATAGGAGACAAAGGTTTTGATACAGTGCTACATGAACTTTTGTTGACAGTTACTGAAGAGTGCAGAATTAGTAAGAAAATTAAGAATGTATGTTATTCTGCATATAATAAAAATAAAGTAATGTTTTAGTGAATGGATGGTTAAACAAATAAATATAAAGAATGGAATACATAAAAAATGTCATACGTCAGGGATGTCCTATGAGTAATATATTATTTGCATTAGTTATGAATGTATTAGAGATGTAAATTTGCACATGAGAGATGCTACTTATATTACTGATGAAGGAATAAAAAAATTCCAGTCATATTTACTTATGCAGATGACATACTGATTACGAGAAACAAAGTCTGGATGAAAGAAGTTATATGAGGCATACATCATTATTAAAATATAATAGGCATGACACCAAATAAAGAAAAAAAAGTAAAGTGCTGGGTGGTGTAATAAACTTAGAAGGAGTGTCTTTCTTGATGAAAGAAATCTCTGTGTTAGGAAAAGATTTGGGGGTAAAAATGTAAGTGTGGAACAATGGAATATAAACTAATAAAGTAAAGGAGCTCTGTTGTTTTTGGAAAACATATTCGCTATTATTTAATAAAAAGGTTTATTTAATTAATTCAGCTATACTGGTAAAGACTTATATTTAGCTAGTGTCTATATTTTGCCAACAGTCTATGAAAAAGAAATACTACAAGTATTTTTTTTTGTTTTATATGAGGTTCAAGATTGAATCCAGTGAAGAAAGGAGTCTTGTACATGGACAAGAAAGAAGAGGTTAAGGATCAATAAACCCAAGTATTTATGTCACTTCTTTGAATTTGTGTAAAGTTTTGTTTTGGATAAATAATAAATAATAAAAATGAAACATTATTAGCAAATTTAATAAAGTAGAAATATAAGTGGGATTGGGATATGTTAAAAAAATTAAAAACAGGAAAAGAATGTTTAAATGAAGTAATGAGATGTTATCAAGAAAAAAATTATGAAAAAAAAAGAAATAGAAAAGTGAAAGGAAAGTGTGGTATAAAAATGTCATAATACAATATTATTATGTTAATCCTTGGGCTGATTTAGCAAATGAATAAGTTAAAGCTATAAAAGTATGAAAAGCATATTGTAATAAGCATGCAGACTGGCAAGATTGCTATGGAGATTAGAGATAAATAAATCACCAATAAAGGGAAATATGCCCTATAAAAAAATAATTGAAAGAGTTTATATATATTGTGGTAAAGAAGAAACAACCGAACATGTTTTCTTATAATGTATAAGAGTTGCAAAATTGGGGGAAAATTGTGTAAAGAATTTTTCTTTGAAAATATAAAGGCTGTAAATGAATTAACTATGGATATGTTTATGTATGGATATTATGGGTTCATAGTTTGGTACTAGGCTATCGACCCTAGGAC
This sequence comes from Protopterus annectens, assembly GCF_019279795.1. Taxonomy (NCBI): domain Eukaryota; kingdom Metazoa; phylum Chordata; order Ceratodontiformes; family Protopteridae; genus Protopterus; species Protopterus annectens. The sequence goes on along the minus strand of NC_056735.1, from coordinate 147,665,387 downwards.
CTATACAAGCCTAGCCGTAACAATTCCCTGGCTATTTCTTCCCACAATATTTACTTCCCTGGACTCCTGTCTAGCAGGTCGACTGATGTGATCCCTGGGGTGAATTTCCTATCTCCCATCCAGTCATCAAGGTTCCTTTTGAAGAGGGCCAAAGAGGTGCTCTGCTTGACATGTAAGGGCAGTCTATTCCAGAGTCTGGGAGTGTCTGGGTCAGGAACCTATCCTTCCAGCATGTTTTGTTCATTGTGATGACAAGGATTAGATCCCTGGAGCATGTGGCTCTGAGGGATTGGGATTTCTTTAAGTGTAGCATGTCCAGCAGCTCTGGGTTTGACATGGCCTTGTATGTTAAGCAGAGATCGCCTCTGAGTAGACGATGTGTGACAGTATAACTGGAGTTTTTTTAGACGGTCAGCATACGGCATCTGCTTTAGGCCTGTGATTCTTTTAGTGAGGTATTTCTGCGGCCTTTCCAGTTGTTGCAGATGTCTTGAGAGGCCCATACCAAATAGGATGTTGTATTCTATAATGGGTTTAATGAAGGATGAGTACAGTGGGACAATGACCTCCTTTTTTTGGATGAAAAGCCCTTAGTGATGAGTTGTGCCACATAGAAGGATTTCCTGACTGTTGTGGTGATGTGGTTATTGAAGGTGAGACCGCTGTCCACCTGTGTCCCTAAGTCTCTTATCACACTTTCTGTGTTTAGTGTACTACCACCTATGTGGTAATTCACGGGAACATGTTTTTTTCCCAAAGGGGATAACTATACATTTCTTGGCATTGAGCTTGAACTTATGGCTCTGGCTCCAAGCATCTTTTTCTGAACTTTTCAGCACTGTCCATAGATATGTTATATAAAGAGGATTCTTGCCACCCCTATCTACTTTGCAATCTATGAAAATGCTGTCATTTGCTACAAGCCTTGCTATTCCAGGTGTGAGTTGCCACAGCAGTTCTTGCTGGCCAAGAAGGCAGAGATATAGACAAAGGATAACTCACTTTCATTTTGATAATCAGGAGATGGGTTCAGATTATGCAGGAACATTATAGGGGTCTTAGCAGGTATGTATGATCCCCATAGGGCTACTGGGGTAATGCATTCACTTCCTATCACTGTGGACACTATGGCATGCATTGCCTTCACTATACTTGCTACAGGGACTTTGCAGAGACAGACTAGGGATGCATTGGGGATCTTACAAGCTTCTGACTTGAGGATACTCCAGTATTTCCTGGATGTACTCTTGGCACATGTGGATTAGTGCACCTACTTTCTAGTGTCACCTCAGGACTGAACTAAGAGTATGCATGCCTTTTCTGGGGTGCTAGAGCTCCATGAGGTACTCATTTTGATAGACTGTACCCATGTTGCAATTAGTGCTACTTCTAGCCATGAGAAGTGTGGTACTTGAATAGGAAAGGATACCATTCCATCAATTGCCACCTGTGTGATGCATGTTGGTGCATCACCAACATCTCTGCCAGCATCCTGGCAGTGCAGATGATTCCCAGATCTGACACACTAGCTCACTCTACCACTTCTTCCTACATGGTAGGCTGCCCAGTGGTCATCTTATCAGTAAGTGGAAAAATGTATATATTTTTTCTTTTTTCTACAAGAGTTATTCATGGTAAAATGTATTGCTGAATAATAACTATCTCTATCTCTGTTTTTGGTTTCAGATGATGCTGGATATCCAATGGAGCCACAGCTCATGCCTTGTGATGCCAGTGAGAAATTCAAGTGAAGATGCAGAAGAGACTGACAACATATCCCTGTCCCAGGTCAGTTTTGTCATTAAGAGGGTCCTTAGCCTCCTGAAGAGTCATTTCAGGTGAATGGATGGGTCTGGCGGTGCCCTTCAGTATGACTTAGCTGCTGCATGGAGAATGTGTACTGCATGTTGCATTCTGCACAACATGATCATACACCGGTCTGGAGGTGAAGTAACCCATGATGTCACTGCAGCTCCCGGTGTCACTCCAAATATGACTAATGATGACCCGCAGCAGTAGCAAGGAACCCGATGTAGTAGACTCATGCATGGCATATGGCTGCACATGTAAAGAGGTGGCATCTACTCCACAACTATGGGCCATGGCATTCAGATTAGAGTTTCATTTTCTGTAAACAACACATAGGAAGTATAATTCTATATTATATATTCTGCATTATATATTATATATTATATTATATAATTATATATTATCTGACATTCCTTCTCATCATTAAATATTTTTTTTTTAATTTCAGAACAGTTACTTGTTTTATTGTTTGTAAAAGGTAGGCCAAAGTGCTCACTGACTCATGTTCAGCGATGCTATAAAGCATCATATAAGGAATAATCACAAATAACTGTTTTGCACACTACACTCTACTGAGTTTTTTAACCTAAGTATGCACAAACTGAAATCAAAATTGAGCAAGGAAGGATGAAAGAACATTACTGTAAGAAAAATAGAGAAACAAGACAGACACTGACAACATGGCTTAATCAGTGAATGTACAAAGCCACCTGGATGAGAATTGTCTGCTTGCAAATGTAACAAGCAATGAAAACAGTGGGATTAATAAGACTAATGGTGATGAAGATCATTCCTTTGTTACAACTGACAGAGCAGATATTACTGAATTAGAAGATAAAGTTTCTTAAGATCTGGTCTGAAAAGATATTCTTGTAGTTGGAGATTTAGTTATTTCAGGAACTAATACTTACATTTGTAGAGAAGATACAGAATACTGAATAGTGTTATGCTTGCCAAGAGCAAAAATACAGGATGTGAGACAAGCCTTGGAATGCTTTAGTCTCAGGACATAATAATCTGTTTTTATTCATTTTGATACAAATTATCTCATCTATAAGGACTCTGTAGGGAACTTACAGCCCTCTTAGAAGATATAGCATAGCTTGTACAGGTGTTAGGACATGTTCTTCACAAATCACGCATAGAAAGGAGTCAGGTCACTGTGAACGAAAAGATTTTTGGGGTAAATACCGACATGAATAAAAATTTCACATTTTAAAAAATGGAAATGTGCAAAGCATCCAAGCCTAATTTGGGGTACATGTTTTTAGACAGGATGGTGTGTACTTGTCAAGGTTAGGGAAAAGAATTTCTGAAGCCAATATTTTTCAATATTTGACAAGCACAAAGCAGGATTTTAGCCAGATCAAAAATAACAGTTCACAAATAACAACTTTGATGCATCTATGATGGTTGTTAATGGTAGGAGCATTAATAATAATGTTTTTTATTGGAAGACTTGCTACATTTCCACAAGACTGATGTTATTTTTGTTTGTGAATCATGGAGAGGCACAGTGGTGCAGTGGTTAGCGCTGTTGTCTCACAGCATGAGGTTCTCTTATTTTGTTTGATTCTTAGCTGGTGTACCTTCTGTGTGATATCTGCATGTCCTCCCTGTATTCGAGTGGGTGTGTCAAGCCCTGCCATGATTATTTTTCCACACCATACACTTGCATGCATACTCACAGCTATGGCCAATTTAGAGTGCCCAATCCACCTGCTTTATAGCTTTGAAATGTGGGAGGAAACTGAAGTATCCAGACTAAAACCACATGAACATAGGGAGGAGATGTAGACTCCATACAGAAGGCACTCCAGCTGAGAGTCAATCCAGGTAAGCTCTTCCTGTGAGACGACAATGCTATCACCTGTCCCACTGTACCACCCTTTGAGCAATAGAGATTAAAGATTGTTATGAGACCTGTGATTATTTCATTTTCAGTGATACCACCAATACTGTGGATTGTGTAACTGTGACAATAAAGACAACCCTGGAACACATAATAATTGTTGACATGTATAGACAACCAAAGTCAAGTGCTGATGACGTAGAGGAATTTATACATTTATTGCATGAAACACAAGAGGGAAGAATACTAGTGGTTGGGGACTTAAATTTTACCAGAAACTGACTGGAATAATAATTGATTCAGCAGCATTAGTAAGGAAATTATTTACAATTGCAACAATTGCTTCTGATTGTATAAAAGCCTATCAGGGAATGGAACATACTAGACATTGTTTGTGTTCCTAAAGAAATTACAGCTGCTTCATGCCAAGTTTTACCACTGGTGATGTACAGTGATCATGTGGGTATAAAGGTTAATTTGTTGCTAGATAATTCCTCAAAAGTAAAATCTAAATCAATGCAGAGAAGATTAATAACAGATTATCTGGAAGCAAAACAGTCACTATGTAAAATTAATTGGAGTGATGCATTCAGTGGAAAAACTGCAGAAGTAATGCAGAAAGTTTTGAAAGAGAAATTGATTGAATGCAAAAAATAAAAAATAATGTTTAACATTAGAATCTAGGCACACAACTTCAGAAGGATATATTGTATTTCCATAAGAACAAAATCCTTAATTAAGATGAGACAAAAAATGAAAGAAATGGAAAATAGGTTGAACTATGACTTTCCCTTTTGGTAAAAAACTCTGTACCCATGAACTACCACATAGGCAGCAATCTACTTAACACTGAATGTGTGATAAGAGTCCTTGGGACCCAGGTGGACAGTAGTCTCTCTTTTGATAGTCACATCGCCACAGTAGTCAGGAAGTCCTTCTACGTGGCACACCTCATCATAAAAGGGTTCTGATCTAGGAAAAAAGAGGTCATTGTTCCCCTCTACTCGACACTCATTAGACCCATTATAGAGTACAATGGCCCATTTGGAATGTACCTCACAAGACATCTGCAGCAGCTGGAAAGGCCACAGAAGTACCTCACAAAGAGGATTATTGGCCTCAAACAAATGCCCTACACTGACCGCCGCAAAAGCTCCAGCTTTACTCCGTAGCATATCGCCTACTCCGAGGTGATCTCTGCCTAACATATAAAGCTATGTCAAACCCAGAGCTGTTGGACATGCTACACCTAAAGAAATCCCAGCCCCTCCAAGCTACATGCTCTAGGGACCTAAACCTTGTCACCACAATAAACAGGACATGCTGGAGGGATAGATTCCTGTCCCAGAGACTTTCCATACTCTGGAACAGGCTACCCATCTATGTCAAGCAAAGTTCTTCATTAGCACTCTTCAAGAAAAATCTTGATGAGTGGATGGGAAATAGGAAATATACTCTGGGGATCACTTCTGTGTCTCTGCTCAACAGTGGCATAGGAAAATAACTTTCTTGGGTGGCGTAAGCCAGGGAACCTTGTTGGCTAGGCTTACGTAGACCCTTGGGCCGATAGCCTAGTACCTACCTACTACATGAGGAAGCTACTACATGATAGAGCAAAATCCCTAATAGAGAAGGCTTCTCTGAACAATACTAGCAAAAAATTACGATCCCTCATAAAATCCTCCAAGGCCAGCTTCGAGAGAAAAATTGCACAGGGCACCAAAGACAATCATAAGGCTTTTTTCAGTTACGTTAGGAACCTGGGATGCAACTCCCAGACTTGTTCTGAGTTGATTCTAAACGACAAAAAATACACTGAACCCACAGACATCGCCAATATCCTGGCAGACAGGTTCAGTGCAAACATCTCCACCCCCTCCCCCCCAAAAGAGCAAGTATCTATCCCGGCAGAGGGCTTCCTTCCAAACATCTCTGATGCTCAGGTGAAGGCTGCCCTCTCCAAAGCAAAAAACACTGCTTCCATGGGACCAGATGGCATCCCAGGTTGCATCCTACATGAACTCCAAGAGGAACTAATCCCTCAAATAAAACAGCTATACAATCTCAGCCTCACTACAGGATATGTGCCCACAGAATGGCGTACAGCAACAGTGATCCCACTCCATAAAGGTGGAGCATCTACAGACCCTGGAAACTATCGCCCCATAAGCCTGACTAGCTTAGTCTGCAAGGCTATGGAGAGGATCATCATGGAGCACATAAACAAAGACATTGGGGACCTACAGACACTAGATCCTACCCAATTCGGCTTTGTCAAGGGCAGATCCTGCCTTTTGAACCTGGTTGACTTTTTTGAAACAGTCAGCAAAGCCATAGATGAAGGGGAGGTAGTCCACACAGCCTATCTGGACCTTGCAAAGGCATTTGACACAATACCCCACTCGAGCATAATAGATAAGCTATCCAGCTTAAATATAAACCCCTATGTCACAAGATGGGTCGCAAACTGGCTCAAAGACAGAACCCACAGAGTAAGAGTTGCTGGAGCCATGTCAGACTCGAAACCGGTCACAAGTGGCATCCCACAGGGTTCTGTCCTGGGACCACTCTTGTTCAGTATATACTTTTCCGAGGTACAGGTAAATGTGGGTGGACTATGGCTCACCAAGTTTACAGACGACTGCAAACTGGGCGCCATAATCGACTCTCCAGCTGACACAAACATCCTTCAAAAAGGTCTCACAGAGACAGATAATTGGTGCCAGCACCATGGTTTAAAGCTAAATGCCAAAAAATGTATAGTCATACCCTTTGGCAAAAACAATGTGCCCACAAATTACCACATAGGCGGAAACCCATTAAGTACAGAGAAAGTTATTAGGGACCTGGGGACCCAAGTTGATAGCAATCTCTCCTTTGAAAACCACATTGCTAAAGTGGTTAGAAAGACCTTCTACATAGCCCACCTCATCACGAAGGGTTTCACATCTAGATCAAGAGAGGTAATCGTGCCCCTTTACTCATCCCTCATCAGGCCCATCATAGAATACAATGCCCCTTTTGGGATGTACCTTACCCAACACCTGCAGCAATTAGAAAGACCCCAAAAGTATCTCACCAAGAGGATCAAGGGTCTCAAACAGATGCCATATGCTGCTCGGTTAAAAAACTCCAGCTCTACTCAGTTGCATACCGCCTACTTTGAGGCGATCTATGCCTGACATACAAAGCTATGTCAAATCCAGAATTAATGGACATGCTCCACCTGAGTAAATCTAAATCCCTTAGAGCCACACGCCTGAGGGACTTGAACCTCAGCACAGAAATAAATAGAACTTGCTGGAGGGACAGGTTTATAACCCAGAGGCTCCCTTCGCTCTGGAATAGAATTCCAGTTCATGTGAGGCAGAGCACCTCACTGAATCTCTTCAAGAAGAATCTCGATAGGTGGATGGGGGATCGTAGGTTTGTCCCAGGGATTACTCCCGTGTCACTATTAGACAGAGGCACAGTAAACTAAACCTTAAAAAGGGCACAGTATACTCAAATCAAGGGGTGGCGTAAGCCATACAGAATCGGGCTAGGCTTATAATTGCCCCAGGGAAGATAGCCTAGTATGAACCTATGAGCCTATGAACCTACCTATGAACCTATAAAACTGAAATAAAAAAGCTGGACAGACAAATTAAACATAGTGTGAGTCAAGATCAAAAAAATTTTGAAGAAAACATTTATAAAGGTATTGGGCATAATAGAAAACCATTCTGATATATAAGATGAGGTAGGAATAAAGACATACAAAATGTTAAACTGTGTGTAGATTCAAAAATGTATTCTCAGACTCAACAGATTATAAATATAAAATAATATACTGGAATCAAATTATATTATGTTATATTGAAAAAGAACTACACAAACTGGATCCATACAAAACACAGGAAGGACACAATTAGTAACAGTGCCCTGAGAACACTTTGGCATGAACTTACAGTACCATTTTATTAGTTATTCACTAGGTTGTACAAATATGGGAAGATGCCTGAAGACTGGAGACATGCACTTGTTAAATCTGTCTTTAAGGCATAGGGGAGTAGGACAAACCCAGAGTCATATAGACCAATAAGATTATTTTCATGTTGTGGAAAAATAATGGAGAAGGTTATATTGGATGACTTCAAACCATATATCAGCATGCATATGTTAAAGCTAAATCTATTACCACCTGTAACATGATGTTCTATAACAATATAATAATAGCTATGAATGAAAAAATTGTGCTGAGATGTAATTTATATAGAGTTATCAACATCTGATAGGGTGATACAAAACACTGGTCAATGAATTAGAAGAACTATGTACTGATGTACTCTTGATAAGATGGATAGCTGCATGGCTTACAAACAGTACATGGCAAATATCATGCAGCAATTGGACAGGTGAAATTCTAGGTTACAATCGTGATGTAAAATAGGTAAACTGACTACATGTGTTACAGAACAGGACATGCCTGCAAATGAAATAGTCTAAATTGATCATTTGGGCACAAGAGAGTAATAAGCTGAAACGTACATCAAAAATCAAGCATATAAGATTTTGGAGACATAAATTAAAAGGAACATATTTAATACAGCATACAGTGATTCAAACTGTAGATTCATTTAAGGACCTGGGTATATTGTTAGATCCAGCTCTGAGTTTATCTAGTCATATCAACCAACTGGTTAATAATAGTTATAGAACTACATGTTGTATAAAAAGATTTATAAAGTCTAAGAAATCAGAAATGATGAAATCATTGTTTGTTAGTTACATTAGACCCAAGGTTGTGTATGGAATAATGATATGGAAATCTTAAAGAAAACAAGCATGAATAAACTGGAAGGAATAGAGTAGAGATATACCAAGGGCATCCATGGATGTCAAAATTTAAGTTATTATGAAAGAGTAAAATATCTGCACTTGTACAGTGTCTCATACAGATCTTTAAGAGGAGACCTTATTCGGGTATATAGGACATTTAGAGATAACTACCTCTGAAAATGTTTGGGGTTATCAAAAAGTAGCAGATAATCATCAGACAATCTATACAGAAGATATGGAAGAATGGAGAGAAGATAGGGATCCAAATGGAGAGATGATAGGGGTCCAAATGGAGAGACAAGTCAGCAAGCAAAGGAGAGTTGTATTGCTGAACTTGAATTCATCCTCAAGTCTTTGTGAGTACATTCATGAGGTGGACCCTGTTTTTCACAAAATCCCACCAAGACGACACTGATATACAGACTGTAATTATATAACATATATCATGGATAGAAGTAGGTCAAAATTAAAAAAAAGATAGCTGGGTGCACAAGACCCATGATAAAAAAGTGCCTAATCCTGGCAGGTGCACTGATGTCAAGACTGGAAAAAATGGGGTCTATATTAGTTCACTGAAATCTTATTCTGGCGAACACCTATTCATTGACACCTAATCATTGAAAATTGCTTCAGCGGTTCACTGAATTTACTAAGGGCAAAGACATAGCTGGCCAACAACAGAACTTTGCCCTTTTCTCCACTGTAATGTGATCTCAGAGTTGGTATATATAGTTAGGGGGTGTGGGGAGTGAAGAACCCACACTGGAGGTGGGTTCAATTCATGTAGATGTTGGTCGATTATTTGGGCAAGTATTTTCTTGGCCTTAGTAATTTCAGTGAATTGCGATTTTTGCTGATTAGGTGTCGATGAATAGGTGTTCGCCCGAATAAGATTTCAGTGAACTAATATAGACCCGAAAAAATGGCAGTGTAGAATCCTCAAAATACAGAAACATTCCTACAATGGGACCAGGCCAAACCCAGGGGGAGGATCCCCCCCCCATTGTAGAAGGAAGTAGCAGTCCACAAAGAAATCACAAAAACTGATAGCCAAAGAAAATCCACAAAGACGATAGAGTGGACTATTGAGGATAAGAAAGAAATTATGTATTGTTACTATTACACAAAAAGCCAAGAATTTCCAGACACAAGATACACAAAAAGATTGAGAGAAATTAGAGGAAATGAAAATGCTTCCACAGGAAAAATTGTCAGAAGCCTCAAATAAAAATGTATGTTCATTAATATAACAGATTTGTGAAAAACAGTATATAGACAAAGAAATGTTGATCTGTTTGGAAAAAGAAGCACCTGAGAAACTGCAAAAATATAAACAAGAAAACCTAGAGGTTTTTAAAAAGTATAAAAAATAAATATGGACATGGAAAAGAAAGAGATTTGATATGGTGCAATATTTATGCAACGGTGAAAGTCAAATTAATCAATATAAAGAAGACAGCACCAAAGATATTCAAAGATAAATCCAGGCAAAGGCATCCAGATATGGAAAATTTTACAATAAAAAGTAATATCACAAGAGGGAATGTAGAAGAGAAGATTAGTAAAGGAGAGGTTAAAAAATAGAAGTTGAAGTTATGGAGTGTCTGTGAAATGAAGGGTGTGGTATAAAAAGTCTACCACCGGTTACATCACAGTATGATGGAACAAGTCCCCAAAGTAAGGAGAAACAAGAAGATCAGGAGACATCGCAAGAAGAAATATAGACATGAGAAATAGATCTAATATGGTGTAATATCTTTGCAAAGGAGAAAGCAAAACTAATCAATACAAAAAGAGCAACACCAAAGATATTTGAAGAGAAATACAGGCAAAGGAATCCAGACATGAAAAACTTTACAATACAAAAAATAAGGACAAACAGGAAAAGTAGAAAAGGAGATTAGCAATGGAAAAGATGAAGAAATAAAACTGAGGTTATGGAGTACCTGCAAAGTGAAGGATTCAGTGTAGAAAATCTTATTCAGAATGCACAACAACAAGATAGAGCAACGGACATACAAATTATGAGGAAACCAGTGGAACGGGAAGCAATTGGTCTGGTGCCAAATGAAGATATTTTGGAGCCTTCCATAGGAAACAGTATAAATATTCACTTGAAGTTTGACAGCAAGGGAAGGAATAAGAAACTGTGGAAACTCTGACGCAGTCAATGTTGAGGTGTGAAAAGCCAGTGAGTTCCCATATGAAAGAGCAACGGATGGCACAGGATGAAATTGAAGAGAATGTGCCACGGAAAGATGCTATAGAACTTTCTATGCCGGTATGACCCTGACCTTGAGTAACATCTTACCCTCACCAAGAATGATGCCACAATATGAAGAGAAGATGATCAATTTCAACAATTGGCTTAAGTACTGGTGTCATTCAAAGGGGATCCAATGCCTGTCAGCTTGGGATGATATGCTCGACAAGCCACAATGCTTCGCTAGGGATGGCTTGCACCTGTCACCCCTGGGCTTTCGGATATTGGCAAAGGCTCTTGCTACCCCCATAGTGCCTTTTTTAGGCAAGGCTCAAAAGACAAACCCACCTCCATAGGTATCACAAGGGATAAGAAACTAAGAGTAATGCTACACAACGCCAGGAGTCTAAACCTCAAGATGCACGCACTCGAAACTCTCCTTAGCATGGAGAACATCGATATCTGTGCAGTAACAGAAACCTGGTTCAGGGCTCCCGAGAGGACCCCAGCACTACCAGGTTATACCTCATACCATGCTTTTCGGCCCCAAAACTTGGACCGAACCACAAAAGGAGGGGGAGTATCGATATTCATCAAAGATACCCACACCTCCAGGTTGATGGCAAAGCACGAAGCATCAGAGACCATACATGTGCATCTAACAGTGGGTAAAACTGCCTTCCAGTTTATAGCCTGCTACAGACCACCCTCCCAAACCCAGGAAACCCACTCGGCCTTCCTGAGAACACTGGAAAATATGAAGGTCTCTCCAGACACCATTATATTGGGCGACTTCAACTACCCAAACATAGACTGGGAGCATTACTCTAGCTCCAACACCCTAGCCCAAAGGTTCATAGAATTTATAAACTCAAATGCTATGGAACAACTTGTTACCACTCCACAAGAGGAAAACATACTGGACCTGATCATCACCAACATGGGGACTCTATGCTCCAGACCAGAAGTGTATCCCTCACTGGTAAGATCAGACCATAAACTAATCTCACTGGATATTCACATCCCGACCCCACCCCTGCCCAGAAAACCACAGTGAAAAACTTTCTAAAGCAAATTTCACACTCCTCAAACCGAGGTGGAATCCTTCAAAGCCCTCGGCCTGTGGAAAATAATGCCCAGACCGCAGAATCCTTTATAAACGATTCTATGAACACCTTCAGGAATGCATGGATCATCGATCCCAAATAAAACCAAGACCCAATCCTCCAAAGGCAGACGTCCTGTCTGGTGGACCCCAGCCATAAACAAACTATACAATAGAAGGAGGAAGCTACTAAATGATAGAGCAAAATCCCAAAAGGGAAGGCATCACTGAACAGTATTAGCAAAAAACCACGGGCACTCATAAAATTGTCTAAGGCCAGCTTCGAGAGAAAAATTGCACAGGACACTAAGGATAATCACAAGGCTTTCTTTAGTTATGTTAGAAACCTGGGTGGTAATTCCCAGATATGCTCAGAATTAGTCCAAAATGACAAAAATACACACGAACCCACAGACATTGCCAACATCCTAGCTGACAGGTTCAGTGCAAACTTCTCCCCCCCCCACAAAAAGCAAATATCTATCCCAGCAGAGTGCTGCCCCTGACATCTCAGATGCTCAGGTAAGAGCCGCCTCCCCAAAGCAAAACACAGCATCAATGGGACCAGACGACGGTGTCCGGGTTGTGTCCTACATGAACTCCAAGAAGAGCTAAACCCAAATATAAAACTACTGTTCAATCTCAGCCTTACTACAGGATATGTGCCCAAAGAGTGGCATACAGCAACAGTGGTCCTCTCCATAAAGGTGGTGCCTCAACGGATCCTGGAAACTATCCCCATAAGCCTGACTAGCTTGGTCTGCAAAGCTATGGAAAGGATCATCATGGACCTCATAAATAAAGATATTGGGGACCTACAGACACTGGATCACAGTTCGGCTTTTGTTAGGGGCTACCCAGTTTCAGCTTTGTAAGGGCAGATCCTGCCTCTTAAACCTGGTTGATTTCTTTGAAACAGTCACCAAGGCCATTGACGAGGGAAGGTGGTCCACACAGCCTACCTGGACCTCGCAAAGCCTTCATTACATACCACCTCGGCGCCCTTCGATACAATACCCCCACTCGGGCATTATAGATAAGCTCACCAGCTTGAATATAAACCCCTATGTCACTAGATGGATTGCAAACTGGCTCAAGGACAGAACCCACATGGTTAGAATTGCTGGAGCCATGTCAGACTCCAAACCAGTTACAAGTGGTGTCCCACAAGGCTCAGTCCTGGGACCTCTCTTGTTCGGTATATATTTCTCGGAGGTACAGGCCAACACGGAAGGACTGTGGCTGACCAAGTTCGCAGATGACTGCAAACTGGACTCCATAATTGACTCTCCAGCCAACACAAGCATCCTCCAAAAGGGCCTCATAGAAACAGACAACTGGTGCCAGAGCCATGGCCTCAAGCTAAATGCCAAAAGTGTATAGTCATCCCTTTGGCAAAACAGTGCCCACAAATTACCACATAGGTGGTAATCCATTAAGTACAGAAGTAATTAGGGACCTGGGGACCCAAGTTGATAACAATCTCTCATTTGACAACCACATGGCCAAAGTGGTTAGAAAAACATTTTATATAGCCCACCTAATCATGAAGGGATTCACATCTAGATCAGGGGAGGTCATTGTGCCTCTTTACTCATCCCTCATCGGGCCCATAATTGAGTACAATGCCCCTTTTGGGATGTACCTTACCAGACACCTGCAGCAACTGGAAAGACCCCAAAAGTACCTCACCAAGAGGATCAAAAGGCTCAAACAGATGCCATATGCTGCCCGGTTAAAGAAACTCCAGCTCTACTCAGTGGCATACCGCCTGTTCAGAGGCGATCTGTGCCTGACGTATAAAGCCATGTCCAACCCGGACTTAATGGACATGCTGCACCTCAGAAAATCCAAATCCCATCGAGCTATGCACTCGAGAGACTTGAACCTCAGCACTGAAATAAATAGGACATGCTGGAGGGACAGATTCATAACCCAGAGGCTCCCTTCACTCTGGAATAAAATCCCAGTCCAGGTTAGGCAGAGTCCCTCATTGACTCTCTTCAAGAGGAATCTTGATGAGTGGATGGGAGATCGTAAGTTTACCCCGGGTATCACTTTTGTGTCACTGTTAGACAGAGGCACAGTATACTAACCTCGAAAAAGGGCATATCAAAATAAATTTAAAATGGGTGGCGAAAGCCAAACACATTCTGGCTAGGCTTATAAATGCCTTAGGGCAGATAGCCTAGTATGAACCTATGAACCTATGAACCTATGTCTGCAGGAAATGGAAAACAAAGTGTGCTCTCAGTTTAGAAGAAAATGAGCTAAGAGTAGAGTTGTTTGATTTAATAAAGATAGACATATTAAGATCAATGAAAGAAATAGGCTGCAAAAGGTCAATAAAACCCAAAAAGTCAGAAATTTAATAAAACAAATGAACACAGTAATTAAACAAATGAACACAGTAATTAAACAAATGAACACAGTAATTAGGACTGTCCGTAGAGATCCATGTGACATAACAGAAGTAAACAAGATATATTACTGTGCAGCTAAATTCTTTTGCGAGGGTAACAGCTAATACGCTACTGAATGGGCAGCGGTCTCCTCAAAATGGAATTAATAATGCGGCTCAAACGAATGGCAATAGCCAAGTAGCAGTGAACGAAGAACATGATTGTGTACCTGTTTTGGCAGGATCAAGTCTGCAATGAGGTAATTTGATTTCTGCAGCTCAAATACCAGTTTCTAATAACCAGATGCTTTATAACGATGGTGTAAATGTAATGGGTAATTTTTTAGACAATAATAATTTTTTTGGTCAAAGCTCAAGGTCTAATACAAGTACTTTTAACATTAATGAAGCAGAGAATCGTGGGCTGGCTAATAAAATAGATGATTTCGACACCAAATTGTTTAAGTGTAAAAAACTACACCTGGAGGTATCGTATCTTGAAGAGCGTATCAAGAATAAAGTCATCCCAAAAGGTCTACGCCAGTGGCGTTTTCCTGCTGGTTTGACTGATGATTCCCCTTTTTATCAAGAACTCATTGACTTGTTTGATAGGCAAGGGAAAGAGTTTTTACAAGCCCTTATTGTCTATTATTCTAAGGGCATTTCCAGTTTAAAAATTGAATTGGAAAAATTGGAGAATGAGATTAAAGCTAATGTTGAGTTTCTGCGGTACAAATACGAGTACTGCAGAATATATACAAGTATTGATGCCACTATGGATAAACTTTTATTTACCAAGAAAAAGAAATTAACTCGAGACATTAATGATTATGCAAATAAATGTGCCTATCCTAGACTTCCCTTACAAGCGCAAACGGCACTTAATGGTAGCACGGATAATCGGAACCTGAGAGGGCAATCTAATGCACTAAATTCTAATAACATTCCAAATGGGTCAGGGGAACAAAGATCTGTTCCAAGAAGAAGTCCTAGATTAAACAATAATAATATGAACAATAATGTGAATAATTTTACAGGTACCATAGCACAAAATGAACAACAAAATGATGGTATAAATAATGTGATTCAGGAGTCTGAACCACAAAACCATCAAATTCAACGGGATTTTCACCAAGTAAATCATTCCCGAGGCAACAATTCGCATTATGTGTGACAACAGACCAACACAAGGAACAGGAGAAAGGCACGAAAGAGATGAACATAACCTTAAATTTTGGTTTACAACCAAAATT
Organism: Protopterus annectens; assembly: GCF_019279795.1. NCBI lineage: Eukaryota > Metazoa > Chordata > Ceratodontiformes > Protopteridae > Protopterus > Protopterus annectens. Next base: position 147,649,943 of record NC_056735.1, on the reverse strand, counting down.
ACATAAGGGTTCTAAGGGCGATTTTACTATTTACAATTATACTGTTATGGATATACATCAAGACATGGTAGATTTCCTGGCAAAAGATTTATCCTTTGTTCCAGGTCGGTGAATGGACATTAGCAAAACTATTATTGACTTAAAAGTATTTGTATGCAAACTTAACCTTAATTTCCTTCTAGGTAATGATGCAGCTATTGTTAAGACTCTTAGAGTGTCTAGCTCATATAACCCACCGCTTCACCCAATTTTAAACATTTTTGAAAAGATTTGCGAAATGGATTTATGGGCTATTCAAAATCATGAGATTCATAGGAATTATAGACATTCTAGTAATAAATCCCAATCCCTCAGAGCTACACGCTCCAGGGATCTAAACCTTGTCATCACAATAAACAAAACATGCTGGAGGGATAGGTTCCTGACCCAGAGACTCCCCAGACTCTGGAATAGATTGCCCATACATGTCAAGCAGAGTGCCTCTTTGGACCTCTTCAAGAGGAACCTTGACGATTGGATGGGAGAAAGGAAATTCACCCCAGGGATCACGTCAGTCACCCTGCTAGACAGGGGTCCAGGAAAGTAAATAATGTGGGAAGAAATAGCCAGGGAATTGTTATGGCTAGGCTTGTATAGGCCCTAGGGCTGATAGCCTAGTACCAACCTATGAACCTATGAACCTATGGCAGGGGCTCAATCACTTATGCCTGTGCTAAATACATTGACAGCGTTATTAAACCACTTATAGATAGTGAAAAACAGATCTGCAAGGACTCATGGACTTTCTTGGAGAATATTAGCAAACAAAAGTATTCAGCAAATGTTATTTTCTTGATGATTGATGTCAAAGATTTGTACACCACTATACCCCAAATGGTAGGGCTTAGTTGGGTGAGGCAGTTCATGTTGTCCAAGAAGGTCAGTGATGATACCATCTATTTGATAGAGACACTGTTGGAAGTGGTGTTGACTAACAATTTTTTCACGTTTGAGAATAATTTTTACTTGCAGACATCCGGTGTGGCAATGGGCTCCCCTTGTGGGGGCACATTTGCAAATGCTGTCATGGCTTTTTGGGAGAATACCCTTCTTTTCAAGGATGATTGGTTTCAGAAATATGTCACCTGGTACACTAGATACCAGGATGACATATTTTGTATTTGGGAAGGAAATCAAGAACTTATCCCAACATTTGTTGATAAGATCTCTAAAATGACGGATTTTCTAGATTTTACGTACAATATTGGGGTCAATGAGATTAATTACCTAGATATATTGTTGATTAATGATAGAATCAATGGTAAATTTAAAAGTTTAATCTATAGAAAACCAACGTACTCCAATTCTCTGTTGCATTATACAAGTAATCACCCATATCACCAGAAAAAAGCAGTGATAAAAGGTCAGATAATATGAGCGGCACGTATGGTGACCGACCGTCATGACTACGAAATTGAATGTAATAGACTTATGAGTATGTTTTCTAGGGTGCTAGGGGTTATCCCTTTACGCTAATCTCAAGTGTAATAACAGAAGTCACGTCTAAACGCGACGAAGGTCTTTTTTTCCCCCTATTAAGAGCACAGGATAATTCTAATTTAGTCACCGACCATGTGGTAGACAATACAGGAAGTGACAAGATGGGAATAAGTAATGTTGATAATAATAAGTATTGCATTAGCTTTTTGCACACCTATTCTTTAGATTTCAAAGAAATCAGAGAAGTTATTTTTAAAAATTGGGATGTTATAAGAAATGATAGACATTTGATGAGCTCATTGGGTGATACCCCTAAGATAACATATAGGAGAGGCGATAATTTAAAATCTTTGTTGGAAAGAACTAAGAAAAAGGTTAATATAAATAGGCAGCATGGTATGTATAAATGTGGTTCATGCGGCCAATTTAAGTTCATAAAGGTAGGCAATCAGTTTACTATTAACAACAGAACATATAAAGTGAATAACCACTATAATTGTGAAACAAAAATAGTAATATATGTGGCACTGTGCAATTTCTGCAAGGCATTTTATATCGGTAAAACCGAGCGTAAACTAAAATCTAGGATATATGAACATCAGTATGCGATAAGTAAGAAGGATGTTAATAATGCTCTGGCTAGGCACATTTTAGAGAATGAAGGCCACACTTTTAGTTTCACAATTTTACAAAAAAGAGATTTAGATATCAGGGGGGGGGGTCCTTGGCAAATTCAATTGGAAATAAATGAATTACTATGGCAGGTGCGCACTAGAGCCCATATTGTCCCTGGTATTAATGAGGCTTTATCTATAAAGCCTGTATTAAAATGGCTTTCTTATAACAGATGATATTTAATTAATAGCTGGACTAATATGACTTGAGTTCAGAGACAAAATATAAATGTTTTATTTTATAAATAAATAATAAATATTTTTTAAATTAATTTATTGGCTGAATATGTATAGTACATCAACATCAGCATTTGCTATAGTAGTCTTTTATGTATATATTAGCATTTGCAATAGTATTTATTATTTTGTATTTATATAAATATAGTGTAAATATGTAGTTTATATATCATTATTTGTTTATGCTTATAATTATCCATTACATTTTAGTTAGTATTTATGGTTACATCTATCAATTTTTATTAACTCATCCACTCGGAATAAGCACATGCAATGTATGTCAAAATGCGTATGATATTCATTTTATGAATGCATTCCCTTCCTGACGTCTGACATTTGTACAGATTTATTTGGTCATTATTGTTTCTTTTTTATATGCTTTATTTTATGAAACAATATTTGAGAATATTTACTGATCGTGCATTTAATAATGTTTTATTACTTTAGTTTATTAAAGTTTCTATCCATTTGTACTGTTAAAACTCCCCTGTTAAGGTTCCCTTGGCAACGTTGATATATATAAATGCATTTTAACGTGATTGGATTATTTTAATTGATGTGTGTATATAACATAGTTTTAAATTGTATTTGGTTATTTGTCTGAAGAAGGCGAGACACTGTTTTTGCCGAAAGCGTTTATGCGCTCACATTTTATTTGGTTCAATAAATTTTACTTGAGACTTTTGGAAGCCTAGCTCTTATTGTGAACCTGTTCGCTATTTCACTAGTTTCGGTGTTTTGTTTATAGTGGACTATTTCGTGTGTGCAGCTAAATTAATAACTGATAAAGTAATACCACAAGAACATAGAGTAGTGAGGGAAAGGAAGGGGAGAAATTGAATACCATCATGGAAGTATCAAACAGAGAAAACTATAAAGCAATTAAGACAAGAAGTGTCACTGTTAGAAGAGTATAGAACAGATCAATAAAAATACTTAGAAAGACATGATAAAAGCAACGCGCAGTATTAGAACAGATCAGGTATCATGCACTATCGAAAATAACAAATTAAAAATTTCAGCACAAACAGAAAAACTTAGAAGATACACAGATAAATACAAAGGAAAAATGCAAGTTTATGGATAGAAGTAAAGAAAAAAACAAGAAGTTAGCCAACAGATTCAGTGCCAACTTTACCCCTGTCTCCTCCCCAAAGGACCAATCACTATACCAGTAGATTGCCAGGCACCCAGTATTACTGCTGCACAGGTTAAAACAGCACTGTCCAAGGCCAATAATACAGTTTCTATGGGACCTGACAATATCCCTGGCCGTGTTCTACATGAACTACAGAGTGAACTGGCACCTCACCTGTGTGCCCTATTCAGTCACAGCCTCACCTCAGGCTTTGTCCCTACTGAATGGCGCACTGCTACAGTCATCCCTCTCCACAAAGGAGGAACAGCTACAGATCCTGGGAACTATCGCCTCATTAGCCTGATGAGCCTGATATGCAAAGCTATGGAACCCATCATCATGGACCTAATAAACAAAATATAGGGAATCTCCAAAAGCTGGATCCCACACAGTTTGGTTTTGTGAAGGATAGATCATGCCTGCTCAACTTGGTCGACTTCTTTGAGTCAGTCACCCGAGTTCTGGATGAAGGCAAAGTGGTTCATACAGCCTACCTTGATCTGGCCAAGGCCTATGATACCATTCCTCGCTCAAGAGTCATAGAAAAACTCACTAAGCTAGGCATCAACCCCTATATCACTAGGTGGGTTGCAAACTGGCTCACAGATAGAACCCACAGTGTGAAAGTAGCTGACCTTAAGTCAGACTGCCAACTAGTCATGAGTGAAGTTCCACAGGGTTCGGTCCTGGGTCCACTTCTGTTTGGAAGTCCAGGCCAAAATGAAGGGACTCTGGCTGACAAAGTTCACAGATGATTGCAAGTTGGGAGCTGTTATTAGCTCCCCAAGTGATGTTGACATCCTACAGAATGGCCTCACTGAGACCAATGACTGGTGTCAGAACTATGGCCTTAAGCTCAATGCCAAAAAATATGTCGTCATCCCCTTTGGGAAAAACCCAGTTCCCATGAATTACCATATTGATGATAGTCCATTGAACACAGAAGGCATTATAAGAGATCTGGGAACACAGGCTGACAGCAACCTCTCTTTTGTTCACCACATTGCCACTGTGGTCAGATATATGGCACATCACATTACTAAGGGCTTTGCATTCAGGAAGAAAGAGGTCATTGTCTCCTTCTACTCTTCCCTCATTAGACCAATCATCGAGTACAATGCCCTATTTGGCATGTTCCTCACTAGACACCTGCAACAACTGAAGAGGCAGCAAATGTACCTCACAAAGAAGTTCTTAAACCTTAAACACTTGTCCTATATGGACAGACTCAAAAAACTCCAACTATTCTCTGTCTCATATCGCCTTCTTAGAGGCGATCTCTGCTTGACTTACAAAGTCATGTCTGACCCAGCTCTGTTAGAAATGCTACCTCTAAAGAAATCCCAATCCTTCCACATCACAAATTCCAGAGACCTCAACCTCATTAACACAATCAACAGAATGTACTGGAGGGACAGGTTCATAACCCAGAGACTGCCCATGCTATGGAATAGACTTCCCATACATGTCAAGCAGAACACCTCACTGACCCTCTTCAAAAGAAATCTTGATGAATGGATGGAAAGTAGAAAATTCACCCCGTGCTTTATGTAAAGAATTACTGGACATTGCAAAAGTTTGAGAAAAGAGGATTATGGACTGGTGGCTCAGATTGTAATATTGTGTTAAAAATATAAAGAGAAAAAAATTATACATATACCAAGCATAATACACTTGGAGGGGAATAGGAGTGTTGTAAAGTAATGGGGGCAACCCAAAACATGTTTTTTTTTTTTTGGAACAGGACGACATTTAATAAGTAACTGTGACAAAAGGAAATGTTATATTTACAGAGAAATGGGACATGATTAAAAAAAATGTAAATTGAAATGTTATAAATGTAACAAAATTGGACATTTAGGGATATATTGCAAAAATAAAAATAACAGTAAGGAAAAAGAAAAAGAAAGAGAAGAAAATGAACAAAGATAAGAAATCTTACAAGTAGTAGAAATAAAAGAAAAATTAGATGAGTAAAAAATAATAAAGAGGACGTAGAAGAAGGTTGTGAAATAAGTGATGAAGAAGACACAAACTAGAAGGTAGTAAGAGGGAAAAAAGGAATTATTTTAATAAAAGGGTAAAAGACAGAAAAATAAAATTTAAAGGAATAAGTACACAAGAAAAAAAAAGAAAGGAAATGGATGAAAAAGAATACAAACCTGGTGTCTAACTCACAGACACAAGGTGCAGTGTTTGACTCACACCTTTAGGAAAGAAATGTGTTTGGCTTAGAATGACATATTAAGAAACCTAGCCATATAATTGGCTATTATACTAGCATAGTATTTTCAACTTGGAAATATTAATAATTATTTATGTGTGAGTAATCAACTTGTGTTTGAAAATAATATAACAATAAAGATTTATTATGGAAAAAAAAGAAACCTAGCCTATTAATTAGCCATGCATTTATGAAACCATGAATCTAAGTAAAAGGGAAAATGAAAATTTTAGAGTGATTTGTGTAAATGTGAACATTATTAAGAATATAGTAAGAAGAATAGGAATTTTGGAGTGGTGCAATACATGTGATATAGATGTAATTATATTAGAAGACACAAGAGTTTTAACAAAAATAGAAAACCTATGGGGATGAAAGATGATCTGGAGTGTGGGACATAAAGGATGTTCTGTAATAGCTATATTCTGTAGAAATACAGTAAAGATATTAGATGTAACTTTAGCAAAAATTGGAAGATTAACCATTGTAGATTTAAAATGGAAAAAATAAGTATATAGATTATAACATTATATGCTTATACTAAGTGTAAAGAAAGGGAAAGCTTATTTCATCAGATTTTAGACTGTGTAGTGATAAATATGAATATTATAACAGGAAACTTTAATTGTGATTTAAGAGGCAAGAGTAAAAAGAAAGGAAATGATAAACAAAAAAATGCTAGAAGTTATAAAAAGTGGTAAGTTAAAACTTTGGGACAAAAATTCATGCACTTACAAAAGGTGTATGTATAGAACTGAAATAGATTATTTTATAGTATTAGAAGGTTTAGTTATAGAAAAAGGGGAGTTAGTTGAAACAGGATTTTCTGATTATCTTAAAATATGGCTAGAGATAAACGAAAACAAAGAATATATAAAATAAGGCAAATTAATAAAAAGGATAAATGAGAAAACATGAAAACATGGAATGAAGAAGGAAAGATATTAGTCATACAGTTATGGATTTTATAAAAAATTATCTGAATGGTAGATGATATTTAAGGAAGAATATAAAAAAGTTTTTTTTTTTTTACATTGGTCATATGATGTGAGAAAAGTAGAAAAAGAAAAATGTAAAAGAACATTTAGCAATGCGTTGGAAGATTTAAAGCATAATGATAGAATGTACTTTGGCAAAGAAAAAGAATGATATGAAATAAATCAAGAAAAATGCAAGAATCGTTATATAAGCAAAGATAGCTTTTACAAGGAGAAAGAAGAAGCATTGAGTTACTTAAGTAGATTATTAAAGGAATATGGTAGTGTAATGAGAGCAATAAAAATGTAAAAGGAGAAATAGAAATAACACAGGAAAGATTATGAATAGTGTAGTACAATGTGTACAAGAAATGTTTAAAGAGAAAATGAAGGTAGTGAAAAACATGGAAAGTAAAAAGATAACAGTAAAAGAGAATAAAGAGTTGTAAAATGATATTTCATTAAATGAGCTAGATAAAGTATTATGACAAGCAAATATAGATTTGTCTGCAGGCCCAGATGGAATAGGGCATGAAATGTATAAAAGTTTAAGTGATTGGCAAAAAATAAATAAATAAAGATTTTGACTGAATAATTATTTGAAGGTTTTATGTATAAAGAAATATGTAGTGGAATATGGAATATGGTCTGAAGAAGCACTGTTTTATCATATGAAAGCACTTACCTATTCTATTAAAAAAAACTGAATTTTATGCCTCTGGCTGTCTTTCTGTGCCCAGTTGTATTTTTTTTCTCATATGTAGTGGAATACTTAAATTCATATAAAAGAAGGAAAATGGAAGAGAATTAAAAGAACTGGAGACAAATAGTACTGAATAATAATGATTATAAAATCTTTATGAAAATAATACAAAAGAGATTTGAAACTAAAATGGAAAATATTATGGAAGATAGCATATATAGTACAAAGGGGAAGGGTTGTCAAGAATTATTAGTGATAGAGAAATTGTGGATGATACTATGAACAGAAAAGAAAAGTGAAAATCATGACAGGAGACCTTAATACGGAATTTTACACAACTGGACATAAAATCTTATGGTTAATAATGAAAGAATATAATATAAGTGAGAAAGTTAGGAAATTATGTATGTCAGCATATAGTAATAATAAAGTAAAAATGCTTGTAAGAGGCTGGTTAAGCCAAGAGGTACATATGAAGAGTGGTGTAAGACAGGGATGTCCAATGAGTTATATACTCTTTGCATTAGTTATGAATGTAATAGTACATGAAAAAAATTACAAAATGAAGGAGACAGGGTATTTAATACCAGAAAGGTTATGAATTCCAGTTCTGTTAACATACGCAGGTGCCATTATAATCATTGCAAAAAAATGGATAAAAGAAATAATAATTTGCACAAATGAGTGTCTAGATATGATAGGGATAACTTTAAATAAAGAAAACAGTAACGTTTAGGTGATGCAGTAAAGACTGGGGTATATATTTTTCAATGAATGAAATTTCTGTGTTGGGTATAAAATTTGAAAATAAAGATTTTAAGTAGAATTCAATGGGAAAAACAATAGAAGAAATAAAGCAAATATGACTTTTCTGGAGAATATATAAATTATCATTCAGAAAAAAATGCTTATTTGATAAATTCAGTACTGATGGGGAAATAGTATACTTAGCACGTGTATTTATGTTGCCAACAGTATTTGAAAAGGAATTAGTGTAGATATTTTTTTCATTTATATGAGGTCTAGATTAAACCCAGTAAAAATAAGAGTTTTGTATGTAAATAAAGAAGAAGGAGGTTTAGGATTAATTAACCCAGTGTTATATGCTGCTTCATTAAATGTGTACAAAGTGTTAAAGTGGATAAATGAAAAAAGATGAGAAATTAGTAGTAAAACTGTATAAAGGTAAGTATGATAAATTTGGGGCTATGGTAAAAAAGAGTAAAAGAGAAAAAGAGTGCATAAATAAAGAAATAAAACATTACCAAGAAAAAATATTTTGGGAAAATAAAAATCAATGATATAGAAAAAGATTTATGATATAAGAATGTAAGGCTCAAACATTATTATGTAAAACTATGGGAAAATCTAACAGAAGAAAACATCAAAGCTATAAAAATAGGCAAATGGTGTAATCAGAGAGTAGAATGTCAAGGTTTTTGTGGAGACTGCTAATAGATAAATTGCCAGTAAAAGGAAATATGCCATATAAAAAGAAAAGTGATAGAATATGTTTATACTGTCAAGGTGAAGAAATTACAGAACATCCCCAGGATTCAAGAAACTCCATGTAGGCACCATGTACAGCCTACAAAGAATGTACCTGTGTACACAGCCATGGTTCCTCCTTGGCAACGTGCCATATATATTAATTATGATGCACTGTATGAATATCACAGTATGATGTCTAAGGACAGCAAAAGACCAATAGGTAGGAATTCTGCACCATTCATTGGAGTCTAGACAAGATATGACTGGTGGAGATGATGAGGGAGCACACTTTCAGGCACAGATGTAGGGTGTACAGGAGTCCAGAGTGTTTGTTAGACTCCTGGTCCAGAACTATAAACCCTGGCTGTTGCAGGATAATTACCAGGGCTGAGAATGTAAGTCTGAAGCCTGGGATCAGTTGGCCAGGGACCTTACCAGTGCTACTGGTATCCCCCGCACTGGTGAGCAGTGTTGTCACCACTATGACAACCTGAAGCATAGGAAGAGAGGAACCTTGGACACCTGGGTCCAAGAAGCTCAGGCTGGGTATGCCCCACAGACATGTAAGTATGCTCACTACTACTTTACTAATATACAAGCTGAGTCTGTGCAACACTGGTATGCATAATGGCTTGCTTCTCTTCCAACAGCTATAGTTGACTGGGCTCACAATGTCCCATCTCATGTGGGACACCTGGTCAGGATGCACCATGAGTGTGGTAAGTCATATGTGTATAAGTGATAGATTGTAAGGAATAATGACAATAAAGTGTAATGCAAGATTGTGCTTCTATTAGTAATGTGTGCAAATAACTGCTGTAGAGCTGTAGAGCTGTATATGTGCTCTAATCTGACACCAGTCAATTGTTAAATTAAGGGTACATGTTCACTGGAGTCACAACTTGTGGGTTCTACTCCCATGCCAGCCAACACAGACATGACTGGCTGTCTAGTCTACTTACTGTACATGAACATACCTCTCAACTGTCATGATTGTTCATAATTTAATGCCGACTGTCCAATCTGTCTGGCCCTTGATTAGTAGGTAATGAGTACATGGTATGTAATTTATTTGCAAATCTATTTACAGAACACTTTGCTATTAATGTATATCCACAGTATGTGAAACAGTTACCTGTAGATGTGTACCTGGGTTTCTTACTGCATGGTCCATAATGTTCCATGATAAAAGGTTGAGAGGTATGCATGTGCAACATCACCTATACATAAATCCCAGTCAGTGTATTCACAAGTGACACTGCACACCTGTAGAAGTGAGTAGTAGTAGTCTGTGTAGTAATATCTGCGAGTTCACTAATGGTATGTTTTTTTCTCTCTCCCCCTTTATTTTCTTTAACTTATCATTGTTACATATTATTATGATTTGATATTAATATAATTCTTGTTAAACTAACTGTTCTGTTGGCCATATGGGTGATTTCATACTGGTTTGCTGTTAATATACTTACTGTTTTGTTATTTATTGTTGTGTTCCACATAATATACCTTAATATGTATTTTGACTAATCAATATCATTTGCCATTACGTTAATACTAACATCTGTTTGGTTATTATTTATCTTACCTTATGTTTACGTTTAATTTACTACAGCATGACAAGGTAGGCCAGTTCCATGTGATCCACCTGCCTTGCCTCCACTAGCCGTGGCACTGGGGCCCAGCATGTCTGGGCCACAGTCTGGTGGTGCCCCTCTGTTGCCTCTGCACTAGCAGTGGCATCCAGTAGTGCTGCCCCACAGATCGGGGATGTGGCGGTGGAGGGGGTGATTTTGTCACCAGTGATGAAGTGCCAGGTATGGTATGCAGAATGCTCTTCAGAAACTTTGGATGGTGCCTGTGCCAGATGGAGGACTTGCTTGCCACCCTGGTGAGACAGGCTCGATCCAGACTCCAGCCACCACCACTGCCACCACAGATGCAGTGAAGGAGCAGTGCCAGCAGTCCCATGGGTGGGGACTTGAGTCATGCTACTACCATGTGGAGGCACATGAGACTGGAATTCCACAACACCCTCCCCATCCAAGGTGCTCATCCCCCTCTTGTGTCACAGACCAATTCTGTCTGCTGTCTTGTTTGTCTTATCTGCCTGAAAATGCTTCCTCACCTTCCCAACTTACCACCCCCACACATACCTATTTCTCTTCCTCAACATTCCAATCTCACCTTAAAAAAAGGCACCTGTCCCCCCAAAAAATATCATCCTATGCATAACTCTCCATTTCACAAATGTATCAACTGGATACACATAATTTGGCCCAATTGGCTTGACAACACACTTATATTGTCCTCACTCCTCCCTCTACGGGTGATAGTCCAAATTCATCAACAAGTTCTATTAAAATGCAAAGTTGTTGCTGTAAAAGAAATGGATAGCTATGGTCCTTTCCTACACCCTTCCTGTACATACCTACCTGCCTTTCACTATGCTTTTCCCCCTGCTTGCACCCCATTACAAGACTTTCCTATCTCCCCATTTTTCTTTTCTTTAAAGATTGTCTGTGTGATGCTGCACAGTGCTAATAAACTCAGCTCAAAGTAGCTATATTGATATATGTGTTTGAAATAATAAACGTGCAAAATGTACACCTGTGCCCTATTTCAAACCCAAGACCATTGCACCCACACACCAGTGCATTAACATGCTATGCCACACTGCTGTTAATTAAAACAGGTGGTTTAAGCAAAACATAGTAATTGCAAGTTATCGTCATTAAGTGTGTTTAAGCAGAGCTGCTCACTGTGCCATGTTGCACAAACCTACTTAAAGAATAGTGAAGAAATGGGAGTGTAACTTGGAGTCTGGTACAGGACTACAAAACTAGAAAGCCAGATACAGATTAAGGGATTTAAGTGAGGTCTCTAATAGCAGGTAAATGTGTACTTTTATCAGTAGTATTTAGAAATACACCTGCTAAAACATTAATGCAAAATACATGTTCAACTGGGACTCTGATGGAGAAATACATACCTATAAAGTCATGCACATAATACTGGATGTAAATGAGGTATGTCACAGCCTGTACGTGTTTACTTATATATTCACAAATACACCTGTTAACAAAACTGACTCAGTAGCTCAGTCTGCTAAATGCTTTAGAACAGCAATATTTTTGCCACACATGGTCCTGGGTTCAAATCCCATGGCATGTAACATTTACATTACATTAATGTGAAGCCAACAATGAATGACTGTGTCATCCACTATTTATCCAACCAATGCATTTCAAATGCAATGTCTGTTGTGCAATGATGGAAGTCAAAGGCCTGCAGATAGAATTACAGTTGACATATGCCTATAGTAACACTGTAAAGTGCATGGCGTGTCAGGTCATGTATTAATATGCATTCACAGAGGGTTTAAACCTTAGGTAATGCAAAGGAGGCCCACTAATACTGCAGTGCAGCACAAATTTATTTGATAATGATATAACAGATTAGCACAGCTGCACAGCTAACATACAGATATGGAGGTCCTGATTATACCTCTTACCTTCTTAGAGCAAGAAATCTGGACAAAGCCATAAAATTGGGGGGACAGAGGCCCAAATGTAGGGATGCTGTCTAAATATTGCTTTTACAAAGTTAGACAGATGATAGACGAAAAGGATTTTGATTAACATGCATTTTCTGAAGAGTATGATGTCTGAAACTCAACTATCTGTCTTTATTTTCTGACTTCACCCCTACATGATTTGCCAATGATTTGCCAGGAAATCATAATGTTATGGAAAACACAGCAAAACTATGATGCAAATATGTGGACATTTTGTGACTATACAGTTAAGAGGTATGGTCCTGTCGCAGCAAGGACTGCTAGCACACACGTTCCAAATTACTACCATAATGTAACACATGGCCTGGCATTTACCTGAATGGTTGACATAATGGTATATTTACACCATGTGTTGGTCAAGGACACAATAAACATGTTGTCTATCACTCTGTTAATGATACATTTGGCTAGCATACTTACCTTAAACACATACCTCAATATCCTGTGAGACGGGTTTCCCCAATCAGGCTCTGGCTGTACGCCAGCCCTCCCAGTAATAACACCTTTACTCATAACTGCTGTTTTCCTCCATATTCTGCTGCCTCTCTCACTATGCTTATTGCCTGCAGCAGTAGCATTAGTCACAGCCTGTAGCACACACATAAATGTACAACCTCCCTGTGCTGATGTAGTATGTCTACCCAGCTTTTCCACCCCATCATATGAGAAAGGGGATGAATTCTACATTGAAGCCTTATATCCCTGCGTTAGTTGCAGGGATTGCCTGATTACACTGCAAATCAGCTATTTACCTCAATTAGCATTACTAAACCACAGATTGGTGCAGAGGCAATCACCTGCTAATGACATACACCTTATAAAGGAAACTCCTTAGCTAGGGAAACCATTGTGTATGAGAGCTGCTTTGTATGAATATATATATATATATATATATATATATATATATATATATATATATATATATATATATATATATATATATATATACCCCTTCAGAATGTCAAAATTGCATAACGTTGAACTTCTGATCATCGAGGACCAGAGGATAGAAATTCTGCAATACTGAACCCCCCCAAAAAAACTAGAATGTGAAAACTTTTTATTTCATGTTTTTGCAGCGGGGCAAACCCCATGCACCCCCCATGTAGGGGCTGCACCCCACATACTTCATGCTACTTAAATATGCCAACTCCGAGATTGCACTACAGTGAAGAGAATGGTACAGTACAGCACAGAACAGGAAATTTACTGTTCTCTTCACTGTAATGCAATCTCAGAGTTGATATATTTAAGTAGCAGGGGGTGCAGGGGGACTTGCCCACCTGCAAAAACTTACAAGAAGACTCTATCTTTTTTAATTTATTCTACTTTGATGTTCAATGTTGGAGAATATCAAGCATTTTGTTCTCGATGATGTGTGGTTCGATGTTTTGCAACTAAGATCATTTGAAGTAGGTCCATATGTGTGTGTGTGTGTGTGTGTGTGTGTGTGTGTGTGTGTGTGTGTGTGTGTGTGTGTGTGTGTGTGTGTGTGTGTGTGTATATATATATATATATATATATATATATATATATATATTTTTTTTTTTTATAGCAGTAGTAGCACATCATCCAACATTGGGCATGAAAGTGCCACTGCAACCCTTGGCTGAGCCAGTTCACATGTTTGGGGGTAGAGACAATAAACTATCGGCTCTACTGTGCATGGCTTACAGCTGTCCAACATACAGACAAGTAAGGCTAGTATTGAGCTTGGCTGTGTTCACACACACTTACACACCACTGTCAAAATGTGGTCACCTACAGACACCCACCATATCCCCATGCTCCATCTTGCCTGCTTCCCTTCCTGGCTCACACACACATGTCAACCTATTAGGTCAGCCTAGGCCTCATGCACCCCACACAACATGCTGTGCATGTGATGATACCTGTGCCACATCCTTGTCATATTTCACATGGATGCAGGGAAATAAAGTTATGTGTCTGATGCACAGGGTGACTATCTACATCACTATCACTTATTATCCATTATTGCTTTTTGCATGCTACTTGTACTGCTTATTTACAGATATTGCACAATGCCATCTATATTGAGCCTAGAGTCCTATCATGTGGTTATGTTATTATAGATGATGCAGAAATGGCTTTGTGGTCACTCAGTGAAAGATGTTTCATGAAAATGTGTACAATTCTCTTCCAGGCTTCTGTAGGACACAGCTAAGCCTACAAATGTACAATCAAACCATCAACATCAGAACACAGGATTGAATGTCAGCACAAAAGAAAATATTAGGCGGTGCAGTGGTGCAATGGTAGCATTGTCGCCTCACAACAAGAGGTCCTCCGGTTCAATTCTTGGCTAGAGTGTCTTAGGTGTGGAGTCTGCATGTTCTCCCTGCGTTCTTGTGGATTTCTTCAGGCTGCTCCAGTTTCCTCCCATGTCTCAAAGACATGTGTCTCAAGTGTTTTTCCCCGGGCCTCCACTGAAAATTGGCTTTGTTCCAAGTTGGACTTTCCTGGTAAACAAATGTTAAATCAAATAAATAATAAAAATAAACATGTCATCAGAAAGGTATGACACTATAGTTTAATTGAGACATGAGTTCATACATGTTTAAAAGGCTAATGGACACAAGGGCTTATTGGGGCCTTGCCATGCATCCCTACTCTGTGACAAGGTCTGATACCATGGAAGAGTGTGAGCAGAGTTTTGGGTGCTGAAACATCTACAGGATGGGGTGAGGGTGATGAATGATCTCTACATTAGCTGTGTCCATTCCAGACATTGGTACTAAACCATGTATGACTGTCCTGTTCTCCACCCAAATGTGTAACTTGCACTTTTTTTTGGATTAGGGCAGAACTGTACTTCACATTGATGGGTAGTCTGTTACATATAGGTTGTAGTCTCTGGGTTACATACCTGTCTCCCCAGTATGTCCCATTTATACCACAGGCAAGGTGTAGGTCTGGAGAACAGGTAAGTCTGGTGCTAGTTGTTTTGTGGATATGCAGGAGGTCTGCAGTGGATTATGACACCTGTCTGTATGGCAGCCATACACCTTCACTTCAAAGCATGTAGGAGACAAAATACATGGATAGGGCCTTAATGCACTCTCCATATGACATATTACATACACTGTGTAGTGGCTTACTGGGAACCTTTGTGGCTATTACAGTTGATGGATATGCCTGGCTGGTTATATGGCAAAGTTGGCATTGCCGTCAGTGATAGGTCTGATGAATACTTAATACAATAGAACAATGTCCTCCTTGCATTTACCTGCCCTATCTTGATGTACAGGTTGCAGTACATGGAATGCTTTACCCAATATTACTGACACATTTCAGTCCAAAGCTAGATCACTATCGATTTGTTCATAAGTCCCTGACTACTATGTCAACTGTAGGTGGTGTGCTGTCAATACAATAGTTACAATGGGAGGATCACACCACAAAGGATAGTATTGTGCAATTCCTGGCATGCACTGTTGGTCAAGGGCTCTGATACCAACTGCATGTCTGTGTGAGCCCCTCCTGGATAACATTTGTGTCAGTGTGGGATGCAATCACAACTCCTAATTTGCAATCATCAGCAAATGTAGTCAGCCACAGAACACTAACAGTGGCTGTGCCTGCAGAGAAGTTATTGCCTAAAAGAAGCAGTATGAAGAATGTTTGTAAGGGAGTCCACCTGTGATTGGCCTCATTATAGAAGGGGACTCCTCATTGCTAATGCTATGGATCCTGTCGGTCAGCTACTTGGTGATCCACCAGTTGACATACCAGTTTGTAAGTAACAATTTGGGTTTGTCAACAATGAAATGCCTTGTTAGGCCATGGTAGGTGGAGTGGCTCATGTTTCCCTCATCCACTGATTTAGCAACCTTATCAAATAGGTCCACCAAGTAGGGTAGCCATGATCTGCCCATGACTAAACCAGACTGTGTCTTGTCCACTGTTTGTGGGTGTACTACATCTCTCTTTATCATTTCCAGCATAGTTTTGTTTTTGTGCCTTTACATATCAGATTACTGAGACTTATAGGTCTGTAGTCACCAGTATCTGTAGATGACCACCTTTGTCCAGAGGCATGACTGCTGCTGTTCTCCATTCACAAAGCACAATGCCTGTTTGGTGGCAACAGTAAAATACTACATCCAGAGGTCCTGACGGGCTATGTGTGCAGCTCCCTATTTAAGTTATTTCCATCATGGTTTTCAGGCTAATTGTAATCCAAGGTGTCTGAGTTTGTACAGAGCACTGCCAAACAGTGTAGGGAAAACCACTATGTACACCCTGTAAACATAAGGATGGAGTATTTAGGTAGTGATTCTGACGTTAGACACTACTGAAGAAGTGCCTATTGAAAACAGTGTATTACCTTGTAATGACTGCTGAAAACAGGGGAGTAGCCCGAATTGTTGCTGCCTGGATGCTACTACTGCTAATCTCACCATGGCATCACTCTTTTGGGATACACAGCTCCTATTCTCTGTCTCTCACCAGGAGCAAAACATTACCACCACGCTCAAGATGTGAAGCTGCCCACAGCCTGTTTGTTGATCCACAAGCTTGTCCCAGATGATTCAAGAATTGTAGGCTTGTTGCAGCCCTTTTCAGGTAGATGCTTTGATTATCACCCAGACCAGTCATGTCAGTTTTGCATTTATTATGACTTTGGTTCTGAGCCTCATCGGATTTGACTGGGTACTGACCTGATGTTATTTGGAGCACGGCTGTAGCATCACAATATGATGTTGGATGTCAGGTGACAGATGTCATGATTGATGTGGCATACTCCACAGTGGCAGCTGTCCATGTTGGGTGCTGGTATCCCAGCAAGTCATGTAGCCTGCCCTTCAACAGAGTCATGGTGGTGATCTGCATGACATGGATGTGAGCCCTGCTGCAGAGGAGTGGCCACCTTTGGACAATGTAGCTATTCCTACCACATGTCCTACTTATTTCATACTGTACATTTATGTTCCCGGAACACAACTCTGTGTCCACATCATTTTACAACCATTTGCCGTATCTTTGCCTGACAGGCATTGCAGATGTGCAATGCCAAGTAATGACTGCAATGTTGAACATGTTTCCTGTGCATGCAAGGACATCCACATCTGCACTGCGAACATATGATACATATGACAATGAGTAAGTTGCCAACACGCACACCTCACCTCCAACACCCAAACCCATATTGCACCTACCGCCATATGGGAAGCTCCTTAAGAGAAACAGACATGCACACCAGACACCTCACAAACACAGATGCAAGCATGTTACATATAATACTACCTCTGAAGAACAGTACCTATAATAGGTCACACACCACTGTATCACCCCTCAAACCCTTAAGGGAAAATATTAGATCACACATATTACTCATATGTGATTACATCATGCAACACGTTGAAATCCCACTCACCAGGCTACATAAGGAGAAGGTCACAGTCGGGTCTATATCACATTATCGAAATTCCAAAATGTTGAACACCATAAGCTCGACCTTGGAATCTCAAAATGTGATATACTCGAACACTCAGAACAGCAAATTTTTTCCAAGGGAAAAAATTTGCTGTTCCGAGAATACACACACAGCACAAGCACACCAAAATACATAATCCACATATACACACTTCACAAAACCCTACACTAAACCGTACATACACTACTAGCTATCCACTTACCTTAACCCAGCCCTAACCCCAAGGTCCCTAACTATCGCACACTCACCTTACTGGCTCCCTAACCCTAAGGTCCCTATCACACACTCACCTTACCCACTCCCTAACCCTAATGTCCCTAACTATCGCACACTCACCTTACCCAGTCCCGATCCCTAAGGTCCCTAACTATCACACACTCACCTTACCACTGTCCGTTCGCCCACTTACCTTAACCCGGTCTGTCACCTTCATACCACAGTCGAGGAAATAGCGAAGCCGCAGAAACAGCCCACCAAATACTTTCCCTAGGAAAATATTCTGTGTTCTGCAGCTTCGCTATTTCAAGAGTTCGCTGAATTGGGGTTGATATTATAACATTCGAAGTTTTAAGACTTCGATGTTATAATATAGACCCCATCACAGTCAACTGTATGTGAGGTGCCCTGATACACCATATCACACATTCATGCAAGTCTGTCAACAGCAGGTACTGCGATGACCATTTCATAGTTCCTGTTAGTGTGCACGACTTGAGAGGTACCTCTCAGGAGTGTATGAAGAGATAAATGACTGAGTTCTTGTTCTAAGTGTCTCTGGCGGGTATGCCCTTGGCCTTCAGTTTCATTTTACCTTTACCTGGGATGACACCAATATGCAAAATGAACATGATTGACATCAATAATTGGCTTATAGTCTGGTGTCAGTTGAAGGGGATCCACTATCTGTCACCCTGGTTTGACATGATCAACAGACCCCAATGCTTTGTCAGAGATGGTCATCTGTCACCCATGCAATTTTGGCTACTGGCTAAGACACTTGCCACCCCCATAGTGACCTTTTAGGTGGTGTCCCAAGGACAAAATGCTGATGTAAAAAGCCCATCTACAAACAACATCAAGGTTATGCTGCTGCATGCTAGGAGTGTCAACACAAGACTCCACTACTGGGAGCAGACCTCACCTTGGTAAAACACACATTTGTGCAGTCACAAACACCTGGGTCAGGGCTGTGGTGAGCAACACAACCATAGCAGTCCACAACTCCTTGCACATGTGCACACCTCAAACTCATGACATGCAAAGTAATGGGGTCAGTGTATAAATATTCATTATGGATACATACACATCCAGACTGGTTACACACTATGATTCCCTGGTGACAGTTCAAGTGGTATGGCCTTTTTGTAGGCAACTATTCAAGTAATTGCCAGCTATAGGAGACCCTTTATGAATGAGGACACCCACTCTGCTGATTTGCAGCTACTTGAGTCTCTCAAGATACATCTGGACAATATTATTTTGGGTGACATTAACTACCCACTGACTGGGTATACTATTAATGCTCAAACTCACGTGCACAAAAATGTTCCTGACTTCATTAACTACAATGTCCTGGACCAGCTGCTTGACACCCCCAGAAGGGGATCCTACATACTGGATGGGGTGCTTACCTATATGGAGGACCACTGTAGCACCCCCACTGTATGCCCCTCCCTGGTGAGATATGACAACTACTCAGTCTCATTCAAAGTACATATCACACCTGACACCCCCCCTTGTGGAAGATAGAGTAATGAACTTCACCAAAGCTGATTATAACCTCTTATGGGATGGTATTAACAGCTTCACTGCACCTCTTCCCTCAGATGGGACTAGCAACTATGCTGAGCTGTACACCAATGTGTTATACAAACACCTGTATAACTGCATTAAATTGGCTGTACCTGATAGGTGCAACACAAGCTCATTATGGTAGGGCAAACTTTCCTGGTGGATGACTGCCAGAATTTAAAATAAGAGAGTGACATTGTTCTGTAAGAGTAAGAGGGCAGAAGCCCCTCGAAATAGAAACAATACATCATCAGCATGCAGGAGCAAATAAGAGTTGTTGTGAATTCCTCCAAAACAAACATTCTCCAGTTTAGCCACCCCCATGAAGTACAACCACAAGGCATTCTGTACTTACATATGTAACCTAACAGGAAAGGCCCAGTTTAGTGCCAAATTTGTACTTCATGATACTACTTATACTGATGCTGTAGGCATCAGATGTTGGCTGACTGGGTCTGTGAATACCTCCCTCCCTAGTCCCCACCATACATACATGACATAACTACCACTGTCCACTATCCTGTAACTCTGAAGGGCCGTGTCATAACTGGTCTCTCTAAGGACAGATACACAGTATGCATGAGACCTGATAACATTCCAAGCTGTGCCCTACATGGGCTCCAACATGGACTTGTAACATCCTTAGACACTCTTCCCAATCATAGTGTGACCGACAGCTTCATCACAGTTGACTGGAAAGCAGCCACTGTTATTCCACTGCACAGATGTGATGCGTCCACTGACACCCTCAAACTATATGCATATCAGCCTCATTATCCATATCTGCTAGCCCATGGGGGCAGATCATCATGGAAACTATCAACTAAAAGGTAGGTAATGTTCAGTTACATGACCCTACTCAGTTTGGATTTGTCAAAGTGACATCATCCCTGATAATCCTGGTGGACCCCTTGGAGACAGTCACCAAGGACCTGGCTGATGGGAAATCTGTGCATACAGCCTATCTGCACTAAGAGAAGGCATTGGACAGCATCCCTCATGCAGGCATCATCAAAAAACCCACCCAACTAGGCTTCAACACTTATATATATCATTAGAGGGGTAGTTAACTGCCTCACTGATGCAGGTCTTATGCTCCAGTATGGGAAGACACCTCCAATAGCTGAACTATAACCAGTGGTATCCCAGAGGCTTCTCTCCTGGATCATCTACTGTTTGGAATCCAATTCACTGACATACAAGCACAATGCACATGCCTATGGCTGACAATGATTGATGATCCCTGCTAACTAGGAGCAGTCATACAATATACATAGTATGGCAACATCCTACATGATGGCGTTGCATAGACAGATGTTTGTTGCTATACACATGACCTCAAACTCAATGCCAATATATGTACTACCATTAATTTTGGTAAGAGTGATGTTCCTGCTAAGTACCACTATATAACAACACAATACGTACATACGCAGTAGTGAGGCACCTAGTGACATGTGTCGACAGCTACCATAACCTAGATCACTGTGTCTACACAGTGATGAGTAGATCATTATGTGTTAATCATGTTATAAATTATGGCATTGTCTCCAGTACAAGTAGTGAGTTCCTCCATGTACTCTTCCCTCATCAGGACACTATTTGAGTTTAATGCCCCATTTCGTATGTTACTCACCAAACAGCTGTAGCGATTGGGATACTGCAAAGGTTCCTCAGAAGGGGGCTGCAAGTCTTCAGCATCTGTCCTATGGGGATTGTCTGACATTGCCATCAATTTAGTGTGTGTCACACAGAGGTCTGTGACCCTGCTTTATTGGGCATGCTGCACATGCATGAGTGAAATGGATAACCAATTTACCCCAGTGCAGATCTTAACCTGGTATGTAACTTTTATAAAATCTGCTGGAGGGTGAGAATTGTCTACCAGAGGGTAACACACCTTTGGCGCACACCTCCACTTCACATCAAACTGAGCACCTCACTGGCCCTTTACAGATGCAATCTGTATGATTGGATGGGTGACTGTAATTACACCACATTGGTTCCACCTGTGTACACCCTGGACAGGGGCAGTAGGTGTTGAACACGTCAATAAGGGTACGACATTCCAATGATCCTATGATACCATAGGCTGATGTAAAACACTGTTTAACATCCACACCCACCAATATGGATGCAGTCAGAACATTACCACTACCTATTTAGGTGTACAGAACACTGGACAGCATGCAAACAAGTTGGCTGGAGTGAGTTTAAAACCCCCTACCTATCTACTTTTACATACTACAGATGACAGTACTTATCACATGTGCCACGGCTTACATCTGACTTTGCTATGGCTTTAGATACTCTTATGGTAGATTACATCAGCAGGCTGTGTGGAGGATATGACTTTGAAGGCCTGTGACAAGTGTGAAGGCCAACAAGTGCAGAAGTATTGCAATATTACATATGCATTTGTTTGCAAGAGAGATGCACCTGCACACACACACACACACACACGCACACACACACACACACACACACACACACACACACACACACACACACACACACACACACACACACACACACACACACACTCTCTCACACACAGCAAGTTGGGTGGAGTTAGATTAGAACCCCTCCCGATCTAATCCTACAGACTACAGATCACAGTACATATTGCACACGCTACAACTTAAGTGTAATATTACAAATGACTGAAGGTGATGTTATTGTAGAGAACATAGAGAAGTCCTGTGTTTAACAAGTTTGTAGGGCTGCATAATCAGATAGCCTCCTACTGTGAGCTGCAGCTAGTAGCCTAACAGTTAGACAACTGTTTTGTAGCCTAGCTATGTGTCAACAGCCTGTGTTGAGCAAATGTCTCTGTTTCCATAGATGGACAAGCCTGTGTCAGACATAAATTTACCCAGGCAATGAGTGGGCACACAGCATACTAATTATAGCAGTTGCACAGTCATTGATGTCTGTTTGTTGAAATCAAGCAGATACAGTGGGAGTATAGTGAATGCGGATGCTCTTGCTGGTGTAGCTATATACATATATGACTTCACAATACTGTATATGTACATATTCATATACCATGCCATACATTTCAGGGGTTCCACATGGTCTGTTAGGGAGATGTAGTATGACTCACCACCATCCAGCTGTTTGCAAGTACATAGGTGTGACAAATGGTTATGTGTATTTCATGGTACATTGTGCTCTGCTGTCACATGTGGTATCAGTTACACATGCTGGCTGAAGATGGCCAGGACTTCAGATATCCCAATAGTCCTATGATTGCAACACACGCCGATCTATGCAGTTTCGATTGTCTGTAAGTGCATTATGTAATGTTGATCCTTTCCTTCTGTCCCATCAACCAATGTTTTAAGAGTCATAGTGCAGCCTTACTATCCATGATCTGTGTATGTAGGGCAATGTATATACATATATATATATATATATATATATATATATACATATATATATATCTATTTCTAAGTATAGAGATATATTATATATATATATATATATATATATATATATATATATATATCTACATTTCTCTAGACAAAAAGTGCGTGTGGTGACAGATTTGCCCAGTTGTTCTGATGTAGTGATTAGTGTGTTGCATAAGGGTCTGTTGATTCCACATGAATCACATCACAGCACAATCCTTCATTCACAACTGTTATTATATTGTTATACTACATCATGTCACAGGAAGTACTGGATGTGTTTTCTACATACACATGCTGATATATGTTTTTATGTCCCAGCCTTTACAATTCTGTCAATAAGTTATCCAATAGTAAGGATGGACTTATAAAACAGTTCTTAGAACCGTGGCACAGATGGACATGTGTAATTAATATGTGAAACAGACTCATATTAGTATAGCACACACAGAAAGAATCTGTAAAAAGATATAACAAATTGCTACTTCGCAGACACGCTACTCATCAGATATGTCAGGATCAGAACCCTGCACACCATCACACAACTTACCTGATTTATTCCTTTGAGCCACAGAGGCTGATGTGAGTGTGGACCCATTCATCACATCATCACCTGCATAAATATGTACTATGCTATTCTCAAATTACACATGAACTGTATGTTCTATGCATTACTGTACTGATGCTGTGTGGCATACTACTTGTGTGACAGGTCATACAGCATAACTATAATGTTATGGCAGTTACATGGGGACAGTGCTGTGGTGTGGGGTGGGGAGGTAACCACATGTTGTGTAGGACACACAGTAGTCTCTCAGTTAACCTCCCTTTCTAATATGTCCCGTGAATGATGTACCAGTAATCTGTTGCAGTAGAACAGCATGAATATTCCATGCATGAGGCTTACCGACTACAACTGGTGACATGTTAGTGGAATAGTAGTCAGTAGTTCCATGTGGATGTACTGTCTGTCCATATAGGCCAGTATAGCAGCCTCCATATTTTACAGGTCCATAGCTACAATGATCTAACATAACAATCCATTACAATGTACGTTATGGACTTATCTTGGAAGTGCAGTGGTTGACAAGATGACAGTTGGTGTTAATTCTTTATACACCATTATACTCCATGACATTGGGATGGAATGAGTATCTCTCCTTTTAAAAGAAAGCAATGAATACACTTTAAGTGAAATGGAGTTTTTAATTGAGTGCATTGAGTACATACTAACCAATAATTTCTTTTCTTTTGAAGGAAATTACTGTTTTCAAAAAATGGGAGTGGCAATGGGAGCATGTATACGGCTCCCAATTATGCCAATTTGGTTATGGCATATTGGGAAATGCATATTCTACCACACCTCACAGGATATGGGTCTGTGAAATATTATTATAGGTTTATTGACAATTTCTTTTTTTGTTTGGAAAGGCAGAAAGACTGAATTAAAATGTTTTTTCAATATATGAATGAAAACACCATTTTTTTGAGATTTTCCATCAATTTCAGTGTGTTGGGCATACATTTTTAGATGTGGAAGTATATAAAAAACAAGGAACTAATCTGTTAAATTCAACAATAAGTTACAAAAACTTTCTAGCAATACAATATTGTATTATTCCAGTATGCACCCCACTTATTTGAAGCACAACATTATTAAAGGTCAATTAGCCAGACTGGAACATCTTACCTCTGATGTGGGATTGTTAAATGAGTTTTTGAAAGCTCTACATGACAGATTTGTTAATAAAGGATACCATAGTGTCATAGTTAAGAAGGTTATGGAAGGTGACAATAAGAAAAATTCACCTACACCAGTTAATAGTACATGAAATTTGTCTTTTTCTGTACATCTGACTTTTCCATTAGCTAGTGCAGGCATTAAATAGGTTATTAGCAACAACTGGAAAATTTTTACAGCCAATGAGGAAGTCGGGAAAATGGTGGGAGATAAACCTCAGTTTATAAATAAAATAGGATGTAATATCAAATCATTAATGGAAGTAAGATACAACACAGTAGTTACCAGCAAGAAGGGTACATATAAATGTATGAATTGTGCCATGTGCAGATATATGTCAGAAAAAACATACTTTACATACTTTTTGAGCAAATAGAACTTAGAGTACACAACTATTTTTTTTTTTACTTGTGCTTCAAATTTTGTTTATTTGGCAGAATGTAGTTCGTGCAAATCATATTATATAGGAAAAACTAAATGAGAATTTAGAAAATGTGTGTAACACCAGTATGCAGTCAAAATAAAAAATTACAATAATGCTTTAGCCAAGCACTCATCAGAATCTCATGACTTAAAAAAATATATATTTTCACAGTTATGTATCATGTACCCATTGATTTTAATGGAGCTAGGAAGGAGGAACTTGAGTTTAAGGAAGTCGTGGCAGATTATGTTTAATGTGTACAATCCATCAGGTTTGAACAGTAATAGCAACTACAAAGTGGTTTTAAATTATAAATTGAATTTGAATAAATGTGAGTGTATTTTATTTAATGCATTCACTATTTAGGTACATTTTAGTGTTTGTTTAGCTATGTGTCACGCTTTTATTTAGATCACTAAGGTCATGTGATTGTAACTTAGAGTATTTAAATTTATTGGTATTGTATTTGTATTATTTTCTGAAGATCACTAAGGTTGAAAGTGCCAAACTTCTGTTTATTAAAGGAATTAGTATTTATTTGTCAGTAGTGGTTTATTGTTTTATTTGAGTATTTTTTACCACTACTTACGAGAAGTTTGTGCCGGTATTGGTTCTTTTTGATGTACAGGTCAATAACTTGCTTTTAGTGTTCCTCTATTAGAGTTGTAAAAAAGCTGTTCTGGAAAGAGCACTGATGGTAACCAAGGTAAGTATAGTAGCAGAGATAAAACCGAGGATAACAGTGACAGCAAGAGGTCTGGCTGTTTCAGAACAAGCCATTCTTAAAAACCCAATGATTCCAGTCTAGAATTATTGACAGTTACCTGAAACAAAGGGAACTCAGTTTGTTCCCACTTTCTCTGTAAATTATCCTTGCATATCAGTTTAATTTTAAAGTGGATGTAAGCCAGAGACAGATGGACCCATGTTCTCCTCTAGCAGTAGGAGGAAAGATTAGCTCCAGAATATTTAGCAGAATGCTGTGAAATAAGATAAAAGTCCTGATGACATTATTAAATGTATGCATAGGAGTCAATTTGATCAGCTTGAGTGCCTTGTGCATGAGATTGATGGCACAGGGGTGCAGCGGTAACGTTGTCGCTTCACAGCAAGAGGTTCTCCGGTTCAATTCTCAGCTGGAGTGTCTTCTGTGCAGCGTCTACATGTGCTCCCTGCATTTGTGTGGGTTTTCTCTGGGTACTCCGGTTTCCTCCCACATTACAAAGACATGCATCTGGAGTGTTTCTCCCTGGGCTTTGTTCCAAGTCGGACTTTCACGGTAAACAAATATAAAATAAAATAAGCAGATGTACTTTAGGCGGGGAGATGTTTTAACTTGCAATTAATAAATAATGGGACCTTGTTCTTCTGTAATATGACTATTTGAAAGAAGTAAATTAGCAATAATCCATAAAATGAGGTGATGTATGCAGGGAAGCGGTTCTGCAGTATAAAGGAAGAAATAAAATGAATGAGATCTATGTCGAACAGGAGGTACCGAAGCTTGTGCCCCATATCGCTAAGGCAGTTTAAGGTGGTATTCCCCAGGAAGATGAATTCAAGTTTGTATTTCCAAGACTTAAAGGTAGCAGTGGAGTGGGATTTAACTCACAGCATAATTTAGTTTAGCTAGATCCTTCTACAATTTCGGTATGGACTAGAGGCGTGGGAATGTTGGCAGTCATGGCGAAGCAGTGAGATGTAAATATGACTGTTAGGTATAAAGGCTACTGGGTCATCTAGTCAGACAGAAAGACTGTCAAATAGGTTGGGAGTTCAGTGTAATCATCCAGTGTGTTGGCATCTCAAACTAACAGAATATTTCAGATAAATATATAAAGTCAGAAGACAGGAGAAAAGCACCTAGATTGGAAATGTTTAGTTAGAAAACGGAATATGAAGTGAGAAAGTGAGAAATATATGAATGTGCAGAATATGCATATAAAAGATATTTAAGTTAGAAGGTCAAATCCCGATTGAGTATGTCAGTATGTCTCCCTAGTGTTCAAAATAAAGGAATAATTCAATATTTAATACATACTAGCCACAAAGTAATATCTGGATTATACTGTTTGTAGCTGAGTGCTGCGGCGGTGGTGCTGAGGTAGCGTTGTCGCCTCACAGTTAGACGTTGCTCGTTCAGTTCTCAGTTAGAGCGTCTTCTGTGTGGCGACATGCGTGAATGGGTGTTCCTTCATTGAAGGTTGTGCGTTAGACCCGGCAAGCCAGCACGTAGAACTCTACTGCCAATCATTAGCGGACCGGAGTTCCGCTGTGGCGACCCCTAACCGGGAAAACCTGAAAGACACAAAAAACTGTTTGTAGCTCAGAAGAAATAGCATAAAGTATCACTGCCAGACTAAATTCACATCTTCCTGAGGGAAATAGTTTGTTTTGATCAAGGAATGAAATTAAACATATATCAGTTTTATTTTTGTATGGAACAGAAATCCAAAATATGTGACAGCTGGAAACTGGTGCAAATTAAACGTAAGTGAAAATGTATCTGTCTAGAAAGTGGGAAAGGGACCTTTAGCATTCTGGACTAGTTGCATATTGCTTCTTGATAATCAGACAACTGCACTTCAAAAGATTTGCTTTAAATGTTAAGCACAATTGTAGCAATAATGCAGTGTGTGAGTCAAATAAATGCTTGAAAGAACTAGGACTAGGTGGGTGAGAAGAATGGAGCTGGCCCTTCCAAGCGGTCACATTATTAGTGTGGACAGCTGCTTATCTACACTGAAGCTGTTTAGGACTCCACAACTACATATAAAAACATTATGTACCCGAGAAGGTAGTACATCATAGAGATCACAGCAGCAACATAAGTAGGGATGCAAGTAAAAGGGGAGAATGTAGAGGACTAGAGAATACCACAGAGAAAAAGGTGGGATAACACACAAACAAACAAAAAAAAACAGAATGCAAGTGTATTAAGTGATGGCATCACAGTATGCAAATACTATTTATGCCGAGTAAAATTAAGTAAATGTATGTTGCCGTGATAATTAGTTTGAGCAATGTCATTCACAAACTAGCAGAAAACAGTTACTAATGAAATGTTTCTGGCATGATCAGCACAGCCAGACAACATTTATCCATGGATGCTAGCTGCTAGGTCAAAGACAATACAGGAAAAAATAGGGAAGGTGACAGAGACAGGTATGAGACAGGTGAACAAACCACAAGGGTAGGGAACAGCTGAATCACAAACAGACCACAGATATGTTCTGCTACCCAGGACATGTATGTTTGGTCACAGGTAGGGCTCTGTCTTGCAGATCAGAGTATCATGATCAATAAGGAAGAGCTCGACAAAAGGTCTAGTGACACATAAATTCATCAGAGGCATTTAGGGTTCCATTAACATGACATAATGCATCTCTTGTGATGATCAGAGGGTTGTATTACTGTGATTAGCTGGTACCATACCTTACAACTGTCCAGATTTCGCAGAATGTCCAGATTTTTTTGTCTACTCCTCATAAAATTTGTGGTTTTCTGGTGAATCACTCAGGATTAAAGTCACTAAATAATAGCCTACCTTTGAGTTTCAGACTTTATATCCTTCAGAAAATGCATGCTAACACAAATCCTGTCATTCCAGTAACTTTCTAAGAGCAATATTTAAAGTATGTCCCTTTTTTGGGGGCCCCTGTCCTCCCATAAAGTCTTAGTCTCTGTCCAGATTTCCTGCGCTAAGAGGTTGAGAGGTATGGCAGACTAGTGTTGGAGGTCACATTTAGGAGCTGGCTGGAATACTCAGATCAGAGATTTATGTGATGCACCAGGGTGCCAATCAAATCTAGCAATCTGGCTCAGGAGATTAATATCTGAGGGCTGGAAGTAAGTTACTTTTTCATGTTGGGTTTTTATTCATTTTCTGGTATATACAACTGTCAGGTACTGTAACACAAAAGTAGCTTTGGTCCAGGGAAAGACAGGAAGCTCATAAGAAGCAGCATAGGTATTTACCATCAATAAATGTCAACTTAGAAAATAACTGCAAGAAAAAATACATCAAACTATCCATAACTAGCCCAGGATCACAGTCAGGTGCATATGTGTTTTCAGCATCTGAAGTGAGACCTGGAGAGGAAGGTCTTCACATAGGCAGGGTTTAGTAGCCTGACAAAGTTTTAGATAATGATGTAAATAAGGTGGAATTAGCCCTGCTGTTAGCAAGAATAGACCTTCTCATATCAGATCTCTATTCTGTGTACTTTCCATCTTCATGTCTGTATTAACTATGAGTATAGATTAAGAGTCTTTGAAAGCTAGCCATTCTATATATGCCACTGGGTGGTAGTTGATGTAAATTCAAAGGTAACTGCTAAGCATGCAGTCTAGGAGACCATTTTGGAGCCTAAACCAATCTCCTATTTGCCATAGAGCATAACATTGTTAAATGACTTGCTCAGATTCACACAGACGACAAATGGGGGCTGAGGGAATCAAACTCTGAACTCTGAATTACATGGGCTACTAGAACTGGTTGGTTAACAGCTTATAGCCTTGATTATCTGTGTAAGCTGCCAGATATAATTCCAGAACAGTTCTATCTGGACATTACAGTAATAATTGTATATACTTTACAAAATTATTTTTAAAAAACTTCCACTTAATTCTACTGATGTCATATTTTAACTATGTTAAATTGTTTCACACTATTTGATCATGGTTCAGCGACTTGTACAACTGGTTTTAACTGAAAAATTTTCAGGGTATTTTTTTATACTCCTCCATATTTTGGAAGCCTAGTTCATACATTGGTTTGCTCCTTTTCAGACCTGTACTCCATTTTCAAAACAATCTAACATCATTTAGCGGAATGAAAAAATGAGAAATCAGTAACTGTTATCATGCTGCTAACAAACCAGCAAATTGAAATATGTGAGAATTATGCGAGCTTGTTTAACTTTATGTTAATGAAATGAACAAAGAGTAAACATTTAGAATTCATCTGGCCAAATGGGATGTAGATTGCTTAGTTTAAATATTTTAGTAATGTGCCCCTAAGAATGATTATGTTGCTTTAATTATTGTTTCTCCAGTGCTCCATTTGGAAGAGCAGCATTTTAGTGCTCCAGAATGTTCCGCTTTCATTTTGAATCATTGTGCAGCTTACTGAGGCATCATTGTTGCGATCCAGAGACAGGCATGCGTAGCTGAGTTATGTGACTTCTAGGATTATGTACTGAGCTTTTCAGATCTGCCTTTTGTGGTTAACAGCTTGTGCATGCTTTGTGGCTTGTCAGTACTGACATGTTCTGGCTAATGTCATGAATAATAATGTAGTGTATTACAAACATTGCTATAATAATGCAGTGTATTACAAACATTGCTAAGGATAGCAACTTGAAAATGATGAAAAGTACAGGGTGGAAAGTTTTGTATTTCTGGTGATCTTAACTGCAGCAGCTCAGATCTTTAGCATGCACTGGGTATCAGAGCTCTGTGGTGCACACCCTTCAACCTGCAGGCATTGAAAATGGATAGAAGCTCTTGAAAAGTTAGTATATCCAGCCAAAAAAATACAAACGCCTAAACAGCATAGAATCTGAATACTGAATAGTTTATAACTCTTGGCTCTTCTAATATGATCGTGGGATCCTGCTTAGAAACCCAAGTTTAAGAAACTGAGCATGACAAGAAATGATGAAGAAAAATGAGCATATTATCAAAGATACTATCAGTGCAATTGAAAGACGTTGCAAGAGAGATAAAACCACTGCTGTGTAAACTGGTAAATGAATTAAATATGTAAAACACACCAGCAGTCCACGGCAAGGATTCGTAAATAAATTTAATAAATAAAATAGTGCAGGAAAACAAAGAAAAGCGCTTTCGCATGCAGCTTCTTCGGATCGAACAAATAACCCAGAAACACGTGATGTTTAAATAACAGCTCATTGTACAAAGTATCCAATCACATAAAATGCATCATCAAGTTGCTATGGTGTAATTAATAGCAATTATACCATGACCCCCCATTAATATTCTAAAACGTGCACGCTGATTGGCCAGCGTGCAGGTTGTAAATTGACTTATACTAATGGAAAAAGGTCCGGTCACCCGGACTTTTTCCATTAGTATAAGTCTTTTTTAAAACACTGTCTCACTATGTTAAAGGAGTTTAACATAGCGACAGAGGTTTATAAAAAGCAACGGAGATGTCCGTTGCTTTTTTTAAAGCTGTCTCGCTATGTTAAACTCCTTTAACATAGTGACACAGTGTGTAAAAAGCAACGGAGATCTTGCTTTCTCTGTTGCTTTTTTTTTAAACCTGTCTCACTATGTTAAATGGGTTTAACATAGCAAGACAGCTTTAAAATAAGCAACGGAGATCTCCGTTGCATATTTTCGCCAAGCTGTTAAACCCATTTAAGATAGCGAGACAGGTTTAAAAAAGAGAAAGAAGATCTCCGTTACTTTACTGTTCGCTATGTTAAATGGGTTTAATATAGAGACAGCTTTAAAATAAGCAACGGACATCTCCGTTGCTTATTTTAAGGAGATCTTGCTTTCTCCATTGCTTTTGGCCACAGCTCTAATGTACTGCATAGGCATGCGCAGTACATCAGAACTGCTGCGGATAGCAGACAGAAGGGCAGCAAAGAGGCATTATACAATGCCATTATTTAAGAAAAGTAATTATTTATTTTCTTAAATAATGTCATAACGGTTGTCTTTGTTTGGTACCAACCAACCGTGGGTTTATTGCTATAACAATTACCAATGCTCATGTGCAATGTATATACATCTCCTGAACATATTATCAAATGCATAGCAAATATAAATATGTAGACTAACACGAAGCATAAATGACATAACTATGTATAAATTCATTAAATTAAAATAAATTGTTATAAAAATCAATTGTTAAAAACCAAGAAAGTATGCCATAGTATACACTAAGTATAAACAAAACCTAAAAACGCCAATTGGGCATGTGTACCACTACCACAGACTATCAAGTTAAGTGTACGGGGAAAGGAAATCTACGTGCCTCCAATATATGTACCATATACAACTGATATAGTGAGAGTAGGGTGCAGAGAATGAAATGTATAAATATCATCTAGAATATTACTTCTTAAGTGGCCTGACTCTGAGTGCAGGTTGCATCGAAACATGTTCATTGAATCCAGCTGAACAATGTGCTCCTAGTCTAAAAATCCATCTCATCTCTGCTTGGTTGGTTCTATTTATTAAATCACCCATTCTAGCATCCATTCTTACAACTTCCAATACTAGAAATTTAAATACATGCGCGTTGCCTGGAGTCTGCATATGCTTGGCTATCGCATTGTATGTCATACCTCTTCGTGCACAGTATATATGATCGCGTATTCGCTCCTTCAAGCTTCTATTCGTTTTGCCAACATAGAAGCTCTGGCATGCTGTGCAGTTTGCTAAATATACCAAGTCCCTAGTGTTGCAGTCTGCTTTAGGAAGGTGTGTAAATAATTTATTACTAGTAGGGTGTGTAAATGTATACGATTCATCTATAAAATTACAGTATGAAAATTTGTCATATTTAGTAGTGTGTTGATCTATATTAGTAATTGATGCTCCACTGTTAAGTTTCGGAAAACATAACCTCTGGCATATAGATTTCTTATTTTTATATCCAAATCTGGGTCTATTGCCCACAATAGAGGATAACTCTTTATTAGTGCCTAAAATGGTCCAATGTTTGGATATTATCTCCCTTATTTTCCTCTCATCACTAGAAAATGTGAGGCTAAAAAAATGGGGCAGTGTTTCTCTGGATATTAACAGCCTTAGGCCTTGTAGTGTGTTTGGAGACCTAGTATGGAACATTTCAATGAGGACTTTGACCAGGGATGAGACTCAGGTACTGAATAAAGGTTTGTCTTTTGTACCTGCTCAGTCAGCAGATGTATCTGACACATTAACTGATCTCAGACTATTTGCTAGGAACATTTGTTTGAAACTATTGTTTAGTGACACACATGTAACTAGTAGTAATGACTTGATGCTATATATATATATATATATATGTATACCACAGTGCCATCCTACAGGTGATACATTTGTGAGGATGTGTGAAAATGATATATATAGCCTGTTAAATAATGAAACAAGAAGAAATGATTTTGTCAATTTAACCAGAGCGGAACAACATGCTTTGAAGTGCCTGCAAAATGACAATAGTATATCTATTAGACCAGCGGATAAGGGAGGACAGGTAGTCATTATGGACAGACATTTTTATATTGACAGCATAATTAATATGCATCAAGACAATAGTACATACAGGCTTATATATTTGGAAGTCATCTATAGAATAGGTGATAATATATACAGATCACAGAAAGATTGTTTGGGTAGTTCTTTACTAACTAATGAATTGTACACATATTTTTAGTGGAACACCCTAGAATACCAGTTTTGAATGGCCTGCCTAAGATACACAAGGATGGAATGAATCCCCCTTTCAAACCAATTGTGGCAGGGAGTGGCTGGCTCACTGAGCCAATTTCTATATATCTTGACAGACAGTTCAAACTTATTTTATCTACATGTAAATCAGTGTTAACTGACACAAAACACTTTTTAAATGATCTGTTTACATTTGCAAATGAGAATAACGGCAGAGATTTAGGGTTTTTGTCACTATGGATGTGAAATTCTTGTTCACCAGTATACCTAATAATGAAGGGGTACAGATGGTTAGAGATGCGCTAATAAGTAGAACTGCATATGACATTAAACTTGTGGATTTTTTATGTTCATTAGTTGAAATGGCACTGGAAAATAATGTTTTTACTTTCAGTGAATTGTACTATTTACAAACATCTGGCGTAGCAATGGGCACTTCATGTGCCAACAGCTATGCCAATTTGGTTATGTCTAGATGGGAGGAAAATGTTATGTATGCTTCAAATTATTATTTGTCATACATTTCTTTTTATAGCTGGTTTGTAGATGACCTCTTTCTGCTATAAAGAGAAGATCTATTACAGTTACACCAGTTTATTGATATGCTGAAGACTAGTACAAATTTTTTGAGTTTTCATATAAATACTCATATGTCTCTATTGACTTTTTAGATGTTTCATTGATTAGGAGAGGTAACAACACTATAGACACTAGATTATATAGGAAGGAATGTTACCGACCTACATATGTGCACCACAATAGTATCCATCCTGGCCATGTGTTCCACAATGTATTGAAGGGGCAAAATATGTGGATTAGTCGACTGCACAATGATGATAGGGATTTTGAAAGAGGATTAGAACAATTAAACTCTGATTTTTAGGTCTAGAGGGTATCGTACTGATGAGGTGAATAATATGCAAGAAATGGTCAGAGGAGAGAGATTAACAATGGCTAAACCCTATTATTCCAAACACACTACAAGGCCTAAGGCTGTGAATATCCAGAGAAACACTGCCCCATTTTTAAGCCTCACATTTTCTAGTGATGAGAGGAAAATAAGGGAGATAATATCCAAACATTGGAACATTTTAGGCACTAATAAAGAGATATCCTCTATTGTGGGGAATAGACCCACTTTTGGATATAAAAGTAAGAAATCTATACACCAGAGGTTATGTTTTCCGAAACTTACCAGTGGAGTATCAGTTACTAATATAGAACAACACACTACTAAATGTGACAAATGTTCATACTGTAATTTTATAGATGAATCATATACATTTACACACCCTACTAGTAATAAATTATTTACACACCTTCCTAAAGCAGACTGCAACACTAGGGACTTGGTATATTTAGCAAACTGCACAGCATGCCAGAGCTTCTATGTTGGCAAAATGAATAGAAGCTTAAGGGAGCGAATATACGATCATATATACTGTGCACAAAGAGGTATGACATACAGTGCGATAGCCAAGCATATGCAGACTCCAGGCAATGTGCAAGTATTTAAATTTCTAGTATTGGGAGTTGCAGGAATGGATGCTAGAATGGGTGATTTAATAAATAGAACCTACCAAACAGAGATGAGATGGATTTTTAGACTAGGAGCACATTGTCCACCTGGACTCAATGAACATGTTTCGGTGCAACCTGCACTCAGAGCCAGGCCACTTAAGAAGTAATATTCTAGATGATATTTATACATTTCATTCTCTGCATCCTACTCTCATTATATCAGTTGTATATGGTTCATATATTGGAGGCATGTAGATTTCCTTTCCCTGTACACTTAACTTGATAGTCTGTGGTAATGGTACACATGCCCAATAGGCGTTTTTAGGTTTTTAGGTTTTGTTTATACTTAGTGTATACTATGGCATACTTTCTTGGTTTTTAACAATTGATTTTTATAACAATTTATTTTAATTTAATGAATTTATACATAGTTATGCCATTTATGCTTCGTGTTAGTCTACATATTTATATTTGCTATGCATTTCATAATATGTTCAAGAGATGTATATACCTTGCACATGAGTATTGGTAATTGTATGCTATTAATTACACCACAGCAACTTGATGATGCATTTTATGTGATTGGATACTTTGTACAATGAGCTGTTATTTAAACATCATGTGTTTCTGGGTTATTTGTTAGATCTGAAGAAGCTACATGCAAAAATGCTTATCTTTGTTTTCTTGCACTATTTTATTTGTTAAATTTATTTACCAATCCTTGCCGTGGACTGCTGGTGTGTTTTACATATTTAATTCATATTATCAAAGATACTGTATAAAATCTGTAGACTTTAATGAATGATTTTCAAAAATATACATCACAAAGTCATTTATTTTTACTTCTGTAAAAGTAGATGCTCCACATTGGCCCTCTTTCTTTAATTATTAGTGCTAGTAGTATGTTGGTCTTGTAGTCTGGCATCTTGTTTTCTAAACATCTTTAAAACTGTGAGACAGGGAGGGGGATTTAGAAAATCATATAAAGCAGTAAAATCAAACCTGAAAATATCAAACTACCTCCATAAATAGGTGCGTCATTTGAACTGGGTAAGTCCAGCCTGAAAATATGTAAGTTCCTCCAAAATAGGTACAGTTGAAAGATCTGCTTTGAAAGGTGCCATAGGAGGGTAAAACTTCCATGGAAAGTCTCAGAAAAAGTCAGTCAGATATGAGACATGGAATAGTAAGATGGATGAATAGCTCTGGGTAAGAATAACAGGGGCAGTAGTGAGATTCTATAGTTGAAGAGAGTTTTCAAGGTAAACATTGGAGTGTAACTGAATGGAAAAAGTGAAGAAATGGAAGATACCATTAAAGTCATGTGGAGGAGGTAATTTCAGAACAGACATAAGGAAGTATCACTGCATCACAGAATGGGATGTGGAGCCCTAATACTCCATTCTAGACAAAGTGGAAGTTTGTAGGACTACAGTCAGTGCCAGCAGGTCGTGGTATAAATGGAAAGGGGGGGGGGAGCTTGGGAGACTTCTTTGAATCACTCAAACAGATTTGATAAGTCAGTAATCTAGCCTTTGCAGTATTCTTCATAGGTTCATAGATTAGTACTAGGCTAACTGCCCTTGCGAGCCATTTTAAGCCTAGCCAATTATCCCTTGTGAGACTCCAACCCTGCACCTTGTGTTTGTAAGGCAAACACCTTAACCATTAGGCCACCTAAAATATATAGGTGTAAAAAATCTGTGGTGTGATATATTAAAATAATGGAAAGAAAGAGCTTCCAAGTTGGAAAAATGTGGACGGGTAATTCTACATGTCATGTTGTTATATGCTAACAACCTTGGGTTCCCAGTGCATTATATTTTACAACTGACATTTAGCTCAGCCCATTGTCTTACTTGCATACAGCACACAGTGCTGTATTCAAAGTACAGGAATTTTGAATTTCAGTTAGTTGCGGTGTAGAACTTCAGAGGTAGAATTTAATTTTGGTCAGAATTTTTTCTAACATGACTTTTAACAGTACCCATAACAAAGAATTGTGTGTGATACCTCTCTAGTGTTGTGTAGTATTTAATGTAGAATGGAACAAATACTCAAATAAGCAATCCTGAAATGGCCTATGTAGGAAAATTTCAGCCATAGAATTATAATTCAGATCAGGATGCAGCACAACCAACCCGATGTTTTCAGTGAGGCGGATTGTTGAGAAGAAGCTAGAAATGAGGAAAGAGTCCAGCTGAGCATTCCTAGACTTGGAGAAAGCATATTAAATGTCCCAAGAAGCCTGATTTAGGCAGTCCTGTGGTGGTTCAAAGACCCAGAAACATTGGTAGAATTATTGCAGGCTACGTACAAGGAAGCAACAACTCCATTATAAACAGTGAGGTTCCCAGTAGAAGTGGTTGTGCATCATAATTCAGCTCTGAGCCTACTTCTACTCATACTGGTGATGGACTACATCAGCAAATAGGTTGGAAGAAACAGATCAACAAAGTTGCTCTATGTAGATGATGTGACATTACAGGCAAACTCTGAGCAAGAACTTCAGCAAAAAATAGGGGAATGGAATGTAAAACTGAAGGCAAATGGGATTAAACTATTTGCAGATAAAGTAGTTGTAATGGCAGGGAATGGGGTAAATCAGAAAAAGCTGAAAATGGAGATACAGTAGAAAACAGTGGAGTAAGTTAACAGCTTCAAGTATCTGGGAGGTGTGGTGGAAGAGAATGGAAGCATGAATGAGGAGGTCAAAGTTAGAATCAGAGGGGCTGCAACAAACTGCACAGAACATCAGATGTGATAGAAGAATGCCAAAGAAGCTGAAAAGTAAGGTGTACAAAACAGTGGTCTGACCAATACTACTGAATGGTACAGAAACCTGGGCAGTAAAGGCAGAGCAGTTGAGGAAGCGAGAGGTGATAGAAATGAAGTGCCTGAGATGGGTGGCAGGATGCACACTGTGGGACAGACGAAGAAATGAGGACATAAGAGCAGAAGCCAAGGTCCTTACAATTGCAGAAAAGGTCAAAGAGAACAGATTACAGTGGTTTGGACACGTGCAGAAAAGCAGAAGACAATCAGATGAAGAAGATTTGGAACAGACAAAAAGAAGGCAAGATGAAATGAGAGCATCCAGCAAAGAAGTGAATTGACTATGTGAGAGAAGACCTGTGACAGTCAGTAATGACTGTGAAAGAAAGTAGGAGAGTGCCATTGAATCGAAACAGATGGCAATGTTGACACAGCACCACAACTCCATGTAGAAAATGTGAAAAAGGGTACTGACAATGATGATAAATTATGATAAAGGCATCAGTATGGTAATGAAAATAAATATTAATTATAAAACTGGAGCCATTTCTAGATTGTGTGAAGATTATGACATTTTCTTACCACAAAGCTCCTGTTTCCAACATGTTACTACAATCAAAGACTAGAGTCTGTGACTTCTTCAGTCTGATCTTTATATCTGAATGATAAAAATAAATTAAATAAAACAGGAATCATATATTCATCTGTCAATGCACAGTTGGACAGTTAGGTATACTTGCATAAGAGCTGATGCATTTAGACATATTGGACACACACACACACACACACACACACACACACACACACACACACACACACACACACACACACACACACACACACACACACACACACACACACACACACACACACACACACACACACATATAAACACAAAATGATGTAGGAGCAGAGTATCTGTTGACAGCCACTTAGTACCTTTCGGTATGCTAGTGGTACAAGGCAAAGAAGGACTGTGTGCATTTTCAGCAAATGAATAAAAGTCTAGCTTTTGCAAAAGAAATCAAGTTTATTAACAGACTATATACCTTCTTTGGCCTGAAAGAGATGGTACAGTCCATCAGCCTAACATTTGAGATGCAATGGTGGAAAATTACCATTATTAGCTTTTGCTTACTGGGGAAGTCTGGATGGGCACAAGATCACCTTTCAGTAAAAGCTTCAGTGACCTTCTCAAAGAAGTCCACCATGTTGAGTAGACATGATCTGCCCTTGACAAAACCATACTGGGTTAGGTCCAGTGTCTGCAGGTTTACTCTATCTCTATTGATCATCTCCATGATAATTCTTTCCATGGCTTTACATATAAGACTAGTGAGACATGAGTTTGTAGTTTCCAATGTCTGTAGATAGCCCACCTTTGTGTAGAGGGATGACTGTTGCCTTTCTCCATTCACGAGTCATGAAGCCTGTTTGGAGGCTACAGTTAAACAGTAATTCCAGAGGCCCTGATAGGTCATGTTTCATGCTATTTAGAAGGCATTCTGGGATGTATCGGGGCCCATTGATGCAGTGTTCTTGGTCTTAGAGACAGCATTAAGGACCTGTTCCCTAGTGATAATAGGGGGAGTTATATTTGATGATATTTCTAGAGGGAAGGTTGAGGGGGAGAGAGGGGTAAAGTTGGAGCCAAATTTATCAGCCAGGAGGTTTGCTATATCTTCTGGCTTAGTATAGGTGGCCACATTTACAATGAGCTCTGCACACAATTGTGTTTTGCTTTTGAGGCTGTGGACATAGCTAAAGAATGCTTTGTGATTGTCCTTGGTCTGGGATGCGAAACTTACCTCGAGTTTGTCTTTGGTAGACTTTATTTGTCCTCTGAGTTCTTTGTTTAGCATGATGAGATTACTTTTATCCTGCTGGGTGCTGCACCTCCTAATTTTTGCCATGATTTTCTTCCTCCTGTTATACAGCCTATTGATTTTGTGATTCCACAAGGGTGGCTTGTTTTTGAATTAAGTCTATACTTCTTCTTGGTAGGTACAACTGCCTCTACGTATCTATTAGCATTATTAACATATTAATAGGATACAGTCCGCGCAAAGAAGAGGAAGAAAAGTGATGCTATTTCTGTATGAAAAGACATACAATTGGAGACCAGACAGATTTAATATGTTTTCTTTAAGAAAGGAAGGTGAGACAGAACATGATAAAACCTACATAGTAGCTCAAAGGATTTTTTCAAAGAAATATGAATGGACTAATGGTACTATTTAAAAAAGAGATGAAGAGTGGGTTACAGCTGATGTGATGAAGCATTTATTCACAGAAAGGTGTGTTGATATATGGGTTAGCATTCTTGAGGAAGTTGCAGAATCAAAATGAGTCACGGAGTTCAAGAATGCAAACAAAGTTACAGAGTGATGTTAGTGTAATGTAGGAAGATGTAGCATATTGGGTAACAAAGAATTATTAATCAGCCCACCCTGACACCAGCTGTCCTCAAACAAGACTTAACATTGCACATGAAAGCTGCAATAGAAATGACCATGCTTTAATGTAAAAAATGGAGCATTCTGTCATTTGGAAATAAAGTGAAGCTGGGAAAATAATAAAAGACAATGGAGTCCTTGTAGATGATGACTTTTCATTTGATATCCATATAGCCACTGCCATCTACAAAGCATACAGAGTTGCCCAGTCAGTCCTCCATAGCAAAGAGATGCATGACAGAAAAATAATTTTCTCTTTATACATCTTTTGTCAGGCCAGTTATAGAATTCTGTGCCCCCATTC
This sequence comes from Protopterus annectens, assembly GCF_019279795.1. Taxonomy (NCBI): domain Eukaryota; kingdom Metazoa; phylum Chordata; order Ceratodontiformes; family Protopteridae; genus Protopterus; species Protopterus annectens. Next base: position 147,609,151 of record NC_056735.1, on the reverse strand, counting down.
TGCAACCTACTCATTGGAGAAAATACAAATATTCCTCATGCAAGTCCATAGCTAATGTGGCTTCAACGTCTTATTGAGAAATCCTAGCTACTTTCCCTTCTTAGACAAAATCTCAGTCTGACATATGGAGTATTAAAGACCCTCTTACTACTTAAAGCCCTTTGTTCTCAGTACCCTCACTAGTGCTCCAAGAGGGATAACACCCTGATCAATACCCAAGAGACTCACATTTGATTAACAGCTCAGATGTTTGTTGGACATGACACAGGAGATGAGAGTAATGAAGTGTTTATGTCAGCTTGTCTCCTTTGGGAAGGGGAAGGCAACATGTGCTTGGGTACATTCTCTGTGGCAGAATTCCCAGATGGACACTGGGGATCATGCAGAGGTGCCATCAACAAGGGGGGAGGGCAGTGCCATTTGGTTACATACAGTGGAGATATGTACATACATTTTGTTGACCCTCTGCACATCATTCCCTTGAATGCTTTCAGCATGCACGAGGGACACTAGGGCTTAACTAAAAAACCGAGGTCCCTAGCACAGGAATGAAAACTCCCACTTCCATTGCAGTCAGTTTTCACCAAAGGAGAGTAAATGGGTACTAGGGTAGGAGAGCAGGGTTTGATAAGTGCTAGAGTTATCCAAAACAAAACTGGAATTCTCCCTGCAGCCTGAATGCAAACAAGCTTACACCATCCATAAAAGTGACTAACAATCACACTGTGAAATATGGCAACTTCATATGTAAAAGACTTTCATGTGTACAACTCTTGATTAAATTCAACACCTCGAATGCATACCTTTAAGGAGGAACTGAATGATTTCTGGGCACCTGTAAATTCCAGCATGGGATCCAGGCAATCAATCAGGCTCCTTGATGGCCACAAGGCCATTTTTTGTAAACACCTTTACTGAATTAACACTTGTGACATAGGAAAATTTATATTTATATAAAAGTAATCAAACTGAATTAACAAGTTCACATTTACAAACACCATGCTTCACATATATTACTATATATCAAATAACCTAAGCAACATTACATAAATTATTCAATGCCTGCCCTTTTTTAAATAGGCAAGAAACTTCTTTATTAAATTAGCACTTATGACATAGGCAATCATACATTTATATAAATGAAAACAAACCATACTGACACAATCTTAGTTGCAAGCATTTTACAACACAAACCATACTGACACACTCCCAGTTGCAAACATTATACATCACTTATAATCTACCCACTCATTTCTAGTCAGACATGACATAGCTCATTCAAATCCTGCCTACTTTTAAACATCATTCCTACTCTGGATGCATTGTTCCCACAATTCCCATTTTTTTGCTATATAATTTGCTCCTACCCTTTTCTGAAGATCCCAGTTCCAGTTGTTTTATCTCTGTTACTATATTCACTACTTCTAGTACAGTTGGTTTAGACTTTGATTTCCATTTTCTAGTAATTACCTTTTTGGCAGCTGCCATAATTAGACTAATCAAGGCCTTGCTGTGTCTAGGCAATTCCAATTATGTATCATAACGCATCATTTTTCTTGTTACACCAGTTTACCCACCCAACATCTCTGACAGAGCAGTCTGCAGAGAATCCTTAAAGTCTGCCAACTCATTGAACTCCCAGACAAAATTCTCTGGAGTCTACATTGGGTATAAAAATATGTATGCAACATTTCTAAGCAAGAATACTACATCTTCTTTGCATCTGGGAGACATACATATATCCCCCCATTGCTTCTTTGTGAATTGGTTATCTAATATTTCTTCCCAATCCTTTCTAACCTCCTATAATTGTTTTTTATAGTTATCATGCAATATTTTATATGCTCTACTAATTATTCTTTAACAGCAGCTTCTGTTCTAGATTCTACTAAAAACTCTACCAGTGCTGGTCTTTCATTTAGGAACCCCCCATTTCTTTCTCTTTAAATATACACTGATATCAATCCTTGATAGGGAAGGCAGCCTCTAACCTGCAGTCCAAATACATTCTTGGCATCTTCCCATTCTATCATCGTTCTCTCTCTAGTTATATCTGCTCACAATACCTTGGTTCCTTGGCCAGTTTTCTCCAATAGATTCCAGCCCACTTTTGCCTATGGCCACAAGGCCTTGAGCTTTCTCACTAGACTTATGAACCTATCTATTGGGTAAGTTAATGAAAAACTAGGTTACAAAGAGATCCTTATATGTCCATGTCTCAGACATTATGCTGGTGTTTGGTTGAGGGGAGATGCTACAGAATAATTAATGAATTTTTATGAACTGTGCGTAAAATATGATTAACTATGCAAGACACTGATATCCAAACTGAGAAATGCCCTTTTACCTAGCACCCAACTACCTATGGGGTATACAAAAGGATAGAAGTGAGCACTTCTCATTTTGCCTGGGGACTGTCATGCTATGATATAAATCAGAGGAGGCCTTGAAGCATAGTCATGAGCTTTGTATAGGCTACATCTGTTCTGGAGAGTTATTACCGAATTTACCTTGTTTTTGTGATTTCTAGGTCTATGAAAGACATACGTGTGCAGAGTAATATAACTTTGTCTCTAAAGATAAAAAAATCACAGCAATGAATATCATGAATCAGAGAATGGCCCTTAAATGGTGCTGCACAGATTTTCCATACAACATTACTGCTTCTGTTTATAGACTTACAGTATGTTTTCAGGTCCTGTTCATGACATTCCTTTGCTGCAGTAACAATACCTTATTGCTTACTACAGTGCCTATATCTTCACTGTAATTAGTCATGTACAGTGACAGTAATCACTGCATTTCTGCACGCTACAAGTTGACAGAAGAGAAAACCTGAACGCGGACTTTCCTTTCACAAAAACATCATACTTCCTGGATTACTGGGGATGATTCATTACACAGCTGAAGCCTGTTCTCTAGGACGTGTTTGAAATTTTTCAAAAAAAAAGGGAAGTGAGAAGCAAAGGCTGCACAAAATTGTTGCTACACACTGGAAAAGGCCATTATAAAATCTTGGACTTCCCTGACCACTTGTTTTTCATTTCAGAGCTTACTGCTGGCAGTAAACTGGTAAAATAAATTATACTTTCTTACAGATGATCAAACATGTTTTGCTTTGGGCAGAATATTGTGCAGGACAGTTTCTTTTAGAAATCTAGTCTCTTCAGGTAAAATGATATGCACTTTGCTCTAATTAGTTTCATTGTCTTAGTTTAGTAGTTTAGAAGTAAGGCGCATACCTCTCAACCTCTTAGAGCAAAAAATACAGACAAAGCCATAAATAAAGGGGAAACAAAGGCCTACAAATAGGGAGACTTTTTGAATATTTTTCTTACAAACTTAGAAAATTGATATAATAACAGATTTTGCATTAGTATGAATTTTCTGAAGGGTATGAAGCTTGAAACTCAATTGCCTGTCATTATTTTTCTGACTTCAACCTCAATGATTTACCAGAGTTTACCTGATGACTTGATTACAGACAGCAACTGCTTTAGTTGTGTTATAAGCCTTTATCTACAATTTCTTGTGCTACTTTGCCTTCCACATTTTACCTAAGGGAGCCTCCAGTCAGTATGGCAGAACTGCTTGCCTTCATTCATTAGTTTATCCAATACCTACTTTATTTAGTTCATGGTTACAGGGGAATCTTAGCCTACATTGGCATTCATTGTGCAAAAGGCCGAGACACAATCCTGGATGTGAGCTGGAGATCACCTGCACGCACACACACGCACACACACACACGCACACACACACACACACACACACACACACACACACACACACACACACACACACACACACACACACAATCACATAAGGAAAGCAACTGTCTATCTACCTTTGAACTTAGTGGTTATCTGACTGTACTGTAAAAGTAACTACTATTTCAAATTGAAGTTTCAGAAAAAGCCAGGTTTACACCATTAAAATATTTGTGATATTTTATCATATTACTGGTCTTTCTTCCTCATGACAGATAATGGCATTTGCTAAGAATGAAGTTGCCAGTGTTCTTCTTTTGGCTTTTCCCGGTTAGGGGTCACCACAGCAGATCACCTTGTCCACTCATGATTGGCAGTAGAGTTTTATGGTGTCGAGTTGCCAGCCCAGCACCCAACCTTCCACAGAAGGCACACACTCACACCTAGGGCCAATTTAGAGTGTCCAATCCACCTGCAGCATGTGTTTGGGATGTGGGAGGAAACCGAAGCACCCAGAGAAAACCCATGCGACCACAGGGAGGACATACAGACTCTGCACAAAAGGCACCCCAGCCAAGGATTGAACCAGAGAACCTCTTGCTATGAGGCAGCAATGCCAACCACTGCACCACAGTGGCCACCCAGTGAAGTTACCAGTGTAAAGAACTGAAATACAGACAAAATTATGATGTGTAGTGATGGTGGGGGGGAGTGCAGATTGCACCTAAATTTTCTCATATAAATAAGATTCAGGTATGTGAGCATTTATATATGTCGTAAACTCAGTTTTCAGAATGCCGTATACAAAAACATGCTTCTAAATCTGGATCTGCTACTGTGAAAATAACTGGTATCTGTTCTGTTGTGTTCTGTTTATAAAAGTAGAAGATATTTAAATTAGCTATATTTTTTACACTTCTTTCTTTACTTTTTTTCAGTTGGTCATAGAATTCATGAACTTTTCCTCACCAATAGTCCCTTCAAGGTGAAAGTAGGCACCACCACCTTGGAAACAGCTCGTCTTATGAAAAGAGTCCCCCAGGGTTCCACTTTATCCCCTCTGCTATTTTCCATATTTATCAGCAAACTCCTATCTAATCATCCTCAGATACCTCTAATTCATTATGCAGATGACATGGACATCTGCAGGTTAAACAAATCCCGCTCTAGTATACAAACTCAGTTTAAAGATTACTTCCAAATCCTCATCCAGTGGTTAATAGGCCCTTAAAAACAAATGCAATACTATTTGGGACCAACCAATCAAAAACAGGTAAAACACCCAGCTTCCTTAATATTAAAGATGTTAACAATACCACCATAGAAACTATCACAACATTCAAATACCTTGGCATTTGGCTAGACCAATCTCTTAACTTTCAACTTCACATTCAAAACACATACAAAAAGATTAACACACAACTTTGCTGGGTGAACAAGCTATCACCTTTTCTGTCAAAGCCAGCCAAAGGTGACATAGGCAAAGGAATACTGTTATCTCAACTCAAATATGGACTATCCATTAAAGCTGCAGTCTCAAAGAAAAATGCCACGACCTTATAAACCATCTCCAATAAAATCTGCTTTTTATTACCCACTCCCTCACTAATAAACACCACCATCTAATGCTCACCAAACCTAAATGACTCAGTACATTTGAGTGCCAGTCCCCTACTGGAATCACCAGTTCACATAGCCTTTCCGCCTGAGACGTCATACCTTCTCACTCAAACTTTTCACCAAAATTCCCACATAAAATCTCAGGGGTATTTCTCAATATCAACCAAACCTACTAACTCCAAAACCTAAACCTTATTGCACTGACAGTGCATTCTACGTCCTTGTACCTAAACTATGGGACTCGATTCCTGTCTCAGTCCAAGACAGTCAAAAGAACTTGGGATTCAGACAATAGCTGAAGTAACATCTCTTCACCCAAGCAAAGTGCAGTTGTACTCACTCAGGTCATAGTACATGACTCCTGCAGCTCTCTTACACACCTTGTTATCCCTGTTTCATCCATCCTTGTCTTATCTTGGCATCCTCTTAGCTATTGTCTCTCATTCATCCTAGTTCCCTCTTGTCTTTGCATCTCTCTCACACTTTTCCTTTCTACCCCTCTTATCTCTGCATGCCTCTCACACCTTTTCTGCCTTCTCCCCATAGTATCCTTGCTTGTAAATATTCTCACTCGCCTTTTCTAATGTCTTCATATATCTCTGTATAATGATAGGTTGGTATCCTTGTAGCATAAGCCATCTCAGTCATTATGGCTACATCTTATCCATAAAGCTCTAATAAGCAAAATTTCAAATTTCTGTTCATGTTTTGACATTGTAAAGTGCCTCTTGAACTAAGTGTTGTAGTATATTCTTGCATCTGTAAATATGCATATATATTTCCTTATTTAGCGTATACTTGTATCTGTAAATATGTTTTGTTCATTTCTTATGTGATCCTGTTTGCCCAGACTGTGCCTTGAAATGGTCCATTGAGTGCACTACCATGGCAAACAATTATAACTAACTAAATAAAAAAAATAAAAAATAAAAAAAGAAAATTCATTAAAAAAATGCAGTTTACTGCTAACAAAGGGCATTCTATGTCTTGAGATCCACTCCTTAAAATAAGCTAAGTGTAAGGAAAGGCTCACCTAAATAATAAAGTATAAAATTAGGACTTTGCACTGCAGGCAGCATTTACTATTTCAAGTTTATTTTCCTCCCTCCATTCTCATAATCTGCTCAATGACTCCTATAACCCCCCCCCCACCACCAATTAGCCCATTTATTCTTCCTAAAGGGGTAAGAGCCATGACCATTAATTCATTTGCATGGGGAAGAACTTTATGGCCTTTTGTTCCCTGGAAAGGGTAAGATCCTTACAGCTAGATGTAAAAGTTGAGGGTTGGAGAAGATGTTCATAGGCGTGTACTAGGCTAATGGCCTTGGAGCCTTGACAAGCCTAGCCCATAGGATAACCCTGGCATTGTGCCACCTGACCTTAGTTTCCAGTGCCTCTGTCAAGTAGAACCACTGGAGTGATCCCCGGAGTGAATTTTCTATTTCCTATCAATTCGTCAAGATTTCTTTTGAAGAGGGCCAGTGAGGTGCTCTGTTTGACATGTATGGGAAGTCTATTCCATAGCATGGGCAGTCTCTGGTTATGAACCTGTCCCTCCAGCATGTTCTGTTGATTGTGGTAGTGAGGTTGTGGTCTCTGGAGCATGTGGTGTGGAGGGATTGGGATTTCTTTAGATGTAGCATTTCTAACAGAGCTGGGTCAGACATGGCTTTGTAAGTCAAGCAGAGATCGCCTCTAAGTAGGCGATATGAGACAGAGAATAGTTGGAGTTTTGAGTCTGTCCATATAGGACAAGTGTTTAAGGCCTAGGATCCTCTTTGTGAGGTACTTTTGCATCCTCTCCAGTTGTTGCAGGTGTCTAATGAGGTACATGCCAAATGAGGCATTGTACTCAATGACTGGCCTAATGAGGGAAGAGTAGAGGGATACAATGACCTCTTTCTTCCTGGATGCAAAACCCTTACTAATGAGATGTGCCACATAGGACTTTCTGACCACAGTGGCAGTGTGGTGGTCAAAAGAGAGGTTGCTGTCAACCTGTGTTCCCAGATCTCTTATAACACCTTCTGTGTTCAGTGGACTACCATCGATGTGGTAATACATGGGAACTGGGTTTTTCCCAAAGGGGATGACGACACATTTTTTGGCATTGAGCTTAAGGCCATGGTTCTGACACCAGTCATTGGTCTCAGTGATACCTTTCTGTAGGATGTCAACATCACTTGGAGAGTTAATAATAGCTCCCATCTTGCAATCATCTGTGAACTTTGTTAGCCAGAGTCCCTTCATGTTGGCCTGGACTTCAGAGAGTAGATACCAAACAGGAGAGGACCCAAGACCGAACCCTGTGGGACTCCACTCATGACTGGTCAGCAGTCTGACAGCTACTTTCACACTGTGGGTTCTATCTGTGAGCCAGTTTGCAATGCACCTAGTGATATAGGGTTGATGCCTAGCTTAGTGAGTTTTTCTATGATTCCTGAGTGAGGAATGGTATCAAAGGCCTTGGTCAGATCAAGGTGGGCTGTATGAACCACCTTCCCTTCATCCACAGCTCTGATGACTGACTCAAAGAAGTCGACCAGGTTGAGCAGGCAAGATCTACCCTTCACAAAACCAAACTGTGTGGGATCCAAAATTTGGAGATTCCCTATATCCTTGTTTATTAGGTCCATGATGATGCATTCCATAGCTTTGAATATCAGACTCATCAGGCTAATGGGGCTATAGTTCCCAGGGTCTGTAGTCACTCCTCCTTTGTGGAGAGGGATGACTGTAGCAGTGTGCCATTTGGTAGGGACAAAGCCTAATGTGAGGCTGTGATTGAACAGAGCACACAGTTGAGGTGCCAGTTCACTCTGCAGTTCATGTAGAACACAGCCAGGGATATTGTCAGGTCCCATAGAAGCTGTATTCTTGGCCTTGGACAGTACTGTTTTAACCTGTGCAGCAGTAATACTGGGTGCCTTAGTCTGTGGTTGTGTGAAACAGTAAACCTATCTCCATCCTGCTGTAGTTGTAACTTCCTTGAATGTCTTTTGATTGGAGTTATCCAAGGATGATACCACCTAGTTGGTGGAATTCTACCACTAATACAAGGGAAGTCATTCAGTCCTATGAGAAAGGCAAACCCCACCACCCAAGAATAGGCATGCCCATCTATCCAATGCCAACTCCAACAGATGCTCAAGTTCTGCTCAGAATTGAGTAATCTGGGTCACAGGGCATTTTTCTATACCCACACATTTGGCCAATGTCTCTGATTTGTTGATTGCATAGGTAGGTGTTTCTTGCAGTTTTGAAATCTTTTTAATTCACTTTTTACCAATTTATTCATTATCATTTTTCCTTTACAAACCAGCTTTGCATAGGTCGGTGTCTTGCAGTTAGAAAAAAATATATAATTGACTTGTTATTGATTTATTCATTGCAACTTTACCTTAAGAGACCAAGTAAGTGCTGCTTACTGTGTAAAGGTAATAGCATTATGTGTGATTATCCCTCCACTTCCTTTCCCATATTCCCATGTAGCAGAAGGAATTTATGTAAATTCAAGAGGTAAACTTTTAAATTTGTTCATTCTGTATAATATCAAAGATGACTTCTATAAGTATTCAAGTGCCATTGTACAAGAATAGAGGGGACACAACTGCGGGCAGTACAGAAGTATCAAACTGCTGTCACACTCCTTGAAAGTGCTGGAGACTGTAACTGATACATGAGTATGCAGAGTAGTAGAAAGCAAGATGGGAAATGAGCAGTCCAGATTAATGATAGGATGCAGTACAACTGACTCAATGACTGCAATGAGACAGCTAGTGGAGAAGCTGGAGATGGAGAAAAGTACAACTGAACACTCCAAGGCTTGGAGAAAGCATATGACAAGGTTGCTAGAAAACTGATTTTGGCAATCCTGTGATGGTTGGAAGTCCCAGAAACACTGGTAAAATTAGTATGACTCATCTGCAAGAACCAAATAATTCAAGTACAAACAGTGCTCAGACTCACAAAGGATGTTCACAGCTGGAGTGAGATGGCATCAGCGTTCAGCTCTAAGCCTACTCATGTTCATACTGCTGATGGATTATCAAATAGGTTGGATCAGACGGATCAAAAAAGCTGCTGTATACAGATGAGCAGACTCTGAACAAGAAGTTCATAAAATGACAGGGGAGTGGAATGCAGAATTGAAGGTCCATGGGACGACAGAGTCCAAAGGATTTAGTCACTTTGTACTTTGCACTATTGCCTATTGGGTCAGTGCAAGCCTTCATATGATTGGCTCTTGCACCTCTACTCCTTGTAGTCCTTATTAGTGACATGGAACTCCTCTCACAGCTGTGATTTCATTAAACTGAAGATGAGGGTGCCCTTCTGTGCTTTGTTAGAAAAACCAAGGTAGTAGAACTGAGGCAGATAATAAACTGCAAACATTTCATAGTAAATCCACACATTAATGACACAAGACAGAGAATGAGGATTTGCCTGAAATAAGTGCTTTATGTGGGAAGTCACCCCTGCACAACCTGCTACCCGTTATAATGGTTAGCTTGAAGATGATTATATAGTAATTATCACCCCCCCAACCTAACCTGCTACTTATTGTAATGGTTATCTCAACGATGATTAAAATAAGTATCAACTCCCCACACAACCCGTTACTTATTATAATGGTTATCTCAAAGATGATTACATTCAGTATCATCCCCAACGCGACCTGCTACTTATTATAATGGTTATCTCAAAGATGATTAAAGTCAGTATCATCCCCCAACTGGACCTGCTACTTATTATAATAGTTATCTCAAAGATGATTAAAATCAGTATCATCCCCAACATGACCTGCTACTTATTATAATGATCGTCACAAAGATAATTAAAATCAGTATCATCCCCCAACCCGACCTGCTACTTATTATAATAATAATCTTCAAGGTAACCATTATCTGGTGGTGAAAAAGCAACTATTTGTTATTTTATTCCCAAAAGCTCATATTTAGTGATCTGAAATTGGCAAAATAGCTCCATCTGTAATGCTGCCCTCAAATTTGTTTGACCGGCACTTGTTTTACACAATGTTGTGTACCCTAATTGAGTCACATTTTCAGTTGTATACATATACTGAAGTACTGATGTGTGAAATAAGCTGCTATCCATATTATCTCACTGATAGGGACCTGCACTCTTTCATACAATAGAATTACTCACCACCATTAGCAATGGGTCAGTATTTCACCTTCATTCTGCCTTCTCTCCATTGAGATCAGTATCAGCTGTTTGTATTTTTATTTACTGCTTCCTCTGCATTTTTTTCTCATTGTTTTATTTACCAGTATACACTGTTTGCTATTACCCTACATTTCTACTTATACCACTTTCTCATTCTGTCATACCTTATCATCTCTGTCTGTCTGACTTTTCTCACCTCTTATGTTCTGGCATTACTGAAGGATTCATTCTTATACTGGCCTTCTTTTTCTGTCTCACACCATCTTTTGTACCTTTCACCACCCAATGATCTACATGTTCGCATCATTGGTCAGTCAGGTGTTAACCATCTCAGCTCCAAGTGTATCTCTTTATAATCATGGCAGTGTTTTCCTAGACCTAGCCTCTGACTCCATGGTTGCATGAAATGCCAGTGGTGTTATCACTGCATCAGGACATGTCTTTGTATTCTGTGGGGGTAAATTGGCACACTTTATAGTACAGTAGGATAGTGAACACTGCCATGGACTGTTTGTTGATGTGAAATATATTATCAATTGTGGTAAAATTCTTCAGGGCTGAATACTTGTTGAAATTCTGGATTGAGTGTGAATGTCACTGAGGTTACCAAGGCAGCAGCTATATCAAAGCAGTATTTTCCAAGAGCATCCCTGCTACTATTTTGTCATTGATGATTATTAGTCCAAAACACTCTTCAAATCACAAAGTGTGTGAGAGCAGCACTGGCAATGAGCATGAGGGCTGAGATGGATTAGGATAGTGAGCAATATTACTTCAGTATTTCAGTAAAGACAGTTTTCAGTAATTGTCACTACAATTAATTGCCTTTTCCTCATTTTGCATGGGGGTCATGGTGTTGCATCCGCTGAAATTTCTCTGGATTCAGAGCCACTCTCATATCTTCTTAAAAAGTCATATCCACTATTCTCAGGTCTTTTCTCACACAATTTGTCCATCTCTTGGTTGGACATCCTTGCCTCTTCTTGCCTTATTCCTGTTTCTCCCAAATATACTTTTAATAAATCATCTTCTGCCTGCCTGCACATCTGGCCAAACAACTGTAGTCTGTTCTTATTTACCTTCTCTGTAATTGAGTTACATTGGCTTCTGTTCTGCTATCCTCACTTTTCTGTATGTCTGTCTCATCATGTGCATCCCACTATTTATCTAAGGCACTTCATCTAATGCTTTCTCAAAGGTTCATTCCTCACTGCCTACATTTCTCTGCCATACATATAGGTTGTAACACTACATTTCTACTTGTTTGGAATTCCTCTGTCATACACTATCCCTGGAACATTGTGCAACTTAGCTGCAATTCCTTTGATTCTAGCTTTGACCTCTCCATTCATACTTCCCTTTTCTTCAGCTACAACTCTTAGATACTTCAAGGTACAAATCTGTACCCTTGTTTTCTCCTTTCTTAAATTTAAGGTTCTTCTGATTTCACTCAGTTGCTGCTATGGCTAATGTCTTGTCTGCACTCAGTTTCATCCAATGTGCTTTCAGTTTTGCATTCCATTCCCCTGTCATGTGCAGAAGTACTGAAGCACTTTTTCAGAGTCTGCTTGTAGTGCCACATTTTCTGCATACAACAGCTTTCTTGATCTGCTCCCCCAGTCTGCTTGCTGGTGTAGTCCATCACCAGTTTGAACAGGAACAGGCTCAGACCTGAACCCAGATGCACACACACTCCCACTAGAAATCCCTCTGAGAGTCTGAACACCGTGTGTACTTTTGTCATTGGATCCCTGTACATAGCCTGCATTCATTCTATCAGTGATTCTGGAACTTTGAACCACCACAAGACTGCCCAAATCAACTTTTGCTGGTACCTTGTCATATGCTTTCTCCAAGTCTGGGAATTCCCAGATGGACTCTTTCTTCATCTTCAGTTTCTTCTCCCCTACCCATCTCACTGCAAACATCTGGTCAGTAATACTGCATCCTGATTTTAATCTGACCTCTTCCTTTCCAGTTTACTTTCTACTCTCTCCAGCATTTTCATGAGGTATAACAGGAATCTGTTACCTCTGTATTGCATGCAGTTTTGAGTATCGCCTTTGTTCTCATATACCGACACTAGAATGCTTTTTCTTCAGTCATCTGGGATAATGTGACATATCTGCAATGGCTTCATCTGAGCCTGCCACCTTCCTTGACTTCATCTTCCTTAGACTTCTTTGTACTTCTTGTAGGGCTTCCTCTGTCATTATAGGCTGTGCAATCCACAGGGCAGCTCCTGTAAGTTTTTCTTCATTCAGAAGCTTCTTGGAGTGCACCTCCCATCTACTCTTGATGTCCTGTGTACTGGTGATCAGATTGCTACTGGCATCTTCTTTATCTTGCTGTTACTGTCTTGTAGCATAATACAGCTTCTTCATTTCATTTGCTGAGTCAATTTCCAGAAAGCCAGTAGAGTTTCTCTGATGCCTTGTTCTTTTCTGTAGTGTCTGCTCTCTTAACCTCTTTCTTAGCCAACAATTATCTTTTTATGGTCAGATCAATCTTTTCTGTCTCCTACTTTTTCCTGTACTCCTTTCATTCGATAACTTCCTGGACTTATGAATTCCATCACGGGGTCTCATACCTGGCTTGACTGTATGCCTGTTCTATTAACTTCACAAGTGCTGCTTTCAGATTTTGCCATTTTTCTTTGACTCCATCTATTTTCTCTTCCTTGTGAGGTGCTAGAGCCCTAAGAATTTCATTGAACTCTGCTAGTATCACTCCAGTCATCCTCCAGGCCTTCAGCCTATTCTCTGTTGATACTAAAGTCTTTTTCTGACCATTGCTTGTGCTCATGCTGGGAGCCAACTGTTTCACTATTATTTGTACATGTTCATAGGCTCCCTAATGAAAAGTCGGCACTCAAATGGTGAGTGCCAAGAAGCCAAAAAAAAAAAAAAAAAAAGACTGAAAACACACGAGAAGAGCGAATCTTTAAAATCTGTCTTCTCTTTAAAACTTCTTTTTGCAAAGGATGCAAGCTTCCATGCACCTCCCATGTGTGGGGCACCCCCCCCCCATACTTACTGAACTCTGAGATCACCATACCTTGGAGAAAAAGGAATATTCCAAGAAATGGCATCTCAGACAGTATATATAAGTCCGTTCTTTCGACTATGCAGTCTCTGCATTTTGGGACTCATTCTAGTGGTTCCAGCATTTCAAATGATTGCCTGTTTGTATGTGTTTCATCATTTCATATGTTTGTGTGCATGCGCGTGCATGTGCATGCATGTGTGCGTGCCTGCGCGTGTGTGTAATATTCTGAAATGAATGCATCTGAAACAAGAGTCTTTTGTTTGAAAAAACATTCTATTCATATAACTGAATTTTAAAATTGGATTCTAGGTCTGTCTCTCTCTGACAGTCTGTCCCTCTCTGACAGTCTGTCTAAAGGATAAACATCTCTTCTCCACAGCCAGTAATTTGGACTTCTAATTCCTTTCTCTAAGGGTAACAGCTCTTTTACTTAGACTAGCATTTCCTTTTCTTTTATACACCTTTATTTCAGATTTTGGTGTTTGATCTGACTATCATCCATATCTAATCCCATTAAAGGGACACCTCTACAATTACAATACTTTTAACTATTAATTCACAGTCTTACTATTTTTTCATCATTCTTTCTTTTTTGGAAACAGTTCCAGTTCATCTCTTATACTTCTGTAAAATTCATGCACTTTACTGGTAATAAACACCATGCTTTGCTATATTTAAGCCTCCCCAGCTTTCATTCATTTGTTTCAGATCAATTGGATGGTTGCTGTGCCTTCCACAGACCACCTACATTGTGGTGGCTGGAATCAAGTCTGCGTGGTACTTTAATTTTGAAGTGTTTCAGTGGTAGGCCCCATCGACATAGTTTTGTATTGCCTTCCACCTATTGTTGAAGACATTGACATGGAACATGATCAGTTCTTGGTGTAAACTCTCTACCTATCAGGTATAACCTCATCAATGCAAGTGATCAGTTAGCTGATGGTTAGCATTTGATAGTAGAATACTTAGCCTCTGTCCTGGTCAGGCTTCAACTCAAAAAAACATATTAATTGGACTTCTCCATCAATCCTTTTAGACACAACTACTCCCAGGCCCACATCAAATGCATATATATAATTTGATAGTCAGGAGATGCTGATGAATTTGAAGCCTTGACGTCTTTCAGTTTTTGAAAAGCACTTTTCTTATTTTTCTCTTCTTCTGCTCCACTGTATTTTATGGCAATCTTTCCCCTGGTCAAATTGATAAGATGGAAAGCCTTTGTTGTGAATAGAACAAGCAACTGTGATAAACTGACTGAAACTTTATATAATACTCAGCTGGTCCCCAAAAGGCTCTAATCTGCCTTTTAGATTGTGAAAATGGCCACTTGTTTACAACCTCTACTGATTCTCCTTTCCAGTACACAGCCTTGGTACTTCACCTCAGTCATACATATGTTACTGTTATGTGCATTTGCTATCAATACTCCTTGCCTCAGGGATCTCATTACTACACTTTAGCTACTTGGAAATTCCAGTGCTCAGAGGATATGATTATGTCATCTAAATATTGCAATGGCATAAGTGAGTGAGGTTTCAGCACTTTGCCTATCAACCATTGAAAGGTAGCTGGAACACCATATAACCAAAAGGGAGGAAGTTTTGTTGCACTAGACCACCAGAGGTGGAAAAGATTATTTTGTCTCTTTAGATTCTTCAGTTAGGGGACTCTGCTAGTAACCTTTTAGTATTTCCAGTGCCATTAAAAGTCTAGCTTTCTCTTGCTATTCTTTTTTTATTTGACCAGGTAAGCCCACTAGACAAATAGTTCCTTTTCAGGGTCAAAAAGGGTTAAGTAACTTGATCAGAGTCACACGGAAGGCACCGGAAAGTGGACGGAATCTAACTCTGTACCCTGGGCAATGGAAGCAGCTCATTAACAATTCACAACTTTAGCTCTCTGATAGAGGCAACTATCAAACTTGCAGCTACTGTTTAATTTCCTGAAGTCATTGCAGCACCTTAAGTTCTTCCATGCTTTGTGACCAACACAACTGGCCATTTTGCCCTCTCCATATGTTCCCAGACTATGAGCATTACAACCTTCGACCTATCTTCTACACTAGTGTAGTGTTCTGTTTTACTTTAAATGCCTTTTTTTCTTCTTCCTGCTCCCATGTTTCCTTGCCTATGGTGAATACACTTGCAAATGCTTCTATATAGTTGCTCAAAAGGGTTAAATCCTACTGATATCCATGGTACTTCTCTGAGAGCAAATAGGAGGCAAGACAGCATCTGTTCCCAGTTTCCCATGCTACTCCACAGCTTTTTTAATGTGGTTTCTGGATTGTGTTGAAATGTTCCACCAGTGGCTTAACTTCTGAAACAATGACATACATAAGCATGATTTTGCACATGAATGAGATTCCCTGATTACTAAGTAAGAATTTGTTTCCACTGTGGAAAACTGTACAACTAGTTCTCATGATATTAATTTTGCATTAACTTTATGTAATTGGATTTCTTTGGGACACTTAGTGGTATAGTCTAGAATTACTAATATATATACTGGAATCCACAGCTGGATTAGTGGTCCAATGATATCCACAGTACTCTGTTTAAAGAGTGTTTCTATTATAGAATGGGAATTGGGGTGTTTTAAAGGCTGGGTTTGGAGATGTTCTGTGACATTCAAAGTATCATACACAGAATTATTTAATTTCTTTCATTAGAAAAAGTAAAGAGAAAACACTGACTGGGAAGAATCTTGAAGCTGTTCAACAAAAAGCAGTTCATACTCCAGCTTTGGTGCAAGACATGGCTTCCAGTAATCTATAGGAAAAAAATAAATCAAATATGCTTAGAGCTGATTAAAATAAACCAAACATTGAAGGAGTATAGCAACTGAAATAACAAAATATTGGAAAAAAATGGAAGAAGATTTAAACAGTATTCAGATGAACTGATAAAACTGCAAAAATCAGACGTTGAAACAAAGAAAAGACTGGCTGAGTATGAGACTGCTCAAGAAGAGCTGCTTCAAAAATAGTAGAGTTTGAGGACAGATCATACAGGGAAAACCTGAGATCTTCTGCTATACCTGAAAAACTGGCAGGAACACACTGTATTAATTTTATGAAAGCACAAATAAGGAACTGGACTGGTATTCCACAGCAGAATTTGTTAAATGAAAGGGCACATTGTGTGTATGCTCCAAACCTGTCTGTGAGAAAGCAGCCAAGACCTGTATTAGTTTAGATACAATAATACCTGAAGAAAGAGTTGATCCTGGCAAAACTATGGAGAAGAGCAAATAACTAAAATTGGAGGCAGTAGAGTGGTTGTAGAAAATGATTATTCACTGAACACCAGGCAGAAGAGAAACAAATTTGTCAGAGCAATCATGGAGTGTCAAGAGGCAGGTATGAGATTCAAGCTGTTGTACGCAACTGTCAGAATATTTTCTTTTTCTGATGGATCAAAGTTATTTCCTGATTCAGAACAGACTAAGGAGAAAATATAAAACTTGTCCAACAAAAAGTGAGCCAACAAAAGGAAGGGGACTCTGCTTCTTATTCTTATGATAATAAAGCTTATAGAGAGACTTTGACAGTTAAACCTTTTCCAATGTTCCAAAGGAAAATGCTTGATAGGGAAAAATGTACAAAAGTTAACTAAAAGAATTAGGAGTTCCTTGGACTTGAACCAGTGGCTGGGGCTGGGAGATGGATATAAACAGGAAGAAGAAAAGTGACACTGAAATTATTGAATAAATGTGACATTATAAAGCATTAGTCATATTTGTGAAAGATGGCTTTGCAAAATAAAGGGAAAAGACTGGAGTTTTGTTGACTTTCCTAAACTTTGGAAAAGTGTCTACCCCACTACATGCCATTCATTTCTGGAAAGACACTGAAGGGAGGAAAAAAGAAAAACAAAAGAAAATAAAGTAACTGTAAATAAAACATTGTTTTACTCATAACAGTATTTGTATACAGCATTTCATGATATAACTAGCATATCTTATAGTAAAGTATTTTCAGTTATTGCTGTATGTGATAAGGATACTAAAGTAAGGAAGTGCCTTTTCCCCTCTTTCATTTTTTTTATTTTTTTTTTTACAGTATAAAAAGAAAAGAAAAGCTTGACAAAATTTAAGGATATATTTGGTATGGTAATCAAGAAACGTTGGCTTTATTTGCAGGCAATATTCTTTTGAACCTGATAAAACCAGAAAAGAACATATCAGGGTTGTGGAACATATTGCGACAGTTTCAAATCTTTCTCAGGATATAAAATTAATGAAGATAAAATAAAGGATATAGCTACAAACTATGTACCCACACATGATTTGATCCAGCAATACTGATAGTTATGGTGACATGATAAAATTTTCCTTGGAAGTGTTTGCATGGGTATTTTTATATACCAAGTAGACTCCAAAGAATGTTTTCTCAGGTAGATGGCAAATTTTGGAGGTGTAATGGGGCAGAAAGAGGTAACTGGAAACATGTCTTTTGGGAGTATAATAGGTTGGCAGACTTTAAAATTTCCCTACAGAGTACTCTGTCAGAAATATTGGGTGATCAAATGAGTGTAACTAAGGAAATTATTTTATTTTTAGCTGGGATACTGGATCTGAATTGCCTATACATAGTAAAGCCTTGTTAAGTTTAATTCTGGTGGCTATCAAAAAAGTAAATGCTTGAAAATGGTAGTCAAAGCCTAAAGCAATTGTAGTTGAAGCATTGAATATGTGCAACAAAGATAAAACTTGAAGTAGGATCTTTGGAAAACGGTAGGAGCAAATTACCTTAAAAATGGAAATTTTCAGAATACATGCAGAATAATGTTTTGTAGGAGTGAGGTTTTAGAGAAGACTGGAATCGATCAATTTATGTAATGTTGAATTGATGATAAATATACAAACAAGAGTATATGTAGGGTATAATATTTGCAACTGGAAATATGTCAGTATGGGTTGTTTTATTTTATATAGATGTATATTTGCCTATTTCTTAATTGATAATTCAATATTAAAAATAAAAAAAGTCTCTTGCCTTGGTTTTGTCTGTAACTAGGTGTCACCTAAGCACATGGCTCATTACAAAGTTTCTAAAGGGTTTAGGTATAAATGATTGGTGCACTGTTTCCTCTTTCACTCTTTATGTAACACATACAGCAAGTAATTTTGTAGCTCAAAAGATGGATAGGAAGAAGGAGCATTTAGGTTAGGGTCCTCCCTGACCACCCTACTTATGTTCTCTGTGATGCTAGTCAAAGTCTCATTCTTTCACCGGTCCTTTTTAAAGTTTAATTGACACATCTAGAGGCCATATCTGTCAGGGGTTTCTTTGATAACAGCATCCTATGAGGGGAAGGGGATTGCCTTTTCTCATTCTAATAGAGGTGCTGGGGTTTCACTGTCCCATTCTACTCCTAGAAAAGGTAGTTTGCACTAATACTCTGTGTATATACCAGATGTTCCTTCTTCCTTAGAAATCACAAGTTATTTTCTGTTTGGTACTGGTTCTTGCTACTCCCCTCTTATTCTTTAAATTTTCTGCATCTTGGTTCATAAGAATTCATTACCCTTTCTTCTTCTGTTCTCTGAGACTTTTTATTACTAACCCTCCCCTTTGATACAGGCACCTCAGAGGACAAAGGATATGTAGTGGATATTTATTTTTCTTCAACTATATATGGTATCTGTACCATCTGCTTAATGTCCATAGCCTCATTTAAGCTTTTAAGCTTATGGAAGGGCTATATAATCTTTGCTCTGCTGTATGCTAGCACATATTATTGTTGTATTGTACACTAACTCATATCATTCTTCTGTTGTACGCTAACACATATCATCATTCTGTTGTATACTAACATATCATTGTTGTGTTGTACACTAACACATATCATTTTGTTGCATGCTAACACATATTGTTCCTTTGGAGTTTTCTAACAGAACTCTATGCTCAACTGTTGATAGTCCCCCTTCCACTTTTTGGAAAAAGGTAGAAAGGTCATGTGATGGATTTTTTGAGGGTCCTCTTTTTTAAGTTGATGACATGGTTTATCAAAGTCACCACCTTCTTGTATTGTTTCCATAACTATCTAAGGGGAAGGAAGTCCATTCCAATTATCATGTCATGTATTAAGCACAGTACCAGTGCAACAGAGTATAACACATTCCCAAACTCAATTATTGCTTCTTGAGCTCCCTATTGAAATGCAGAGAATCACAATGTCAGTCTCCAAAATACTGAAACAAATGACCAAAAATCAGGAGAACAGCCAAAAGTGAACACTCCCTGCACCCCCTTGACATAGGATACCATTCCCTCAAAGTCTTATAACTTGTATAAACCAACTCCAAGGTTGCCATACCTCAGGGAACAGGGAATATTCAGAGAAATGGCAGTCTCAGACATGGTGTATATAAGTCTACATTTTTGGTCATTCAGTCTCAGCATTCTGGGACTTGCACTGACAAATATCAGCATTTCAAATGGTTACTTGTTTCTTGTCCCCATGGGTACAAACTATTCCACAGTTTTTTTGTAGTTATAGTTTTCTGTTTACAAAATTGACTGCCCTTTTCTAAGGTTGACTATACTACTTAAATGTAATGGCCTTTTTAGTTTGTTTCCATCCTCTAACATGGTACACTTCATAGGTCCATAGGTATGTACTAGGCTATCATCTCTAGGGCCTATATAAGACTAGCCAAATGAGGTTCACTGGCTTTCGCCACCCAAGAAAATTATTTTCCTGTGCCCCTGTCGAGTAGAGCCACAGCAGTGATACCCAGGGTGAATTTCCTGTTTCCCATCCAATTGTCAAGATTTCTCTTAAAGAGGGCTAATTTGACATGAATGAGTAGCCTGTTCCAGAGCATGGGAAGTCTCTGGGACAGGAATCTATCCCTCCAGCATGTTCTGTTTATTGTAGTGACAAGGTTTAGGTCCCTGGAGCATGTGGCTCAGAGAGATTGGTATTTCTTTAAGTGTAGCATGTCCATCAGATCTGGGTTAGACATGGCTTTGTATGTTAGTTAGAGGTTGCCTCTGAGAAGGCAAAATGCGATGGAGTAGAGCTGGAGTTTTTGTGAGATGGTCTGCGTATGGCATCTGTTTGAGGCCAGTAATCCTCCTAGTGAGGTATTTCTTTGGGCTTTCTAGTTGTTGCAGATGTCTTGTGAGGTACATGCCAAATGGGCCATTGTACTCTATAATGGGTCTGATGAGGGATGAGTAGAGAGGAACGATGACCTCTCTTTTTCTGGAGGAGAACCCCTTTATGATGAGGTGTGCCACATAGAAGGATTTACTGACTACTGTGGCAATGTGATTATCAAAGGAGAGACTACTGTCCACCTGGGTCCCAAGGTCTCTTATCACATGTTCGGTGTTTAGTAGGCTACCATCTATGTGGTAGTTCATAGGTATGGTGTTTTTCCCAAAGGGGATGACAATGCACTTCTTGGCATTGAGCTTTAGGCCATGACTTTGACACCAAGTATCAGTCTGAGTGAAGCCTCTTTGTAGAATGTCCACATCCTTAGGCAAATCTATTATGACTCCTAGTTTACAGTCAGCTGCAAATTTCATTAGTCAGAGACTAGTTGTATTAGCCTGGACTTCAGAGATGTAGATACCAAACAGGAGAGGACCTAGGACTGAACCATGTGGTACTCCGCTTGTCACTGGTCTAAAGTCAGATTTGGAGTCGGCTACTTTCACTGTGTGGGTTTTGTCAGTGAGCCAGTTGGCCACCCATCTTGTGATATATGGATTTATGCCTGGTCCAGTGTAATACCAGAGTGGGGAATGGTGTCAAAAGCCTTGGCAAGGTCAAGACAGGTTGTGTGCACTACCTTACCCTCGTCTACAGCTCTGGCGACTCCTTTGAAGAAGTCAATCAGGTTTAGGAGGCATGATCTACCTTTTACAAACCCAAACTGAGTGGGGTACAGAGTTTGGAGGTTAACTATGTCTTTGTTTATAAGCTCCAGGATGATGCATTTCATGGCCTTACAGACCAGGCTCATCAGGTTTATAGGGTGGTAGTTCCCAGGGTCAGTGGTGACACCCACTTTGTGAAATGGGATAACAGTCACTGTGTGCCATTCCATAGGCACAAAGCCTGAAGTGAGGCTATGGTTGAACATGGTACTTAGGTGGTGTGCCAGTTCATTCTGTAGTTCATGCAGGACACAGCCTGGGATGTTGTCCAGTCCCATGGATGCTTGTTCTTGGCTTTGGAGAGTGCGCTCTTTACCTGTGCATCTGTGACTACAGGGGCTTTGCAATCTTCCGGTATGGAGATGGTCCCTTTGGGGTGTGAAGGGGGGGTAAAGTTTGCACTGAACCTGTCTGCCAGGATGTTGGCAATATCAGTTGGTTCGGTAAATGTAGTGCCATTGTGCTGTACTTCCGAGCAGATCTGAGTGCTGCCATTGAGATTCTTGACATAGTTGTAGGAAAGCTTTGTTGTCGTCTTTAGAATCCATGATGATTTTATTTTTGTAACTAGCTTTGGAGGATTTTATGAGGGATCTCAGCTTCTTGCTGATGTTGACCAGGGAGTTCCTGTAATCATGAGATTTTACTCTTTTTTGTAACAGTTTCTTCCTTCTGTTGTAGAGTTTGTTTATGGCAGGGGACTACCAGATTGGCTTCCTTTTTTGGAGGATAGTGTCTTGGTTCTGTTGGGGATCACATGGTCCATTCATTCATGTATGTGCTTATACAGTGCTTTTGTATATGATACAGCAGTCATGTCTCTATTTTCCATCTGTGTGGGTGACGTGAAGTTGGCCACTTCTGACTTAAGCAGTATGAAGTTGGCTTTGAAGAAATTTTTTTACGGTGGTTTCCTTAATGGAAGGTGGGGGTGGGATATGACTGTCTAGGGTGATTAGCTTGTGGTCGGGCCTGACCAGTGAGGAGTTGAACTCTGGCATGGAGCATCTGTTACCCATACTAGTAATGACCAGGTCAAGGATGTTGCTGTCCCTGGTAGGATTATAGACAAGCTGATCCAGAGCATTGGAATTGATGAATTCCAGAAAACATTGGGCAGATGAGTTAGTACATGAGTAGGTTTCCCAGTCTATGGCGGGGTAATTGAAATCTCCCAATATTAGGGTATTGGACTGTATCTTAATATTATCCAGTATATCGAAAAACATGGAGTGGGCATCCTGGGGTATGGCGGGGGATCTGTAACAAGCTACAACCTGAATTGCAGTCTTGCCCAGTGTTAATTGTACTTGGCTAATTTCAGATGCATTATGTTGAGCAACTAACCTGGAGGTGTGGATATCCTTTATGAATATGGACACACCTCCTCCTTTAGTGTTTTGGTCCAGGTTAGGTGGCCGAAAGGTGTGGTAAGAATTGTAGCCTGTTAATGCAGGGGTGCTCTCTGGAGCTTTAAACCAGGTCTCTGTCACTGCACAGATGTTGATGTTCTCCATCTCAAGGAATGCCTCGAGTGAGTGCATTTTGAGGTTTAGACACCTAGCATTGAGTAGCATTACCCGTAGATTTCATTTGTTTGTATCTACTATGGTGGTGCAGTTGATGTTTGAGCCTTGCCCAAATAAGGCACTATAGGGACGGCAAGAGCCTTAGCCAGTATCCGAAATTCCAGAGGCAACAGGTGCAGGCCATCTCTGGCAAAGCATAGTGGCCTGCTGATCATGTCATCCCAGGCAGATAGATACTGGATCCCCTTGAAATGACACCAGAAGCTTAGCCAGTTGTTGAAGTCAATCATTTTTTCCTTGTACTGTGGTATCATTCTGGGTGATGGCAGGATGCTACTCAGGGCTAGTGTCATACCTGTCTGGGCCACATGGTCAGAGAGCTCCTCCATGTCTCTTTTCATGTAGTCCAGGGAGGTACATCTCAGGTCATTCCCTCCAATATGGACAATGACAGAGTCATATTTGTACTTGTGGAGTGACCTGAGTGCGTGCATTATATGGTGGATCCTGGCACCCGACATACAGCTGACAGTAACATTCTCCTTGTTTAGCCTGGTGAGAAGGATGTCAGTGTGCCTGACTATGGAGTTGCCAATGACTAGTGTGTTGGGTACGTTGTTTTGCCTTATGGACTAAGGTTGAAAGACACACTGATTTTGTGGACTATGTGTCATTTGGGTAGTGTTGGGGGGTGGTAGTTGCTTGCGTTTCAGCTTTGGAGGTCTCTGTTGTTTGGGCATATTTTTATTGAGATCCTCCGTAAATAT
Source organism: Protopterus annectens (assembly GCF_019279795.1). Taxonomy (NCBI): domain Eukaryota; kingdom Metazoa; phylum Chordata; order Ceratodontiformes; family Protopteridae; genus Protopterus; species Protopterus annectens. The sequence continues at coordinate 147,585,381 of NC_056735.1, read as the reverse complement.
AGGTGTGTGTTTTGTGTCACTATGTGTGGGTTTGGGTGGTGCAGGTTTTGATGGACTGTGTGTAGAGTGCGGTGTGGTGTTTACCTTCTCCTCTTGACTGTCTAGTCCAGTCTTGGCTGGAGAGAGCTTGGCTTCCAGTTTGGCTATATAAGTGCATTTCTCAAAGGTTGTAGTGTTGGGTGGTAGGAGGAGAGGGTTGTCAGTGTACATGAGGCAATTGCTTCATTGCCCCAAGATGCCCAGATTCATCAGGTGGACAAGAGAAAACACTGGGAGCTGACCCTTAGACATGCCTGGTTATTGCTTATTAATTTAAGTACTAAGAACTGATTTCCTCTTGATAAGTGAGGAAATATTGTTGCACATTAGTGGAATGTAGCTTCAACCATTCTAGTAAAAGATCTTTTCACATTCCATAGCTCCCACATCAGTTTCAAGTTCTTCAGTTTAGCATCACTAGCATAGAATCTAGTGAAATGACCCTCTTTGATCCTTTTAAAAAAAATTATATTGCAAATGACCCCCTCAAATTGTTTACTAATTCCTCTACACTCTGTGTGATGCACTATCATCGAAAGTGAATGAAGGAGTAAGAAATGGGGTATTTTTGTGTATTAGTTATTAGAATAGGTGTGTATACTTCGTCATACTCTTTTTATAATTATTTGCCTCTGTACTCTGATGATGAGCTGATACCAAAAATTTTGTTTATGTTGCATTTGTTTCCTAAATGACAAAGTTTTCTTTGAATCTTAGAATTTTTATCACAA
>NC_056735.1:147567111-147579611 GCF_019279795.1 Protopterus annectens | reverse complement strand
GCTAATTTTTTATATCGGATAAATTCTTTAGTGTGTCTAATAGCCAGGACTTTCTGAGATTCTGACAATTGGGAATTATAATTCAACCAAACATTAGATAAAAGACAGTTGTGGTCCATCATTAAAGAATTAATTAATTTATATGAGTTTGAGAGCATTTTATCAGATGATGAAAGTATTTTGATAATCGTGTTAAGGTTTTTCAATTGTGAGTCTATGGGGACCAGAGATACAAATTTGTTTTTAATTATTGCTCTTAGTTGTGTAAGAATTGGTGAGTAATTCCAGTTTACTTTCAATAACTTACGCCAGTCAGATAAAGGCAAGTCAAGATATTTCAAAACATCTCCTACTTTTAGATTTTTAATTAAAGGATAGTTTGTTAAGTTCAAAAGTTTATTGTCCAATAATATATTTGGGTTTAGATGAATTGGTTGAACATGGTGCGAGATCTTTTCTAGTTTACACATTTTGAGTAAGGTTTGGAAATCTCTAATCTTTTGTTTAAATACTGTAGATATATTTTAATAAATAAACTATCCAGAGAGATAAAGGGAATAGCTTCAGGATTTAAATTATTAGAAATGACATAATTATACCATAATGTTATCCATAAAGGGTGATTTGGATAAGAAGTGTTATTGAATTTAGAGATAGTAAGAAGTTTATTGGATGAGACAATCAAATAATAGAGATAAAGATTAGGTAAACCCAAACCTCCTTGTCCTTGAAAATGCCAATCTAGAATAGGAAATTCTAACAGATTTAGGGAACCATATGAATTTTGCCAAAGCTTTATTTACAGACTCAAAAAAATTTTTTGAAATTATCGGATCAGATGATGAGAATTGGTAAAGAAATTTAGGCAGAATATTCATTTTAATAATGGCCACCCTTGAAAGAAATGAAAGGTTTAGATGCTTCCATCTGTCCATATCAGACAATATAGAGTTCCATAATTTATTAATATTATTTTGAAAGGAAGATTTATTATTGTGTTCTAAATTGATTCCTAAATATTTTATATTATAAGTAAACTGAAAATGATCGTCTGGAAACAAAAAAGATTTGTGTGCTAAATGATTTAAGGGAAAATATGAGTTTTTGTAGAATTTAAAAGATAGTTGGAAACCAAAGAAAAATAATCAATAGAATTCATTATCTTTCTGTAATCAGATAATGGAGTTTGAAAGTAGATTACTAAATCATCCATAAAAGCAGAGAAATGAATATTAGTATTAAGAATTCTAGGGATGTTATGAAAAGTATTTTGAGTAATAAACAATAGCAAAGGTTCTAAGTAAATGTTGAAAAGAAAAGGGGACAATGGACAACCCTGTCTTGTTCCTTTAGTGATCTTTATCGAGCAGAAAATTGACCATTAATGTATAGTCTAGTAAACATATTCTTGTATAAAACTTTTAAAAAATTTATAAAGAATAAGGAATATTAAAACATAACATAGTTTGAAATAGAAAGTTCCAACATACTCTGTCAAAGGCATTTGATGCATCTATAATCAAAGCATATATAGGGTTTGGATTTTTCTTAATGAGATGAAGTATAGTCTCTAAAGATAGAGTATTATCCCAAGCATGTCTCTGAGACATAAAACCTGATTGATCTGACAAGATAATTGAGGGTAAAATCCGTTTCAATCTGTTAGCCAGAATAGATGACAGAATCTTAATATCCATGTTAATTAAAGAAATGGGTCTATAATTTACTGGGTCAGATTTATCTTTATTATTTTTTAGAATTAGAATGGTTTTGGATGTGTTCCAATGAATATCTGAGATATCATTAACTATTATATGATTGTAAACTTTAAATAGAAAGGGAAGAACTACCAATTTGAAAGTTTTGAAAAATTCTGGAGTAAAACCATCAGGTCCCGGAGATTTACCCAATTTAAGATTATCTATTGAATCCGAGATTTCTTGTACCGATATAAAAGTAGTTTTTGCTGATTATCATTAAGTTTAGGGAACTGCAAAGAGTCTAAAAGAGTTTTGAGTGATTATCTTTAACAGAATTAGAAGAACCTGAATATAACTCAGTGTAAAGAGAGGTGAAAAGTTGAATAATCTCTTCATCAGTATTATATAATCTGTTATTATAAGATAAAGATGTAATATTTGGATTTCTGAAGTTAACTTTAATAATTCTCGCTAACAATTTAGATGGAACCTGGGCCCACTCTGAATATGAAGCAAGTAGCTTTTGTTCAGCTAAGGAGAGGTTATTTTGGTGAAGCAGAATTAAATCTTTCTGACAATCAAAAATTTGTTTTTCTAAGGTAGCATCATAGTTCAGACCAAGATGATTTTCCAACGAAGAAATTCTTGATTTTAAGAATTCCTCTTTCTTAAAGTATTGTTTTTTGAAAACAACAGCTTTACTAATAAATAAACCTCTTAATCTTGCTTTACATGCAGCCCATTGTATGTCATAAGGAATGTCTGATGATTCAAGACTATTCACCATTTCATTTAGGATTTCTGAAGCTTGTTTGCAAATATCTTCATTTGACAATAAGTTATTATTTAAGGTCCACTTATTAAACATAGTTTTATTTTTGATATTGGGTTTTATGTTCAATTTTAGTGAAATTCTTGAGTGATCCGAAAAGAATCTGGGTTCTGTAGTAAAGTCCACAATATATTTTGAAATATAATCTGAAATTAGAAAGAAGTCTAATCTGGACCACGAATGATAGCACTTAGAATAATAAGTATATATATCATTCTTGTTTATATTTTTAACAGTCGGAGGGATCTATTAAATTATATTCTGTCATCAAATCATTTATAGCCAGAGTAGATTGAAGATTATAGGTGACAGCGGAGGAACGATCAATTACAGGGTTTATAACTGCATTCCAGTCACCACCCACTATAATATGATGATCCTTATAGGATGCAAGAATATTGTAAATTTTTAAAATGAACAAATGTTGTGAATTACATGGGCCATATATATTTAAAATTAATAAGGGTTTGTCCAAACCAGCAATAGAAGCGGTAAATAAGCACCACCTCCCCTCATCATCAAATTTCTCATCAATAATATTCCCAATGAATTTTTGTTTAATGATTATAGCTACACCTCTGGAGTTAGATGAGTCACCTGAAGCTATAATCTTTTTGATCCATTTTTTTAACTCTTTATTGCAATCAATACGTGAAATATGGGTCTCTTGAATAAAACAAATGTTAGCCTGTGATTTAAAGATCATATGAAATAATAGTGACTTTTTCGCTTTATCTTGAATGCCTCTAACATTCCAAGAATCTAAAATTATGTCAACAGGCATATTCTACAAGTATAATCATTATTGATGCTATAAAAGTGAACTCAAGGTGCAAATCCAACACAACATTAAAAAGAAGAAGAAAAAAATAAAAGAAAAACAGTCTTTAAGTATTCAAGCAAGTCATCAAATAACATTTGTTGAAAAAAAAGAAAAAGTTTTTTAAGAACCATCAAATGTATAATAATAACCTTTATCCTAACCCTAGTGCCTACCCACCAATTCCCCTGTGATAAAGGAAGAGCAGAAGAACATGAAAAAAAATTGTAATTATAGATAATAATAACCTCAAGTTAGAATACAAATTACTCAAAGGAAGCCTAACATAACATAAAGTCCGAGTAATACTACTAAAAATATATACAAAATTAACTAATTTCAAGACGTCCAACATGCTTAATCCCTACTTCTAATACTAATCTAAAGCTCCTATCCTTAAATTGAAATTTATAGTGATTAAATGTATTTCCTCAAGTATTTCAAGAGAAAGAGAAACAAGTAAATAATAAATAAATCACACTCTGCTTAACTAGAACACTCTATCATAAGAAGTAATACAATTAAAACTGAAAGATATGAAGATAACATATATAAGTATAACAAAACCAACTGGTAACATTATAATATAAGTAAATAAGCATAGCATTACTGAACTAAAGATAATAGTCATGCACTATCTACTGAACCTTCTTTAGTACTTTAGTGATAATTTCATTAATCAACATGACCATTAGTATGATAAAAGCACTAATACCTGTAGAATGAGTATTTAGTTATAGTTCAAATAAAGCAAAAACAACTACCAAGCAACCATATCTCAAAATGAAAAACAATTCAGTCTGGAGATGCATCTATTAACTAGATAATAATAGTACAGGAACTATTCAAAATGAAATATTATAAGCTGTAAGGTTTTAACACTAGTTAATATACATGAATAAAGTATAATTATATTATTAAATAGTAACTTAAACAGCATCATATATATTGGACTGAATGTACAACAATGTGCATACATATAATTTTAAATCTACTTTTTGAATATTTTACTAATGACTCTGTTAGGTTATGTAGCCATACTATTCTTCTAAGCTATAGATGTAACATAGCAAAACAGCATGAAAAGACAAGGCTTTTAAAGTAAACATTTTGAACATCTAATTAAAGCAGAAACAAGCAAGCTAAATGCAGTAAATCTAAGGGCTTAAATATGTACATGTAGATTCAGCTAATCATATTAAAGATAGTTATTTCAAACCTTTCAAATAAGTAAAGGCTTTCTTAAACATAAACTACTAATCATAAATATCACATCCAGCCTCTGAGAAGAGAGAGAGCAGAGAATAGAAAGAACATGAAACTTTCATATGAACAGGTATACTTTGTAACATTTGTCAAATTAAACACTTCAGTATAATATAAAATATTGTATGAAAAAATATTCTGAATAGGAAAATATGTTCATTTCTTTACACATCCTTTAGAATTTTAATATATAAAACTAACCTGTTCATTTGTTTCCAGAAACATTTTCACTCTGCTTTATGAAAGTAGCAGCTTGCTTTGAAGTCATGCAGACACACTAAAAGTCACTGAATATATTATGTGACATGAATCTGTTTAAATTTAAAAAGCAACCTTCATTTATGAAGAGAAAACACTTTAAATAATAGCCAGATCTATTAAAAAGTTAGTGCTATTGAATACTTGTTGAAAACAAGCAGACTTGTGTATTTGAAACTGTCCTTCTTTCCTCACAAATGATGACATCACCATCCATCTCAGAGAGACTGTAGTGTGCGCATGTTCATGCAGAGCATCAGCTGGAACTCTGAGGGGAAGATTTTCTTGCTAGAATGTTGAGATGGAATGTTTTTCCCTCCAAAAATCATTTAGCTTACACAGAAGGCTGTAACTCCAAAGCTTGTAGTAAAATTAACATATTATCTATTTACACAGCAAGCATATGTGAGAGAAAGAGAAAAAGTAAATACAGGAATTTAAATGCTTCTATTAATCCACACAAATCTAACAAGCATATATCCTGTCACTGCACACTGTCACACCAAATCCATCATGTGTAAATTACATGACAAGTTCTTAAGGTAATATAATTATGTCACACCAGAATTACAAATCATGTAACACAAATACTGTCAGATTAAAGAAAAGAAAAGATCAAACCTTATTGTAGTTCTTTAACAGTAGAATATTAAGATACAGTGTCAGGAAGCTTTTAAATGTTTTAAGAAAATGTCTTTTGCATCTTTAGGATCTGAACATACAAATCTTTTGTCATTAGCTGTGAAAGACAAGGTATTAGGATATGCCATTCGAAATCTAATCCCTCTTTTATCAAGTCAGCACAATAGGGGCTAGTTTTTGTCTATTTAATTTGATCTGTGTAGGAAGATCTTGGGAAAATGATAGTTTGTGAGACTTCCATATGAATTGTTTCTTTGTTTTAGCAGTTTCTAGGATCTGGAAAGTGTCTTGAAAGTTTAGTAACTTAGTATAAATTAACCTTGGTGTGGAAGAATCTTGCTTTGTATGCAGTGCTCTGTGTGCTCTCTCTACAATTATAGATTTTGAAGAAGCTTCACAATTTAACAGTGTTTCAAAGATATTTTAGTCACAGATAACAAGTTTTTATTGTCATAAGATTCAGGTAAACCACGAATAATGATGTTATTTCTTGACTCCTGGCTTCCAGATCCAATATTTTAGCTTGTAAATCTGAAACAGTTTTATCTCTAGATTTAAAGTCACTTTCCAATAAGTCTGTTTTAACCTCCAAAGCTAAGATTTTATTTTCAATAGTAACAATACTATCGTTTATTTGCTTTAAAGATTTACTAAAGTCTGCAAACTGTTCTGAAAAAGTTTTGTATAGCACTTTGGATTGGTTTTAATGCTATTTTTAGTTCTTCTAAAAGGAAATTTGAGCCATTTAAATCTTTATTACTTACATTAAAAGTTTCTGTAGGTTGTCTAGATGATTTCAGTCTTTTGAACCTGAATCTTTTTCAGGAGAGAGCATTGAAGTATATTTGGCCTTTGTAGGCTGAGTCTCCATGGAGTCAGATTTTGTAGCCATGCCCAGAAATGGAATGCAGTTAACAGGATACCAGGAACCAGGAACAGACTGGAGCAGTAGGAGTCCCAGCAGCAGAGAGACCAAGAATGTTCTGAGGTAAAATAAATCCCAGGATAATAATTCCAGAAGAAAAAATAATCCAAATGCGTAGAAAAAGATTTATAAAATCTTTTAGTATAAAAATTTGAGGAAAAAGGTTGATGTAAAGTTGTAAAAAAAAACAAAAGTTAAATAGCTGTGAGGAGCTCAGAGAGTAAGGACTAGACTAGTCGGCAGCCATCTTGGAATTCTATATCAGGATTTTGTTTTCTTCATGTCTTCCAGCCCAATCAAAACTGTTGTGAAGTCTCCATATTTTTTTTAAAACATGGAGATCCCTAGGGACTCACAAAATGAACCCAGTAAATAACAGATAACTCTAGCTGGGAATAATTATCAGATGATAGCTTATTACAGAATACCGTCTTTGTCCCCTGGTGATCATTTAAGAATCCTCAGTGGTCTAAATGATATCCCTATAGACAAAAAATCTCCCTTATTTTGTGTGACTTTAATTACCCTTATTTAAACTAGGGCACATCTTGTATGATATGTCCAAAAATTCCCAGACTTAATAAACAAACTAAAACAATGAGTGAGAAGGTCACACAGAAAAAACAATCTGTAAAAACTAAATGAAAACTCCAGCCAAGCTGGAACTTCCAATGAGTGACCTCTTAAACCTCTTGAAACAGAGGCCCATGGGATATATGCAAATGACCTTTATGAACACCAGGTGTTTCAGCTAATTGGCAATTCTGAATGCCCATGACTTGTTTCATCGTTTTAATGGACAATTTCAGGCCAATAAAACCAAACTCCACTAGCTGTGGATATGCATATTTCGGCCTTGTTATGACCTCATCAGCACAGCACAAGCAGAGTGTTTTCACCTCCCCTGACCTTAATATAGCTATAAGCTTATCTAAGGAATGCTACACCCATTGAGAAAAATACATACTGCTAGCAGTCCCTACCTAAGCAAAGCATCATGGGAAATTCAAAAACAAAACCACCCTAGTGGTGTACCTCTATAAATAAACCATAGAGCAAAAGAAAGAAACTCCTTGAATTATTTAGTAGATCTAAAACCCATGTTCTCAAGATAATATCAAAAGCATTAAAAAAATTAAAAACTTTGTCAGGTCCACTAAAGGAGGCCATGAACTTAGTCTGGCATTTGAAGCCAAAGGTAATTATAAATTATTTTAAGTATGTTACAAAAGTAAAAAGAATACCTTAGATTACTCTAAAAATTGTTCATAATGATGCCTCCTATTCTCCCAAGAGACATTGCCAATTTTCTTACAAACAAATGTAGTGCCAAATTCACCTTGATGCTTCTATTCAAAGCCCCAAAATATCTAAATATCAAACTCTCCCAGCTGTCTCTAAAGATCATTTACTGAATGTGCTAACCAAGGCCAAATATATGTTTCTCCATGGGACCTCACAAGTATACCTAGTTGCTTAATTAATAGTGTTAAACATGCCCTTGCAGACATACTACTTAAACTGTTTAACCTAAAATTAGCTGCAGATTTTGTCCTTGATGGGTAATGCACTGCAATGGTAATGTCCCTCCAACAAAATGCCTTACATCCAATCCATGCAGTTATAGAGCTATCAGTCTTACAAGCCTCATTTGCTAAGCCATTGAACATATTATAACAGAACTCATAACCTATAATATCAATAATTGTATTAGAGATGATGTCTCATAGTTTGGCTTTGTGAAGGGTTGACGCTGCCTATTTAACCTGGTAAACATCTTTTAAAGGGTTATGGAGGCTATGGATGATGACTATGTAGTGCATGGAAGTGTATCTTGACCTGACTAAGACCTTTGATGCCATTCCTTATGCTGGCATTGTACTAGAGTGCTAAATGCTTAAATATGGATCCATATGTAGTAAGAGTGATAGCAAACATGCTGGAAGATCTCACACAGTGCAAGTTGCAAGTACCTCATCAGAATATATGAAAGTAAACAGTGGTGTATTTCAGGGCTATGTGCTGAGACTTCTTCTTTTTGGTATTTCTTCTCAAATCTCCAAACAGAGAGCCAAGACCCCTGGCAATCAAAGTTGGCAGATGACTAAAAGCTGTGGGTTTGCTTTAAGTCAAACTATGATAGCCACACCCTCTAGAATCTATGTATATTAAAATAGGCTCAAACTAAATGCAAAAATGTGTAGTATCATCACTTTCGGTAGACACTCTTTCCCCGCATCATACTGTACAGGCAACACATCACTGCAAAAAAAATGTAGCCAGGCACCTACGTACATTGGTCAACAAATCCCCCTCCTTTGATTTGACAATGGCTGTCAGTAATCCTTTTATTTAGCCCAGCTTGTCAACGGAATATCATCAAGGTCTAAATAGGTAATCACTTCCTTATACTCATCATTGATGAGGCCAGTTATCAAGTACAATGTCCCCTTTGGCATGTATTTCACCAAACATATCAAACAATTAAAAATACCCCAAAGGTTCCCATCTAAAAAGATTGCAGGCCTAAAGTCCCTGAGCTACCAAGAGAGGCAGGAAGCTCGATCTCTTAATTCAGTATCTTAAAGACTTTTGAGAAAACATCTCTGACTCATATAACATGCCACAAGAGACCTAATTGTCCTGGAAATCCTGTATCTTTGCAAATCCATTATCTCCAGTAATACTAGAATCGAGAATGTAAATCTTCACCATCCGATAAATAAAACATGTTGGAGAAAAATGTTTATAGCAGAGTGCCTCCAAAACTTCTGAAATAAACTTCCTCTGCATGTTAAGCCATGCAACTATCTTCCTTTAAACATAAACTAGATCTTAGGATTGGTGTCCACAATCTTCTCTGGGATTGACTGGTATGACCCTTCTGGAAAAGTGGGTTCAGTCTGGGGGAGATTACTGGAAAGGTATGAATGATCATATGACTCATTAGCCTTGGAAGATCTATGAATCTATGGATCTATAAAACAGGTTGTTAAGATAATGAGGTGCTTTTAAGATGTAAGTAATATAATTCATTTTGATAAAATTAGAAGACCTAGGTTGGGATTCTTAGACAGCACAATGCACAGTAGAATTTAGTATGGGTAGTATACCTCTGTACAGTGCAGGCAGTGCAGCACAATGCACGGTGCAATTTAGCATGGGTAGTATACCTCTGTACAGTGCAGGCAATGCAACACAATGCACAGTACAATTTAGCATGGGTAGTATACCTCTGTACAGTGCTGGCAGTGCAGCACAATGCATGGTACAATTTAGTATGGGTAGTATACCTCTGTACAGTGCTGGCAGTGCAGCACAATGCATGGCACAATTTAGTATGGGTAGTATACCTCTGTACAGTGCAGGCAATGCAACACAATGCACAGTACAATTTAGCATGGGTAGTATACCTCTGTACAGTGCTGACAGTGCAGCACAATGCATGGCACAATTTAGTATGGGTAGTATACCTCTGTACAGTGCAGGCAGTGCAACACAATGCACAGTACAATTTAGCATGGGTAGTATACCTCTGTACAGTGCTGGCAGTGCAGCACAATGCATGGTACAATTTAGCATGGGTAGTATACCTCTGTATAGTGTGGGCATCTCAGAGAAACACAACATAACCATGCCATGGTAAAACTTGTGTGATATGCAGCATGTGCAAATGAGAGCAGAATAACATTGATAAAAAAACTTTATGCAAACGAGCAACAACAGATATACTGATTTTGGGGGAGGTGGCATATTGATTCATAAACAAAAAAGGCTGCCCTGCACTACACTGCACAGCCATAGTAGGCTACATTGTACAATCATGTCTCTGGTGTGCATGACTTAACCATGATAAGAACAGCAGCAGTAGTAATATAACAGCATTTCATGACACCCAACACTGATCCAGCTCTGGCATTGCTTAATACTGCTATTTATTTGTCATTTTGATACAAAGATTTGCAAATAATGGATATTAAAATTTTAGCTAGGTTTTCATAATTCTGTGTATAATGGTCATGTTACTAAGTTTCTGTTTAAATTGATTGTTACTGCAAGTGAGTCTTCATACCTAAAGAAGGATTTGCATTCTGTCTGAAAGTAAGTACTAGCAGTATGTTAACATTTTATTTTAATACACGCTTTTAAAAAGTTTCACAGCTTATTTGTCATTGCTACAGTTTCATGTCATATTACAGTTAATTGCTAGTTTAATTTTTCAGGTCTGCATGCAGCTTTGACATCTATTTGGGTGCTTTTTGCAGTTACTGACTTGTTAAGTGACTAGTAAAGTAATTTTTCCAACTAATAGATTTTTGAAAGCAGAGGCTGAGGGAATGAAACTGAGGGCTACAGTATACAATTTATAGGCAGGTTAGGGTCTTAATCATCTGTACAAAAGTGCAAGGAGTCAGTCAGTATAGTAGTAGACATGCACTACATACCTGTGGCCCACCAGTTCAAGATGTAAATGAAGCAGGGATATGGCATGCATGTCAAAAGGAGCTTCGGTGTGGTAGTCCTCACCCATTTGTCTGTATTCCTCTATTCAGCCTGCATGACTCAGTCTAATTAATTTCTATACCCTAGTACACAATATTGTATATGAGCTGCTAACTTACTAGTTAACAATTTCTAAACGGATGAATTTTTAATTTGTCAGCTTAAACTCCTTGACTTTCAACAGGGTGATCAAGTTTTGCTAGTAAGAATCACTACCAGCATAACTCCTATTAGCACCCTAGCAGTGATGGGATGTCCGTGAGCATTTCCACTTTCCTCTATAGCTGCAAGATGGTGGAGTTGATATATTTATAAAAGGCAGTGGGGGAGGAAAGTCCTCAACATGGAGGGGTGCACTGAGGCTTCCCTTCTGAAAAATGCTTTTACAAATTTTTATCAGGTATAACTTTTACCATATTTTTCACCCAGTTGAAGTTTCAATGTGTTGAAATTCAGGGAAATATAGTAAGAGAAAATGAGTACCCTAGTACTATATGGCAGTGAAGATACTGCAAGCTGCTTTCGCAGGATCATAGGATCATAAGAAGTTATTAAGCTAATGGCCCTAGGGCCCTTCCAAGCCTAACCAAGTTCTGCCCTTGTTTCCATGATTAGCACATATTGCCCCTGTCCAAGAGAGACACAGGTGAAACCCCTGGTGTGAATTTATGGTTACCCATCTAATCATCCAGCTTGTGCTTGAAGAGGGCCAAAGATATGCTCTGCTTGACATGAATTGGGAGTCTGTTCCACAGGTACGGTAACCTCTGGGAGACAAATCTGTCCCTTCAGAAGGTTCTATTAATGTCACATACCAGGTTAAGGTCTTTAGTAACCCATGAACCATTGGACTTATGGATATGCAGCATTTCCAATAAAGCAAAGTCAGAGATTGCCTTATATGCAAGGGAATGAGCACCTCTAAGTAGTCTGTATGAAACAGAGTAAAGTGACAGTGATTTTTAGCCGATCCACATAGGACAGATGTTGAAGACCTTGAATTCTCCTTCTGAGGAACTTATGTGGTCTCTCCAATTGCTGCAGGTGTATAGAAAGGTACATACCAAAAGGAGCATTCTACTCAATTATTGGTCTGATGAGGGAAGAGTACAGGGATGTTATAAGTTCATTTTTTATGGAGGCAATGTCCTTACTTATGATATGAGCAATATAAAATGCCCTTCTTACCACTGTGGAGACATGGTGATCAAAGGTAAGGTTGCTGTCAACCTGTGTGCCCACGTCTGTCACCACTGAGTGCATGCTTGGGGTGCTTCTGTTGATGTGGTAGTTAGTTGAAACATCACTCTTACCAAAAGGAATGATAATACATTTTTTTGCATTGAGATTAAGGCCACAACTTTGGCACTAATCATTAGTTTGCTTTAGACCCTCTTGTAGAATGTCAACATTGTTTGGGGATTCTATGACCACTTCCAGTTTGCAGTCTTCAGCAAACTTTGTTAGCCACAGACCTTTAGTTTTTGCTTATACTTCAGAGGAATAGATTCCAAACAGTAAGGACACTTGGAACATTCATTAGTTTTTCTTTTT
>NC_056735.1:147543513-147566611 GCF_019279795.1 Protopterus annectens | reverse complement strand
CCCCAAAACCCCACCCCCCCTTTAAAACCCCCCCAAAAGAAAATATTGCTACCTCATTCCACACACACTTCACACAAACCATACTATCACTAGCTAAACAACACAACCCCCCTCCCCTCCAACCCACACCTTCAACTAGTAATCTCCCCACTTCCTTCTCTTTTTCACCTCTACCTACCTCCAACATAAAAAAACTCTTAACTAAATTTAAGCCCACCAGATTAGCAGCAGACAACCTCCCAAGTGAATACCTACAAATCGCAGCTGATGCTCTGGCCTACCCAGTATCCATCTTGATTAACCGATCTTTGTCAGAAAGTTATGTTCCTACACTGTGGAAAGTATCACATATAATTCCCCTCCACAAAGGCGGACCCTCCACAGAACTAACCAGTTACCGCCCCATAGCTATTCTCTCTCCACTCTCCAAAATACTAGAGAGATGCATACACTCTCAGGTCTCAGACTACCTCCTTACTAACAACCTCCATTCCAGTACTCAGCATGGTTTCTGACCAAACCATAGCACCACCACTGCCTTACTCTCCTTTACTAACACTATCCTTCAGCATAAAAACAATGGCTATCTCTCCTCTGCTACTTTCCTAGACCTGTCTAAAGCATTTAACATGGTCCCACACAAACAACTCATCTCTGTTCTCAATAACCTATCCTTCTTACAATCAGTCACCAACTGGTTTCAGAGTTACCCGTCTGACCGCCAACAATCCATTGTATGGCAGAATTACATATCTCCCCAAGGATCCATCCTCGGACCCCTACTCTTCTCTGTTTTCACCAATAATCTAGCCTCTGCCACCAAACATGGCACACTCATACAATACGCAGATAACTCAACCATCATCTGCTCAGCCCAGTCCCTACCCAAACTGCAAAAAGTCACACAGGAAGCCTTTTCCTCTGTTGAAACTTGGTTATCCAATGCCCAATTAATACTCAACCCAAACAAAACTAAACTACTCATCTTCCAACCCACCAAACATACTCAAAACAACTCTCACTTTAACATCACAGCAAAAGACAACACCACTATATACCCAACTGAACACACTAAATTGCTATGAGTGGAAATAGACAATAAACTAAAATTTGACATTCACATATCCATGACCATAAAAAAAGTCCACAAAAAACTAGGAGCGCTATACAGAAATAAGCAACTTCTCACCAAAGCAGCAAAGATTTCAATAGCAAATTTCCACCTTATCTCCACCCTACTTTTTGCCTCTCCAATATATACCAACCTAAGGCAATGCGATCTAAACAAGCTAGAGACCTGCTACAACAAAATCACCAAATTCGCCACAGGGGGCATCCTACCATAGTCACCAATGTCTTTCACTTGATGAACTGGGCTGGCTTGAACTCCCTCACCTCCTTCAATGGTATCAACTCTCACTCACCCACAAACTACTAAACCATCCACTAAATGTCCCATCCCTCCAGAATCTACTCCAACCCTATCGCACCAACAGACCACTAAGATCCAGCAACAAAAATCACTTGCAGATCACTAAAGCCAATAACTCTGCTGGTGAAGCACTATTCTCTTGCACCATAGCCAAATTATGGAACTCCCTCCCACCCACAATTACCTCCATACCATCATGCACCCACTTCAAAACTTTACTAAAAGAGCACCTAAAAACATGCTGGCTATGCCCTTGCAACTCCCACTCTAATATCACCCACCCCATCCAACTACTACCTTTCTTTCCACTCCACTAACTACCTTGATTATAGCAAGCTCAGATGCTCATAAGCCAGTACTTATTATACAGCAGGGACTTCTTCTTGTAACATTTGTTAATGTCTGTTATGTACTTCACAGATAAAGATTCTAGTTGTCTACTGAGGTACTATGTTCTTCATCTGTAAATATGTTGTAAGTATTTGCTATGTAAATTGTTAATCTCTATGTAATCCAATGTAACTACTGTCTGTTTATTTTAACTGTGGAGCTTTTCTCCCCGGGCCTCCGCTAAAAATGGACCTACGTCCAGTCGGACACTCCCGGTCAACAAATATAAATAAATAAATAAATAAATAACTAATTGCAAGTATCGTGGATTACAGTAGACAATCTCAATATAACTTTGTATCCAGATGGCCTACAAAAAATTGTATGATTTGAACAGGCCAAAATTTGGACGTGGACAATTTGACAGTTAATCCTGGTTGTGAGAAAAGGTTACGCAAGGATTACCTGATATGAGTAAAGGGTAGAAACATGTTAGGGAACATTGATAAAGGATGTTTTCAAAGTGTACTGCATAGCCATAGAGACACATACAGGGATGCCATTTGACAACTCTATCACTGGTTGTTTCTATTGGTTGTGCCATCAGCCACATTTGAGAAAAAGGGCATTGGTAAGTTTGACAAGGACTGACAGGTGGGTGTGTTGCCAGATGTCAATTCCACAGATAAGAATCCATAGACAGGTGTGGATTGCTCCGCAGTCACATCCCTCTGAACATGTTACGCAAGTCAGAAAAATCAGTTCCCAGAGAACAGATATGAGTAGCATACAGATGCTTGCCAAACCTGTGCAATGTCCCGGGATCCCAATTATGGTGATGGAGAGTGGAACTTGTTCACACCAAGGTTCTCCTTGATGTCTGCCACTACCATGAAGTTCAGTGGAATACCCTTGCAACGAAAACACAGTCTTTAGGGGCCACTACTGTCTTGTCCTGATTACTGGTGATGGGATGAATTAAATTTGGCTTATCTGATGGCTGGATCAAAATAGCAATCAATATGCCTGGCGAAGGGACTAGTAAAGAACCTTGCTCCAGAACAGGCATTTCACCTTTCAAGACTACAGTGACCCCAAGCATACATTGAAATGAACCAAATAATGGCTTCATCACAAGAAAATAAGAGGTTTGGAATGGTCCATACTGATATACTCCTAGCCAAAAATATTGAACGCTGCAATGAAATGAAAAAGGTGCCTCAAAAAGTATTAGTTTGAGGGTGTGCATAGTTATGCAACCAGCATATGGTATAGTTTTTATTTTTTGTATTTTTTTCCACAGATTTGTTTCTTTTTCAATAGAATTATAAAGGACATAGGCCATACAAAAGTTGGGAAAAGATGTGAAAAGATTTATTGTGGTCTAATTTTTTATATTGCAAAAACCTGGCATTTAAACAGTGGTATGTACACTTTTTATATGCACTGCATATAGAGATATAATTAAGTGGTAACATATGGATTGATGCCTAGTTGAGAGAGTTTATCTACTATGCCCGAATGGGGAATATAGTGTGTAAAGCTTTCGACAGGCCAAGGTAGGCAGGATGCACATGCTTCCCCTCGTCCATGGCTTTGTTGACTGTCTCTGAGAAGTCAACCACATTCAACAGACATTAGCTCCCCTTGACAGAGCAAAGCATGTGGGGTTGAGTGTTTGGAGGTTGCCAATGTCCCTGTTAATGAGGTCCATGATAACCCACTCCATGGCCTGGAAGGTACGGGTAATTAGGCTAATGGGTATATAATTTGAAGGATCGGTCGACGCTCCACCTTTGCATAAAGGGATGATAGTGGCGGTTCAAAACTCGACTGGGACAAAGCTGTTACTAATGCTTTGGTTGAATCACGTGCATAACGGTGCTGCATGTTCAAGCCTGAGTTGATATATGATGCAGCTGGGATGTTATCAGGTGAAATAGAGGCTCTATTTTTTTGCCTTTGAGAGGACATGGTTGAACTGTTCTGTAGAGATATGGGGTTGGCGGGGTACTAGGGATGTCTTGATTTACTGATGGAGGGCAAAGGGGAGAAGTTTTTGCTGAATCTTTCAGCTAGTAGATATAAACAATCTACAGCATTTGTGGAATGTGTTGTCCTGTGACCAACAGTTCTGAACACATCTTGTGCTTCCTTTGAGACTGTGGATTATCTCTAGTAGATGTGGGCAATTTGTACTCAAAGTTGGCTTTATAGGATTTCACTAGCAGTCTTAATTAGTTGTTCAAGCTATCAAGCTAAGGAGAGATAGCTTTCAATTGTGCACCTGCTCCTTCTTGGTACTGGACAGCGATTTATTCCTTTTGCTCTATAGTTTATTTATTGCTGATGTCCACCATGCATGCTTACTCTTCCACGCAGAGAATGATTTTGTACTGTCAGGTATTCATGATTGCATGCATGTATATAAATGCTGGTATAGTATTTTGGTGTAAATTTGGACATTGGTCACCGTTGCTACACTGGAGGTGGTGGTCTGTTAAGCTGTTTATACCATCCCTCAGGAGGTTGTAATCCACTTTTTGGAATTTCTTTTATGTTTGAACATACTTGGGGGGGGGGGTCAACGACAAAAAAAAAATATATATCAAATGTTATTTTGTCACTGTACAAGACATATTACTTAAATGTTAGACTACAATACCAGAAACCATCCTTTCATGAATAGATTCCAATACTTGAAAGCCAGTTGAAGGCTACATAAAGGTCGAAGATATACATTCCTGGAGGGATGGTGGTGTCAGTGGCACTGTTAGAAGCCCATATTGAGGCCAGGCCACAGAGTACCATAACTATATACAGGTGTATCAGAATGAACACTAAAACCATGCCCTCTCACATAGATGCCTCAATTGCATAACATGGCAGCATTGCTCCTCTCTTCTTCGGTCATGTTTAAAAAAATCAATAAGGTGTGCTTCTTTCCACAACACACATTATGCAATGTGCTTAATTACAACAGTGGCTAACAATGGTGTTTGAACAGAAAGGTGTGGGGTAGACAAAGCCATTACAGAAAAAAAATACATTTAAACACCAGGATGAATTTTTCCACTGAAATGGTAATGAAGAGAAATAGCTAGTGTATCTGAGACAAATAAGTTGTATAATTTGCAATAAAAGTTGTCACACCAAAACAGTGGCGGCTGGTGACTTCAAATCAAAGAGGGGCTGCAGGAGACAGCTGAATGGGTGGGGTCAATGGGAAGGGTTGTGACCAACTAGAAAGGGGAGGAGCTATGCTCAAAACCATAAAAACTAATTTTAATTAAATACGCTGCCCTGGGTGCCAAACCATCATTATGAGAGTCCAATTAAGACAAAATAAGTGTAGAAGAATAAAAATATTTCAATGCATTGGCTGCATGACAGCTTACTTAATATCTAGATGGAAACAAAAGGTTGTGAGGCATGAAAAAATAAATTACTTTTTAAATACATTACTGGAATGCCAGTCAAAATCAAGTATAAGAAAAACAAGCAGCACTCAACTCAAACCACTTCTCCTTGCACTGCAGTTCTAATTATAATTTATATTCAGCTTTATTAAAGTACCAAGTAACATGCTGAAAATAGAAATCTCTGTGATGCCCCCACTTGTAAAAATGTTTCTTATCCAAAAAAGACTTGCTGCCTGACAACAACTATCTGCTTGTTTCATGGAGAACACATGATCAAAGTAAAAAATGAAAAGCAAACAGGAAACAATCTCAACATACATTGCTTAAAGGATTACTGCACAGGATATGGACCGCACATGATAGGAATTCTGTTTAGTTTACGGGTAAAGCCTGTAGAGATGACTGGAAGTCTCCAACAAGTGTGAGCTTTTTAAAAGAATGTAATCCTATCCTTCAATACCAAAGGCTTATACATTATCTAGTTAAGTATTCTCTGCATGGCAACAACAGAAAGGCTTTCAATGTTGGCAATTCTTTAACAGTATGCATATTAAAGCTTACTTGCATCTTACGATCTCAGACAAGCTTACCTTATGGTCATTAAAGCATTGCTACTTAAACACAGAGCAACAGGCACTTTGAGTAATCAGCATAAATCAACAGTACAAAAATATGACAGAAACCAGACCATTCTGCAAAATCAAGGACAGATGAAAAGCCACTGTAGTACTTGTGTCTACCTTGGATGGGGGGGGGGGGGACACACTCTGCACATTTACACTGCATAACTACTCCTTGCCTTGCTTGGACACATCCAGAGTCACTACATGGGGGAGTGGGGTGCAACAAGTATGTCACAATTTGAAATGTCTCTGGCTGACTGTGATGGCCCTGACATTTGTCATACCTCTCAACCTCAGAGCAAGAAATCTGGACAAAGCCATACACAGAAGTGGGACAAGGGCCCAAAAATAAGGACAATTTTTAAATATTGCTCTAATAAACTTAGAAAGATAATAGAATAGGTCTTGCATTAGTATGAATTTTCTGAAGGGTATAAAATCTGAAACTCAAATGTCTGTCATTATTTTCTAACTTCAGTCTTTAATGATTTGTCACTAATTTGCCAAAACACACAATTTTATGAAAAATGGACCAAAAATGTGATGCAAAAATATGAAATAGCCACACAATACAGCTGGGAACCTGTCAACGAAGGGACACTTTAATATTAGTACTGCTAACTTGAGCAGCTGACAAAATAAAAGAATCTACATGCATTTCAAGTAATCTATAACTTTGATTATTATAATTATTTCTTAATTGTAAACCCTGCATGTTTTCTTCCAAAATTGCTATTTTGCAGAGGGATTATTAGGGGGAAGAGCAACATTTTGAGCCAAAATCGGGGACAGTTGAGAGGTTGGCTATGCTTAATTCTATAAAGCAATTTGCATGTACCTCTCAACTTGTTAATGCAGTAAATCTGAACAAGGCCAAATATATTGGGGGAACATATAAACAGTACTAAAACTGCTCTTGTATAAACTGAGACAGTTGATAGAATAACAGTTCTTACTTTAGCATGTATTTTTCTGAAGGTTATGAAGTCTGAAACTCAGTGTATCATTATTTAGTGACTTAATTCCTAAATGATTTGCCAGAAAACTACAAATTTTATGAAGAACAAACCAAAAATAAGAAGCAAAAATCTATTCATTCTTTGAAAATCTGGACAGTTGGGAGGTATAGTTCAGATGGGCTTGTCTCAGTTTGCTGCCCTTCCCCCTGACAAAATAATGGTTGAATGGAGCCTCTGCAGCTATTCCAATGATCCATTACTTGGCTATTTCACTCCATTTACCATAAACACTAATGTGCATACGGCTTTACTTCTATGATGAGTTGGACTTCATTTGAAAGTTTTATTTTGTATTTTACAGCACAAACACTAAGACATCTGATAAACAAAGCAATGCAGTCTCACAATGAAAAACAGACTTAGCATTAAAACTTCTCTGCCCTTGCAACTCACATTCATTGAAACAGCATTGAAACCCACATTCAAAAAAAATACATTTTGCCAGTGGCAGATAAAGATTAATTTTGGGCTGTTTTCAAATCATAGGCCCCTTGCATATGAAACGTAGATGTGCTCTTTGATACACCTTCCTCATTGTACTAAATTTATATTCCTTGTACAATACAGTACAGTTGTTAGAGGGCGTTTTAAATTTGTTTTGAACATTTTTCCAGTAAGCAATGAAACAAAACGCATGCACTCATGATGAAAAAAACTGCCCAGTTCAGAACATTTCCATCATAAAAGTCTACTCAGACTTCCACAGTCCACCATTATTAGTAAATATGCACAATTCTACAGTCCACCATTATCAGTAAATATGCACAATTGTACAGTCCACCATTATCAGTAAATATGTACAATTCTACAGTCCATTATCAGTAAATATGCACAATTCTATAGTCCGTTATCAGTAAATATGCACAATCTCTGAAGAAGTAAAAGTCATCTAAATAATTCCACATTAAAGAAATCTGTAACTAATGAAGAGGTTGCTGCTATCAAACACCTTTATATTTCATGGTTTCATCGAAAAATAAAGTGTCTGTTGCCCCTCAGGAATAAATTTGCCTAAATTACATTAAAAAATGATAAGCTAGTAATATTGCAAGAGGAAATGGATGGCAAACTGATAACAGACTCATAGTTAGTATCTTCACCAAGGAGAACATTCTCAGTACGGCAGCATCCACCCCTTGTGGGAGTAGAACCCACAGCCTTCTGCATCAAAAGCAAGTGCACAACCTGTTGTGCTAACAAGGCAAACCAAGTTCACTTAAGCAACACTAAACTTCTGTTCCCCTGCAGCTCTCAGCTCCTTGTAAAATCTACTCAATACTCAACTGCATCTCAACTTCAGCACAAGAAAACTGGAAAAGCCAAAATTTATTGGGGTTCAAAAGCCCAAAAACCAGGGACACATTAAACATTGCTTGTATAATCTTGGAAAGTTGCTAGAATAAAATGCTGTGTTACCACCATACATTTTACTGCCAAGGTCCCTGTGCAAAACAGTCAGAGCAACATACCACTACGCCAAATCAGCTGCTTTGTGAAAGAGAAATGCTGCGTTACCACCATAAATTTTACTGCCAAGGTCCCTGTGCAAAACAGTCAGAGCAACATACCACTACGCCAAATCAGCTGCTTTGTGAAAGAGAAATGCTGCATTACCACCATACATTTTACTGCCAAGGTCCCAGTGCAAAACAGTCAGAGCAACATACCACTATGCCAAATCAGCTGCTTTGTAAAAGAGAGGAAGACTGAAACTTAAATAGCTATCATTTAGTAAATTCAGTTCTCACCATAACTGTCAACCTCTTAGTACAAAACACCTGGACAAACCCAGTAATGAGGGAATACAGCCCTCAAACATATTCAGTGAATTCAGTTCTGGCCATAGCTGTCAACCTTAGCACAAAAAACCTGGACGAAGCCAATAATGGGGGAATACAGTCCCAAAAATAGGGACAAATTTCAAATATTCATCTTATAAACTTAGAAAATTGCTAGAATAAAAAGGTTGTAGGTTGTGTTACTATGTATTTTCTGAAGAACATGAAGTCTGAAATTCAAATGCCTGTCAATTTTACTTCTGACAGAACAAAAACAATTTTCAGCAGAGGCCCAAGGTGAAATACTGCAGACGTGTCTTTGTAAAATGGCAGGGCAACCAGAGCAAATCCACACAAACACAGGAAGGAGATGCAGACTCCATACTGAAGGCACCCCAGCCAAGAATCAAACCAGAAAAACCTATAGCTGTGAGGCAACAGTACTACCACTGCACCATCAAATATGTAAGGAATTAAAACATTCAGAAACCTGAAGTCTGAAATTCAAATGCCTGTCAATTTTATTTAACATTTGTTAATCAGGACAGTCTGACTTGGAACAAAAAAACAATTTTCAGCAGAGGCCCAGGAAGAAATAATGCAGACATGTCTTTGTAACATGGGAGGACACAAAAGAAAACCCACACAAACACAGGGAGAAGATAATACCCCACATTAACATGGGAGGACACAAAAGAAAAGCCACACAAACACAGGGAGAAGATACATACCCCACAAAGAAGGCACTCTAGCCAAGAATCAAACCAGAGAACTTGCAGCTGTGAGGCAACAATGCTACCACTGCAGCATTGCAACATTTGCAAACCACAGATATTATGAGGAACAGATCAGATCATATATGAGGCAAAAATCTGCAATTTTTTTACAAATGGTGGTGGGTAGGGAATTCAGGTCTTTACCACCTGCATACAAGGTACAGGGTTCAATCCTGCAGTATTCCCTAACACACACACACCTGTAGTAGCAAACCACAAAAACTAAATATACTGCCTTGGGTGCCAAACCGTCATTATGAGAGTCCAATCAAGACAAAAGGAAGTGTAGAAGAATAAAAATGTTTCAATGCATTGGCTGCATGACAGCTTAATATTTAGATGGAAACAAAAAAGGTTGTGAGGCATGAACAAATAAATTACTTTTTTTAAAATACATTAATGGAATGCCAGTCAAAATCAAGTATAAGAAAAACAAGCAGCACTCAACTCAAACCACTTCTTGCACTGCAGTTCTAATTATAATTTATATTCAGCTTTATTAAAAGTACCAAGTAACATGCTGAAAGTAGAAATCTCTGATGCCCCCACTTGTAAAAATGTTCCTTATCCAAAAAGACCTGCTGCCTGACATCTACTTGTTTCATGGTGAAAACATGATCAAAGTAAAAAATGAAAAGCAAACAAGAAATAAGCTCAAGATACATTGCTTAAAAGGATTACTGTACAGGTTATGGACCACACGATTGGCATTCTGTTTAAGGGTAAAGCCTGCATAGATGACTGGAAGTCTCCAAGTGTAATGAGACTCTTAAAATAATGTAATCCTGTCCTTTATTACAAATACTGGCATATGCATTTCAATACTCAAGGCTTATACATTATCTAGTTAAGTATTCTCTACATGGCAACAGAAAAACTTTCAATGTTGGCAATTCTTTAACAGTATGCTTATTAAAGCTTACTTGCATCTTGCAATCTCAGCCAAGCTTACCTGATTGTCATTAAAGTATTGCTACTTAAACACAGAGCAACAAGCACTTTGAGTAATAAGCATAAATCAACAGTACAAAAAATATGACAGAAACCAGACCATTCTGTAAAAATCAAGGACAGATGAAAAGCCACTGTAGTACTTGTGTCTACCTTGGATGGGTGGGATTCTCTGCACATTTACGCTGCATAACTACTCCTTGCCTTGCTTCGACACATCCAGAGTCACTACATGGGGGAGTGGGGTGCAACAAGTATGTCACAGTTTGAAATGTCTCTGGCTGACTTGTGATGGCCCTGACACATTTGTCATACCTCTCAACCTCAGAGCAAGAAATCTGGACAAAGCCATACAAAGAAATGGGACAAAGGCCCAAAAATAAGGACAATTTTTAAAATATTGCTCTTATAAACTTAGAAAGATAATAGAATAGGTCTTGCATTAGTATGCATTTTCTGAATGGTATGAAATCTGAAACTCAAATGTCTGTCATTATTTTCTAACTTCAGTCTTTAATGATTTATCACTAATTTGCCAAAAACACAATTTTTTGAAAAATGGACCAAAATGTGATGTAAAAAATATAAAATAGCAACACAATACAGCTGGGAACCTGTCAAAGAAGGGACACTTTAATATTAGTACTGCTAACTTGAGCAGCTGACAAAATAAAATAATCTACATGCATTTCTGAAATAAAAGTAATCTGATTATTAGTTATTTCTTAATTATAAAC
Organism: Protopterus annectens; assembly: GCF_019279795.1. Classification (NCBI taxonomy): domain Eukaryota; kingdom Metazoa; phylum Chordata; order Ceratodontiformes; family Protopteridae; genus Protopterus; species Protopterus annectens. The sequence continues at coordinate 147,555,543 of NC_056735.1, read as the reverse complement.
CCTCCACGTTTTCTTCCAAAATTGCTATTTTGCGGAGGGATCATTAGGGGAAGAGCAACATTTTGAGCCAAAATCAGGGACAGTTGAGAGGTTCGGCTATGCCTAATTCTGTAAAGCAATTTATTTGCATGTACCTCTCAACCTGTTAATGCAATAAATCTGGACAAGGCCAAATATATTGGGGGAATATATAAACAGTACTAAAAATTGCTCTTGTATAAACTGAGACAGTTGATAGAACAGGTCTTACTTTAGCATGCATTTTCTGAAGGTTATGAAGTCTGAAACTCAGTGTGTCATTATTTAGTGACTTAATTCCTAAATGATTTGCCAGAAAACCACACATTTTATGAGGAACAAACCAAAAATAAGAAGCAAAAAAATCTATTCATTCTTTGAAAATCTGGACAGTTGAGAGGTATAGTTCAGCTGGGGCTGCCTAAGTTTGCCGCCCTTCCCCCTCACAAAACCATAGTCAAATGGAGCCTACCCCTGCAGCCATTCCAATGATCCATTACTTGGTTGCTTCACTCCATTTACCATAAACACTAATGGGCATACTGATTTACTTCTATGATATGAACTTCATTTGAAAGTTTTATTTTGCATTTTACAGCACAAACACTAAGACATCTGCTAAACAAACTTGGCATTAAAACTTCTCTGCCCTTGAAACTCACATTCATTGAAACAACATTGAAACCCACATTCAAAGAAAATACATTTTACCCGTGACAGATAAAGATTAATTCTGGGCTGTTTTCAAATCATAGGCCCCTTGCATATGAAACATACATGTGCTCTTTGATACACCTTCCTATTGCTTTGAACATTTTTCCAGTAAACAGTGAAACAAAATGCATGCACCAATGACAAAACTGCCCAATTCAGAACATTTCCATCATAAAAGTCTACTCAAACTTCTACAGTCCACTATTATCAGTAAATATGCACAATTCTACAGTCCACCATTATCAGTAAATATGCACAATATCTGAAGTAGTAAAAAAGTCATCTAAATAATTCCACGTTAAATAAATCTGTAATGAAGAGGTTGTTGCTAGCAATCACCTTTATATTTCATGGTTTCATCAAAAAATAAAGTGCCTGATGCCCCTGAGGAATAAACTGCCTAAATTACATTCAAAATAAGCTAGTAATATTGCAGTAGGAAATGGATGGCAAACTGATAACAGGCTCATAATTAGTATCTTAACTTTCAGTACGGCAGCATTCACCCTTTATGGGAGTAGAACCAACAACCTTCTGCATCAAAAGCAAGTACACAACCTGTTGTGCTATTAGCAATGTGAGCTAACTTAGCATAATCAGCACTAAACTTCTCTTCCCCTGCAGCTCTCAGCTCTTTGTAGAATCTACTCAATACTCAACTGCATCTCAACTACACAGCAAAAGAAATCTGGAAAAAGCCAAATTTATTGGGGTGGGTCAAAAGGGCAAAAACCAGGGACACATTAAACATTGCTTGTATAATCTTGGAAAGCTGCTAGAATGAAATGCTGTGTTACCACCATACATTTTACTGCCAAGGTCCCTGTGCAAAGAGTCAGAACAACATACCACTACGCCAAATCACCTGCTTTGTGAAAGAAAAATGCTGTGTTACCACCATACATTTTACTGCCAAGGTCCCTGTGCAAAATAGTCAGAGCAACATACCACTACGCCAAATCAGCTGCTTTGTAAAAGAGAGGAAGACTGAAACTTAAATGGCTAGCATTTAATGAATTCAGTTCTCACCATAGCTGTCAACCTCTTAGCACAAAACACCTGGACAAACCCAGTAATGAGGGAATACAGCCCTCAAACATATTCAGTGAATTCAGTTCTGGCCATAGCTGTCAACCTTAGCACAAAAAACCTGGACAAAGCCAATAACAGGGTAATACAGTCCCAAAAATAAGGACAAATTTCAAATAGTCATCTTATACACTTAGAAAATTTCTGTAAAGGTTGTGTTACTATATATTTATTGCTAGAATAAAAAGTTGTTTTACTATGTATTTTCTGAAGAATATTAAGTCTGAAATTCAAATGCCTGTCAATTTTACTTCTGACAGAACAAAAACAATTTTCATCAGAGGCCCAGAGATAAATACTGTAGACACCTGTCTTTGTAACATAGCAGGACACCAGAGCAAATCCACACAAACACAGAGATAAGATGCAGACTCCACACAGAAGGCACCCCAGCCAAGAATCAAACCAGAAAACCTATAGTTGTGAGGCAACAATACTGCCACTGCACCATCAAATATGTAAGGAATGAAATATTCAGAAACCTGAAGTCTGAAATTCAAATGCCTGTCAATTTTATTTAACATTTGTTAATCAGGATAGTCTGACTTGGAACAAAAAAAAAATTTCAGCAGAGGCCCAGGAAGAAATAATGCAGACATGTCTTTGTAACATGGGAGGACACAAAAGCAAACCCACAAACCCACACAAACACAGGGATTAGATACATACCCCACAAAGAAGGAACCCCAGCCAAGAATCAAACCGGAGAACCTGCAGCTGTGAGGCAACAATGCTACCACTGCACCATCAACTATCAAGCATTGCAATATTTACAAACCACAGATATTATGAGGAACAGATCAGATCAAATATGAGGCAAAAATCTGCAATTTTTTTTACAAATGGTGGGTAGGGAATTCAAGTCTTTAACACCTGCATACAAGGTACAGGGTTCACGCTTAAGATATTCCCTACCACACCACCATGAGTCTAACCACCAGTATATTGCACCTGGGCATTTTCACACACACACACCTACCTTAACTGTAGTAGCTCTTGTCCTTCTCCATATAAATAAATTCAAATCCCTTTCCCGATGCGTTTTCCCAGGACAGTCTATGCAGTTTAAAACTGCATAGACTGTTGGGAGCTCCATTCCTCATGTTTCCTGAGACAATCTGAGCATGCTCCAGACTCTCAGCAGCAGTCTGGACTAGTGTGCATGCGTGAAGTCTGTGAATTTTTAAACTTTTTTCTTTTCGTTTTATTTCTTTTTATTTTTATTCTTTTATTTTGCAGTTGAGGGGGCTGCAGTCCAGCAGTCCAATAGCACGGGCCACCCCTGCACTAAAACCCAAAAATCAAACCTGAGGTATATTAGGACACCTTTCCTCCCAAAATAACCAATTTTCCTTCAAAAAATCAGCCAGTCATGTGTACCATCGTATTGCATGTGTTAGCACTACAGAGCTATATGAAATCCATGGCAATGCAGTTTCCAACACAAAACCATAGGCGGAAGTGGTCAGAAAGAATAAAGTAGTAAGGGATTACATGCAACTGAAAGCCAAAGTATAAAAGCCTAAACAATGAACAGTGAATGAATATCATAATTGCTATATGTTGGTAAACAGCACAAGGTTGACTCCAGAATACCTAGCTAATAGTACATTCCACATACATCGTCCAATGTGCAACATGGTCCAGCACATACTACAATTGAACCATAGTGTAGGCTAGTCATAGCCATGGTCAGTTAAATAACTAAAAATGTTAGTGATCTGATCTGTTCCTTCACGTGGAAAATAAAAGAAACTGCAAACTATGCAGGCCGAGTGTATTAGTTTATAAATCTGAACTTTACCATGAATTCACAATTTTCTCACAAACTACCTACTGGGCAACTGCTAGAGACAGATTTAACAATCCAATGAAGAGTTACTCCTCTGATGCACCTTTCCACTTGCTATTCATATGACTGTCCATATCCCATATAAGTACCTCGAAATAACTACAAAAAAAAAAATAAAAAAACACCCGGATGAGTGCTCATAATGTAGAACCAGCAAACAGATAAAAAAAAAGGTACAGCATGAACTGGAACCCATGTAACTGCCTCTAAGTAACTGTCAGCCACAGTAAGTTTATCTTTGCAACATGACAAATGCAGCCCCCTCCTCAAATACCAGAGAGCCTTCTCTCCACAGAAACTACAACACAATGAAAAGTAGCATCAATACTAGACAAATGAAAACCACTTAAAAATATACAGATCTGTACACAGATAATCATCAGATTTTACGTATAAGCATCATTATCACCAAAAAAACACGTACCTTTTATGTAAAATGTTGTTTCTGTATTTATTGTAGATGTGTAATAACCACAAAGTCCATGTCTGCAATGCAAGCATGCATTCTACATGATCCTTGAAATGTATTTCACAGCAGTGTTATTCAAAGAGGACAACTGGTAACAGCCATCTACACAAGTTGCCAATGGAAGCCAGAGTACAAAAGCAATTTCACTTTTACCATTTGCATTTACACAATATTAGACTTCCAGGTCGCAGGGGACTTCCTCACATCAAAAATCTGACTTGTGCATTGATCCATGTGATAATGACTTCTACTTATGTGAATAACAGTGGCAGCTGCTGACAATTATGCCTGAAATGTGACAATGACTCAGTGCTATATTGTACCTGCACTGTGCAAATGATGTGCAAAGTTATGCACGCTCAGACACAGGTGATAATTGCCTGTTGAGTATGCATGCATTATATTACCTTCTGCAGCTATTATGTAACAGAATCATTTTCATCTGTTAGAAGAAGGCCATAGTCATTAATAGTACAACACTTACTCAGTAAAAATAGTATAACATTACTGAGCCCTTCCTCCAACCTATTTGTTAGCAAGGTACCAAGCAATGAAGAATGAGTGATATTACAATTCTTTGTCTACATCACAAAATCCTGTGAACAACTAAAGTAAAATAATTCTCATGTGCATTTCAATTCCGAAGCTATTGGTTATACTCACAAGGTCAGTGGACACTGTTCAAGGGAGACACGATGAGGTATCCATGCTGCCTAAGGGAAATTGGGCCATGGCACCACAGAAAGTACTGTAGATTTTATCATAACAGTAGATGCCCACCTCTTCAGTGTTGTAGTATTCAGAATATAAAGGATGAAAGCAGAACTGAAGCTCAAACTTGACAAAGAGAGAGAAGTAAGGTTACCGGGAAGTTTAGTACATGGCAATGTTGGGGATAGGTCTTCTAAGTGACAAATGCAAGTAAACTACTGAATCTGCCAAACATGAACTAATTGTTTGTCAAAGTCGGTTCACTGACAGGATGCAGCTTGGAAGTGGATGACATAATGATAAGAAGGTCGGTGGACATCTACATTGGATTTCTAACCATGAAAATGAAGTGTCTACAGCACATGTTATACTTTGACAGACTGAAGTCGCTGTCAATGTATTCAGTATCATACAGACTACTTACAGGAGACTTGTGCCTGGCCTACAGAGCAATTTTATATCCAAACATAATGGAAATGCTGCACATATGCAAGTCAAATGGGACAAGGGTCACTTAACCTGGCCTTAGACATTAATACAGACAGATATGTCTCTGAGAGGTTGTCACTTCTCTGGAATAAGCTACCAGTTCACATCAAACAAAGGGCCTCTATGACTCTAAGTATAGCTTAGATGACTGGATGAGAAACTAAATTCCTGCCAGGGATGACATCATTGACCCTTTTATGTATGGACAGTTGTTGCTAACTAAGATTTCAAGTTTAGGTAAGATCCTTTTGTATTGGCTTTGTCTACTATTATATTGTGCACACACGGCTAGGCTTACAAAGAAGTTTGGGTCAATAGCCCAGAAACCACCTATGTATCTATGAACTTAGGAAATATACAGTTTTAAAATCAGCCACAAGAAGATGAGAAGTCTTTACAACCACCAAATGTATGCACAAGCACCAGAATGAAAGATTTACCCAAACAAACCCTTCAGTAACTTTTCCTGGTATGTACAAAAAGACCAACATGAGATGTTCACCAAAGCGACCCCCTTATGTGCAGTTTGATAATTGTTGCACATTACCTGTTGAGTGAACATTAATTATATTCTGGGTACATACCGGTGTAATATAAGAATGAGACACTTTATTAGTACATACAATCCCATTTGTATTGTATTCAGTCCAGAACTCAAACAAACGAAAGAAGAATAAAAAGCAGACTCTTCTAAAATGAGTAACTGAATTCATTATTCAGATGCAGTTTACCATAATATTCACAATAGATAGAAGCCAATTTACTAAAGTAGTTTGTAACTGAAAAAATATTACTAGCCCTGTTCTGGTAGCTCAAAATATTTGACCAGCCCTGTTGTGGCACTATAAGTAACTAATGATATTGCAGGATCTACTCTACAAATTCCTTTACAAAATTTGAGGGAGAAGATGGTTCACACTCTCTGACAAGTTAAGCGCTTTCATCAGAACATAAAAACTTGTTTAAATTAAATAAAGAAGTGTTTTTAATTTTGGCTAGATGCATCTTTAGAACTAACAATGTAAACCAATATAAACATTTTCTTCAGGATCCACATAGGTGTTATGCCACCTCCACCATGTATATTGTATGTACAGCCTCGATACCTTATGTCCAACACTGCTCTAGGCTGCTTGGGATGACAGTGTTGCTGATGCATTACTATGCAGTGGCATTGAACTACATTGTGCTAACATGCTGCCCATGAATGCACATCATGTAGTTCCTGCAATGTGCTAGGATGTGAATCTTTCACCATTTTCTCCTGATAGCAACCTGTGAAGTGGCTACAGGTTTTGAAGGGGATAAATTTGGAAGGATTTCCATGTGGTGCAAGAAGGAGACTAAACTATTTCTCTACCTCCTGCATTGGCACTATGAGTGTTTGCTAGAAGCCTCTCAGTACAAGGTTGATGCCCGGCACTACCTTGCCAGTGTCCTGAGTGATGCCACAGGCATCTCCCACACTGGTGAGCAGTACCATCATTGTTACAGTGACTTGAAGAGGCATCATCATGACCTTCTTAGTCAATGGGAAGAAGAGGTTAGGAAGAGGGAGCCAGAGTTCGACAGTGAGTAGTAGTGCGAGAGTGAGGCAGAGTTTGACAGTGAGTAGTAGTGGGTTAGGGAGCCAGAGTTCGACAGTGAGTAGTAGTGCGAGAGTGAGGCAGAGTTTGACAGTGAGTAGTAGTGGGTTAGGGAGCCAGAGTTCGACAGTGAGTAGTAGTGCAAGAGGGAGGCAGAGTTCGACAGTGAGTAGTAGTGCAAGAGGGAGGCAGAGTTTGACAGTGAGTAGTAGTGGGTTAGGGAGCCAGAGTTCGACAGTGAGTAGTAGTGGGACAGGGAGGCAGAGTTCAATAGTTCAACAATGAGTAGTAGTACAAGAGTTAGGCAGAGTTCGACAGTGAGTAGTAGTGAGAGTGGGAGGCAGAGTTTGACAGTGAGTAGTAGTGGGTGATGGAGGCAGAGTTCGACAGTGAGTAGTAGTGGGAGAAGGAGGCAGAGTTTGACAGTGAGTAGTAGTGGGTGATGGAGGCAGAGTTTGACAGTGAGTAGTAGTGGGTGATGGAGGCAGAGTCTGACAGTTTGACAGTGAGTAGTAGTGTGAGAGTGAGGCAGAGTTTGACAATGAATAGTAGTGGGTTAGGGAGCCAGAGTTCAACAGTGAGTAGTAGTGGGAGAGGGAGGCAGAGTTCAACAGTTCAACCGTGAGTAGTAGTGCGAGAGTTAGGCAGAGTTCGACAGTGAGTAGTAGTGAGAGCGGGAGGCAGAGTTTGACAGTGAGTAGTAGTGGGTGATGGAGGCAGAGTTTGACAGTGAGTAGTAGTGGGAGAGGGTGGCATAGTTTGACAGTGAGTAGTAGTGGGAGAGGGAGGCAGAGTTCAATAGTTCAACAGTGAGTAGTAGTGCGAGAGTTAGGCAGATTTTGACAGTGAGTAGTAGTGGGTGACAGTGGCAGAGTGCGACAGTTCGACAGTGAGTAGTAGTGCAAGAGGGAGGCAGAGTTTGACAGTGAATAGTAGTGGTTAGGGAGCCAGAGTTTGACAGTGAGTAGTAGTGCGAGAGGGAGGCAGAGTTCAACAGTTCAACAGTGAGTAGTAGTGCAAGACTTAGGCAGAGTTTGACAGTGAGTAGTAGTGGGAGAGGGAGGCAGAGTATGACAGTGAGTTGTAGTGGGTGATGGAGGCAGAGTTTGACAGTGAGTAGTAGTGGAAGACGGAGGCAGAGTTTGGCAGTGAGTAATGTGGGAGAGGGAGGCAGAATTTGACAGTGAGTATTAGTGGGTAATGGAGGCAGAGTTTTTCAGTGAGTAGTAGTGGGTGAGGGAGGCAGAGTTTGACAGTGAGTAGTAGTGGGTGATGGAGGCAGAGTTTGACAGTGAGTAGTAGTGGGAGAGGGAGGCAGAGTTCAACAGTTCAACAGTGAGTAGTAGTGTGAGAGTTAGGCAGAGTTTGACAGTGAGCAGTAGTGGGTGAGGGTGGCAGAGTTTGACAGTGAATAGTAGTGGTTAGGGAGCCAGAGTTTGACAGTGAGTACTAGTGGGAGAGGGAGGCAGAGTTCAACAGTGAGTAGTAGTGCGAGACTTAGGCAGAGTTTGACAGTGAGTAGTAGTGGGAGAGGGAGGCAGAGTTTGACAGTGAGTTGTAGTGGGTGATGGAGGCAGAGTTTGACAGTGAGTAGTAGTGGGAGAGGGAGGCAGAGTTTGACAGTGAGTAGTAGTGGGTTAGGGAGCCAGAGTTTGACAGTGAGTAGTAGTGGGAGGGGGAGGCAGAGTTCAACAGTTCAACAGTGAGTAGTAGTGCGAGACTTAGGCAGAGTTTGACAGTGAGTAGTAGTGGGAGAGGGAGGCAGAGTTTGACAGTGAGTTGTAGTGGGTGATGGAGGCAGAGTTTGACAGTGAGTAGTAGTGGGAGAGGGAGGCAGAGTTTGGCAGTGAGTAATGTGGGAGAGGGAGGCAGAATTTGACAGTGAGTAGTAGTGGGTAATGGAGGCAGAGTTTGACAGTGAGCAGTAGTGAGTACTGGAAGCAGACTTCAAAAGTGAATAGTAGTGACTGGTGCTTTTTTAAACATAGGTAGGCATTCTTGTTCAGCTGTATTCAGTTATTGGTGTTAATGCAGAAGTTTTTTTTTTTCCCTATTTTTCAGCACTTGGTGAGATTGGCTGATGTACCACAGGAGACAAGCTTTGCTGTCTGGGCACTGGGGAATATTTATGGAATTGATGTCAGAGCTGTATATCTGTTAGGCAACTGCTTCACTGTCCACATTAGCAGTGCTACTAATTATTTACCCCACTGCTTATGGCTTGTTTCACCTTATGCCTCACACACCTTGTAACTGTAGATTGAATTGCCCTACCATGCATCCTACTGCCAGGGATTACCAACAGTGTCATGTGATGCATGGTAATGCAAACTGGGCTAACAGTGGGTGTACAACCACCATCCTGTGTGTCATTGTCTGCTTTGAACCTGAATGGTTGCCAGCATTCAGCGTCATGTCCATATCCATCTACCCCGCACTTAATACCCAATGCCCTTGTCAGCCTGCCATGTCTTACCCTTACACAGTCAATTCTAATGCCTCTGCCTTTGTCAGTTACACCTGCCATACTGTGGGCATGCATCTATCAGGCTGTCATGTAATGCTTTATGGTGGTTGCCAAATCACAGTATATTACCACATGGTTTTAGTGTCTTCGGTGCACCCATTTTGGAATTCTGTGGTGGAGAATATGTAGAATGGTACCTGGTTCTATGCAAAGCAATGTGTGGTAGGTTGTGTCAGTCATCTGCTGCTAAGTTCCTGCAGGCTGGGAACCACATTCTTCACTGCCACTTACAGTCACATTACAGCCACTCAAAGACAGTGTCATTGTCTAGCCCATGGGACACTGGTTAGTTAGCATGTCATCCTACCCCTTGTCCTGCACATATATCTATGCTACATTTGTGTCAGGCTTATTTTTGGTTTACCATTGCATATTTAACATTATTTTACTCCTTCAGAGCCTGTACCACCACCAATTGTAGCACACATTACTGATAATTGCTTTGTTTTTCTCTTTATTGCTGTCTTCTTCTTTTTTTATTTCTCCCTTTATGTAGTGTCCTCTGTGGCAATGATTGCTGTGTGGCAGTGGCAACCGGACCATTCAGTTGCCTCCCCGTCACCTTCTGGGATCCCAACAGTCTCTAGGTTCATCCATATGCAAAATAATGTAGGTCATTTAGCAAGATGTAAACAGGAGGGCTCACTGGTACCATCTGGTGGTCTGTCTCGATCAGTGTCTGGACTCCCACATTAGCAGCTTACAATGCATCCTCTCATGACTGATAAGAGTCACCTAGATGCCTATCCCTGAACAGTTGGCCACCAAAGGCTGGGCACAGCTACGAGTATGGATCTGGAGTTGACTGACCACAGGTTGGGTGCAAAAATAAGCAGCATGGCAGTCAGCTGTCACCTGAACTTATACCCCATCCCGGTGTTCCCTTTTCTGTGGTTTCAACCTAAGTTTGTATTCCAGTCCTCCCTATCATCAAAAGTCCTGTTTTTGTCTGTCTTTTGCTCTGTATGTGCATTTCCTCTGTGGACTCTTCGTATTTATTTTGGCATCTTCTCTGTCATTCTTATTCTGTCTTTTGTGTTGATTTTTCTGCCCCTGCTGCAATTACTTTACCCTCTTCCCTACCTTCATCCTCCCCATGCTATCTTCCCCTTCTTACACATCATGAAAATATAATAAAATGGGCATCTTTCCCACAAAAAAAAAAAAAAAAACTTTGCTTTACTCACCCCACACAATTCTTACTTTCCCCTTGCCCTTCTATGTGTTCCTTTGTTTGCTGCCTGCCCTATCCATGCATTTCAGTTTGGTCTGTAACATTTATATGGACTCTTATTTGTGCTTATAGTATTATGTCATTGAATGCATGAATCTGCATCATTGTTAGCATGCTGCTGCATGCATTCTCCTGGGCTTATGAGATCATGTCTCCTGCCATGGCAATGTCCTTCTCATTGTGTGTGTGAATGTGTACCATTCTTAGCACACTGCATCCTTTCTACTGGGCTTATAATGTTTTATAAATATTGATCTGCATTATAATCTGTCCTGGTGATTGACAGACTTCTTCCATGTGATTTATTTAAGTTACTATTTCAGGATATGATACTACAGGTTATGAGAATATTACAGAGGCAGAGACTCCAGCAGGAACAAAAAAAAAAAAAAAACAACCGATGAGGGTAAGTCTTTCTACAGTGGTAAGTTATATTCCATTTTTCATATCCATAAATCATCAGAATGATTCCTTCAATGGCATTGAGAATAGTTTGCTTGATTATTTATTTTTTTACATCAGTCACATCAACAATATGCAGCTTTTATGGTATCAGGGATGGGCTTATCAAAACAAAGCACATTGTTTGCAGTATTGTTTGTGCTACACACCACAAATCTACCTTGTTATGCAAACCTGTTCAGCTAACTGCAGATCATATCACAGTTATACAGTTTAAAGGTCAGACACTAAATGCCTAGCACAAGCTTTATCAGAAGAACTTCTCATGGTAACCACATCGTGGACCTTCAGAGTGAAAATTATTTGCAGCATTTAATAAACGTTTATAAACTCTGCATTACAAGCCAGAAATTGTTCTGGGCTGAAGCATGAAGGTCTGTAGCAATGTGGGTTTTAACAACCTGGTCATGTATGTTCATTTACAAGGTAAAGGTAAGTTCCACTATTTTTAAAAGCAGTACGATCATAGACTCATTTTCTACCATTGCCATGTTTTCAGTTGTCATGATATCAGTGAATCATTGAAGTTACAGTAAGTGTAATCTAAGGATTTGATGTATATCTACCTCACTTGTTACCATTACCAGTTATGTTTCTCTTTAGCTACATCCAGTCTAGTTTACAGAGCTGTGGATAGGGTGAGGGGGGACGGGGCAGTTGCCCTGGGCTCAAGATGTTATAGAACAGGTCCCATTTCATCCCCGCAGGTGAACGGTGCTTGGGAAGTTGGGTGTAAGTGTATCAAGAGTCATTTAAGCACTGGCTTAACTAATTTGCTGCTTTGAGTGTGTATTGGCCCGGGCTGTAGCAAGCCCAGAGTGTCTTTTTTTACTTTTTTATTTTATTTTATTTATTATATATATATATATATATATATAT